>NW_027184616.1:4970909-5281590 GCF_032405125.1 Capricornis sumatraensis | reverse complement strand
TCTCCTCCCCAGCAGAGACGTGTGCAGGTGGCTGGGGACTGCCCTTGAGTGTCTGGAATCACTTCCACAGCCCCAGCTCAGGGAAGCAGCTCCTCAGCTAAGACTTGTAGGAGGAGCGGGGCGCCCCCGCCTGGAAGCCTAGTGCACAGCATGCGGGAAGCGAGCCTCCTCGGTAGAAGAGAAGGCAGCCCAGCTGCGTGCAGCTGCAATCACTGCTTTGGCGGAGCCGAGTGCCCTTCCAGTACGGCATAGCTCCAGCTCTGCTCAAAGGCCCGATCTGGCAGAGTTGCTTCCTTGAGGCTGTTGTGCCCTGGGCGAGCCTTGCCCAGACTTGCCTCGCGTAGGCTTCCTGTCCAGAAAGGAGCGGGCTGCGCGAGACTGGGAGATGCTACTGGCGCCTTCCTGGCCTCAGCTCCACTCCTGCCTTGCCTTTGCACCTAGTCCCCAGGCGTTCTTGTGGACGTCTTAGTTGCCGGTGTGTTGCACACTGCCAAGCGCTCCAGCAGTGAGGGCTCTATTAGAGGCAAAGGGAGGGCATCTGCAAGTTTCTTCTTGCGGTTGCTTGACCGCCCAGACTCAGCACAGCACGGAGAGCCCAAGGCTCACAGGGCCCCTGGCTGGGGTCTGCAGCACCACACACGTGGAAACTGACTCGGTGAGCGCCCAGAAGGTGCCTGACAGACGTCGTTTCCCTAGTGCTCTCCTCCACAGCAGAGACGTGTGCAGGTGCTTGGGTCCTGCCCCTGCGGGTCTGGGCTCCCGTCCACAGCCCCAGCTCAGGGAAGCAGCTCCTGAGCCAAAACATGTGGGAGGTGAAGGTGGCCCCGCCTGGAAGCCTAGTTTACAGCTGCGGGAAGCGAGCCTCCTCGGGAGAAGAGAAGGCAGCCCTGCTGTGTGCGGATGCATTCACTGCTTTGGCGGAACTGAGTGCGCCTCCAGTACGGCAGAGCTCCAGCCTGCTCAGAGGCCCGATCTGGCAGAGTTGCTGGCGTTATTCTGCTCTGCCCTGGGGGAGCATTGCCCAGACTTGCCTCACACATAGGCTTCCAGTCCAGGAAGGAGCGGGCTGCGCGAAACTGGGAGATGCTACTGGCGCCTTCCTGGCCTCAGCTCCACTCCTGCCTTGCCTTTGCACCTAGTCCCCAGGCGTTCTTGTGGAGGGCTTAGTAGCCGGTGTGTTGCACACTGCCAAGCGCTGCAGCAGTGAGGGCTCTATTAGAGGCAAAGGGAGGGCTACTGCAAGTCGCCTCTTGCGTTTTGCTTGACCGCCCAGACTCTGCAAAGCACGGAAAGCACAAGGCTCACAGGGCCCCTGGCTGGGGTCTGCAGCCCCACACACCGTAGGGGAACTCTGGGAGTGCCCAGAAGGTGCCTGCCAGACGTCATTTCCCTAGTGCTCTCCTCCCCAGCAGAGACGTGTGCAGGTGGTTGGGGCCTGCCCTTGAGTGTCTGGACTCCCTTCCACAGCCCCAGCTCAGGGAAGCAGCTCCTCAGCTAAGACCTGTAGGAGGCGGGGGGCGCCCCCGCCTGGAAGCCCAGTTTATAGCATGCATGAAGCGAGCCTCCTCAGTACAATAGAAGGGAGCCCAGCTGCGTGCGGCTGCAATCAGTATTTTGGCGGAGCCGAGTGCCCCTCCAGTACGGCAGAGCTCCAGCTCTGCTCAAAGGCCCGATCTCTCATAGTTGCTGGCGTGAGGCTGCTGTGCCCTGGGCGAGACTTGCCCAGACTTGCCTCGCGTTAGGCTTCCAGTCCAGAAAGGAGCGGGCTGCGCGAGACTGGGAGATGCTACTGGCGCCTTCCTGGCCTCAGCTCCACTCCTGCCTTGCCTTTGCACCTAGTCCCCAGGCGTTCTTGTGGAGGGCTTTGTTGCCGGTGAGTTGCACACTGCCAAGCGCTCCAGCAGTGAGGGCTCCATTAGAGGCAATGGGAGGGCAACTGCAGGGCTCCTCCAGCGGTTGCTTGACCGCCCAGACTCAGCACAGCACGGAGAGCAGAAGGCTCACAGGGCCCCTGGCTGGGGTCTGCAGCCCCACAAACCGGAGTTGAACTCCGGGAGCGCCCAGAAGGTGCCTGACAGACGTCATTTCCCCAGTGCTCTCCTCTCCAGCAGAGACGTGTGCAGGTGGTTGGGGCCTGCCCCTGCGTGTCTGGGCTCCCGTCCACAGCCCCAGCTCAGGGAAGCAGATCCTGAGCCAAGAACTTTGGGAGGCGCAGGTGGCCCCGCCTGGAAGCCTAGTTTACAGCATGCGGGAAGCGAGCCTCCTCGGGAGAAGAGAAGGCAGCCCTGCTGTGTGCGGCTGCATTCACTGCTTTGGCGGAGCCGAGTGTGCCTCCAGTACAGCAGAGCTCCAGCTCTGCTCAAGGCCAGATCTGGCAGAGCTGCTGGCGTGAGGCTGCTCTGCCCTGGGCGAACCTTGCCCTGACTTGCCTCGCGGATACGTTTCCAGTCCAGGAAGGAGCAGGCTGCGCGAGACTGGGAGATGCTACTGGCGCCTTCCTGGCCTCAGCTCCACTCCTGCCTTGCCTTTGCACCTAGTCCCCAGGTGTTCTTGTGGAGGGCTTAGTTGCCGGTGGGTTGCACACTGCCAAGCGCTCCAGCAGTGAGGGCTCTATTAGAGGCAATGGGAGGGCAACTGCAGGGCTCCTCCAGCGGTTGCTTGACCGCCCAGACTCAGCACAGCAGGGAGAGCACAAGTTTCACAGGGCCCCTGGCTGGGGTCTGTAGCCCCACAAACCGGAGTTGAACTCCGGGAGCGCCCAGAAGGTGCCTGACAGACGTCATTTCCCTAGTGCTCTCCTCCCCACCAGAGACGTGTGCAGGTGGTTGGGGCCTGCCCCTGCGTGTCTGGGCTCCCGTCCACAGCCCCAGCTCAGGGAAGCAGCTCCTGAGCCAAGACCTTTGGGAGGCGCAGGTGGCCCCGCCTGGAAGCCTAGTTTACAGCATGCGGGAAGCGAGCCTCCTCGGGAGAAGAGAAGGCAGCCCTGCTGTGTGCGGCTGCATTCACTGCTTTGGCGGAGCCGAGTGTGCCTCCAGTACAGCAGAGCTCCAGCTCTGCTCAAGGCCAGATCTGGCAGAGCTGCTGGCGTGAGGCTGCTCTGCCCTGGGCGAACCTTGCCATGACTTGCCTCGCGGATAGGTTTCTAGTCCAGGAAGGAGCAGGCTGCGCGAGACTGGGAGATGCTCCTGGCGCCTTCCTGGCCTCAGCTCCACTCCTGCCTTGCCTTTGCACCTAGTCCCCAGGCGTTCTTGTGGAGGGCTTAGTTGCCGGTGGGTTGCACACTGCCAAGCGCGCCAGCAGTGAGGGCTCTATTAGAGGCAATGGGAGGGCAACTGCAGGGCTCCTACAGCGGTTGCTTGACCGCCCAGACTCAGCACAGCACGGAGAGCACAAGGCTCACAGGGCCCCTGGCTGGGGTCTGCAGCCCCACACACGCGGAGGCTGACTCGGTGAGCGCCCAGAAGGTGCCTGACAGACGTCATTTCCCTAGTGCTCTCCTCCCCAGCAGAGACATGTGCAGGTGGTTGGGTCCTGCCCCTGCATGTCTGGGCTCCCGTCCACAGCCCCAGCTCAGGGAAGCAGCTCCTCAGCCAAGACCTGTGGGAGGCGCAGGGGGCCCTGCCTGGAAGCCTAGTTTACAGCATGCGGGAAGCGAGCCTCCTCCGGAGAAGAGAAGGCAGCCCTGCTGTGTGCGGCTGCATTCACTGCTTTGGCGGAGCCGAGTGCGCCTCCAGTACGGCAGAGCTCCATCTCTGCTCAGAAGCCCGATCTGGCAGAGCTGCTGGCGTGAGGCTGCTCTGCCCTGGGCGAGCCTTGCCCAGACTTGCCTCGCGGCTAGGCTTCCAGTCCAGGAAGGAGCATGCTGTGCAAGACTGGGAGATGCTACTGGCGCCTTCCTGGCCTCAGCTCCACTCCTGCCTTGCCTTTGCACCTAGTCCCCAGGCGTTCTTGTGGAGGGCTTAGTAGCCGGTGTGTTGCACACTGCCAAGCGATCCAGCAGTGAGGGCTCTATTAGAGGCAAAGGGAGGGCTACTGCAAGTCGCCTCTTGCGTTTTGCTTGACCGCCCAGACTCAGAACAGGACGGAAAGCACAAGGCTCACAGGGCCCCTGGCTGGGGTCTGCAGCCCCACACACCAGAGGCGAAATCCGGGAGCACCCAGAAGGTGCCTGACAGACGTCATTTCCCTAGTGCTCTCCTCCCCAGCAGAGACGTGTGCAGGTGGCTGGGGCCTGCCCTTGAGTGGCTGGACTCCCTTCCACAGCCCCAGCTCAGGGAAGCAGCTCCTTAGCTAAGACTTGTAGGAGGAGCGGGGCGCCCCCGCCTGGAAGCCTAGTGCACAGCATGCGGGAAGCGAGCCTCCTCGGTAGAAGAGAAGGCAGCCCAGCTGCGTGCGGCTGCAATCACTGCTTTGGCGGAGCCGAGTGCCCTTCAAGTACGGCAGAGCTCCAGCTCTGCTCAAAGGCCCGATCTGGAAGAGTTGCTTCCTTGAGGCTGTTGTGCCCTGGGCGAGCCTTGCCCAGACTTGCCTCGCGTAGGCTTCCTGTCCAGAAAGGAGCGGGCTGCGCGAGACTGGGAGATGCTACTGGCGCCTTCCTGGCCTCAGCTCCACTCCTGCCTTGCCTTTGCACCTAGTCCCCAGGCGTTCTTGTGGACGTCTTAGTTGCCGGTGGGTTGCACACTGCCAAGCGCTCCAGCAGTGTGGGCTCTATTAGAGGCTATGGGAGGGCAACTGCAGGGCTCCTCCAGCGGTTGCTTGACCACCCAGACTCAGCACAGCACGGAGAGCACAAGGCTCACAGGGCCCCTGGCTGGGGTCTGCAGCCCCACACACGCGGAGGCTGACTCGGTGAGCACCCAGATGGTGCCTGACAGACATCATTTCCCTAGTGCTCTCCTCCCCAGCAGAGACATGTGCAGGTGGTTGGGGCCTGCCCCTGCGTGTCTGGGCTACCGTCCACAGCCCCACCTCAGGGAAACAGCTCCTCAGCCAAGACCTGTGGGAGGCGCAGGGGGCCCCGCCTGGAAGCCCAGTTTACAGCATGGGGGAAGAGAGCATACTTGGGAGAAGGGGAGGCAGCCCAGCTGCGTGCGTCTGCAACCACTGCTTTGGCGGATCCGAGTGCCCCTCCATTACGGCAGAGCTCCAGCTCTGCTCAGAGGCCCGATCTGGCAGAGTTGCTGCCGTGAGGCTGCTCTGCCCTGGGCGAGCCTTGCCCAGACTTGCCTCACGTTAGGCTTCCAGTCCAGAATGGAGAGGGCTGCGTGAGCGTGTGAGATGCTACTGGCGCCTTCCTGGCCTCAGCTCCACTTCTGCCTTGCCTTTGCACCTAGTCCCCAGGCGTTCTTGTGGAGGGCTTAGTTGCCGGTGGGTTGCACACTGCCAAGCGCTCCAGCAGTGTGGGCTCTATTAGAGGCAATGGGAGGGCAACTGCAGGGCTCCTCCAGCGGTTGCTTGACCGCCCAGACTCAGCACAGCACGGAGAGCACAAAGCTCACCGGGACCCTGGCTGGGTTCTGCAGCCCCATACACCGGAGGGGAACTCTGGGAGCGACCAGAAGGTGCCTGACAGACGTCATTTCCCTAGTGCTCTCCTCCCCAGCAGAGACGTGTGCAGGTGGTTGGGGCCTGTCCTTGAGTGTCTGGACTCCCTTCCACAGCCCCAGCTCAGGGAAGCAGATCCTCAGCTAAGACCTGTAGTAGGCGCGGGGCGCCCCCGCCTGGAAGCCCAGTTTATAGCATGCTGGAAGCGAGCCTCCTCAGTACAAGAGAAGGCAGCCCAGCGGCGTGCGGCTGCAATCACTACTTTGGCAGAGCCGAGTGCCCCTCCAGTACGGCAGAGCTCCAGCTCTGCTCAAAGGCCCGATCTCTCATAGTTGCTGGCGTGAGCCTCCTGTGCCCTGGGCGAGCCTTGCCCAGACTTGCCTCGCGTAGGCTTCCTGTCCAGAAAGGATCGGGCTGCGCGAGACTGGGAGATGCTACTGGCGCCTTCCTGGCCTCAGCTCCACTCCTGCGTTGCCTTTGCACCTAGTCCCCAGGCATTCTTGTGGAGGGCTTAGTTGCCTTTGGGTTGCACACTGCCACGCGCTCCAGCAGTGAGGGCTCTATTAGAGGCAAAGTGAGGGCAACTGGAAGTCTATTCTTACGGTTGCTTGACCGCCGAGACTCAGCACAGCACGGAGAGCACAAGGCTCACAGGGCCCCTTGCTGGGGTCTGCAGCCCCACACACCGGAGTTGAACTCCTGGAGCGCCCAGAAGGTGCCTGACAGACGTCATTTCCCTAGTGCTCTCCTCTCCAGCAGAGACGTGTGCAGGTGGTTGGGGCCTGCCCCTGCGTGTCTTGGCTCCCGTCCACGGCCCCAGCTCAGGGAAGCAGCTCCTGAGCCAAGACCTTTGGGAGGCGCAGGGGGCCCCGCCTGGAAGCCTAGTTTACAGCATGCTTGAAGCGAGCCTCCTCGGGAGAAGAGAAGGCAGCCCTGCTGTGTGCGGCTCCATTCACTGCTTTGGCGGAGCCGCGTGTGCCTCCAGTACAGCAGAGCTCCAGCTCTGCTCAAGGCCAGATCTGGCCGAGCTGCTGGCGTGAGGCTGCTCTGCCCTGGGCGAACGTTGCCCAGACTTGCCTCACGGCTAGGTTTCCAGTCCAGGAAGGAGCAGGCTGCGCGAGACTGGGAGATGCTACTGGCGCCTTCCTGGCCTCAGCTCCACTCCTGCCTTGCCTTTGCACCTAGTCCCCAGGCGTTCTTGTGGAGGGCTTAGTTGCCGGTTTGTTGCACACTGCCAAGCGCTCCAGCAGTGAGGGCTCTATTAGAGGCAATGGGAGGGCAACTGCAGGGTTCCTCCAGCGGTTGCTTGACCGCCCAGACTCAGCACAGCACGGAAAGCACAAGGCTCACAGGGCCCCTGGCTGGGGTCTGCAGCCCCACACACGCGGAGGCTGACTCCTTAAGCGCCCAGAAGGTGCCTGACAGACGTCAATTCCCTAGTGCTCTCCTCCCCAGCAGAGATATGTGCAGGTGGTTGGGGCCTGCCCCTGCGTGTCTGGGCTACCGTCCACAGCCCCACCTCAGGGAAGCAGCTCCTCAGCCAAGACCTGTGGGAGGCGCAGGGGGCCCCGCCTGGAAGCCCAGTTTACAGCATGCGGGAAGCGAGCCTCCTTGGCAAAAGGGGAGGCAGCCCAGCTGCGTGCGGCTGCAATCTCTGCTTTGGCGGATCCGAGTGCCCCTCCATTACGGCAGAGCTCCAGCTCTGCTCAGAGGCCCGATCTGGCAGAGTTGCTGGCGTGAGGCTGCTCTGCCGTGGGCGAGCCTTGCCCAGACTTGCCTCACGTTAGGCTTCCAGTCCAGAAAGGAGCGGGCTGCGTGAGACTGGTAGATGCTACTGGCGCCTTCCTGGCCTCAGCTCCACTCCTGCCTTGCCTTTGCACCTAGTCCCCAGGCGTTCTTGTGGAGGGCTTAGTTGCCGGTGGGTTGCACACTGCCAAGCGCTGCAGCAGTGTGGGCTCTATTAGAGGGAATGGGAGGGCAACTGCAGGGCTCCTCCAGCTGTTGCTTGACAGCCCAGACTCAGCACAGCACGGAGAGCACAAGGCTCACAGGGCCCCTGGCTGGGGTCTGCAGCCCCACACACGCGGAGGATGACTCGCTGAGCACCCAGAAAGTGCCTGACAGACGTCATTTCCCTAGTGCTTTCCTCCCCAGCAGAGCCGTGTGCCGGTGCTTGGGGCCTGCCCCTGCGTGTCTGGGCTCCCGTCCACAGCCCCAGCTCAGGGAAGCAGCTCCTGAGCCAAGACCTGTGGGAGGCGCAGGGGGCCCCGCCTGGAAGCCTAGTTTAGAGCATGCGGGAAGCGAGCCTCCTCGGGAGAAGAGAAGGCAGCTCTGCTGCGTGCGGCTGAATTCACTGCTTTGGCGGAGCCGAGTGCGCCTCCAGTACGGCAGAGCTCCAGCTCTGCTCAGAGGCCCGATCTGGCAGAGCTGCTGGTGTGAGGCTGCTCTGCCCTGGGCGAGCCTTGCCCAGACTTGCCTCGCGGCTAGGCTTCCAGTCCAGGAAGGAGCATGCTGTGCAAGACTGGGAGATGCTACTGGCGCCTTCCTGGCCTCAGCTCCACTCCTGCCTTGCCTTTGCACCTAGTCCCCAGGCGTTCTTGTGGAGGGCTTAGTAGCCGGTTTGTTGCACACTGCCAAGCGCTCCAGCAGTGAGGGCTCTATTAGAGGCAAAGGGAGGGCTACTGAAAGTCGCCTCTTGCGTTTGCTTGACCGCCCAGACTCAGCACAGCACGGAAAACACAAGGCTCACAGGGCCCCTGGCTGGGGTCTGCAGCCCCACACACCGGAGGGGAACTCTGGGAGCGACCAGAAGGTGCCTGACAGACGTCATTTCCCTAGTGCTCTCCTCCCCAGCAGAGACGTGTGCAGGTGGTTGGGGCCTGTCCTTGAGTGTCTGGACTCCCTTCCACAGCCCCAGCTCAGGGAAGCAGCTCCTCAGCTAAGACCTGTAGGAGGCGCGGGGCGCCCCCGCCTGGAAGCCCAGTTTATAGCATGCTGGAAGCCAGCCTCCTCAGTACAAGAGAAGGCAGCCCAGCTGCGTGCTGCTGCAATCAGTACTTTGGCACAGCCGAGTGCCCCTCCAGTACGGCAGAGCTCCAGCTCTGCTCAAAGGCCCGATCTCTCATAGTTGCTGGCGTGAGGCTGCTGTGCCCTGTGCGAGCCTTGCCCAGACTTGCCTCGCGTTAGGATTCCAGTCCAGAAAGGAGCGGGCTGCGCGAGACTGGGAGATGCTACTGACGCCTTCCTGGCCTCAGCTCCACTCCTGCCTTGCCTTTGCACCTAGTCCCCAGGCGTTCTTGTGGAGGGCTTAGTTGCCGGTGGGTTGCACACTGCCAAGCGCTCCAGCAGTGAGGGCTCTATTAGAGGCAAAGTGAGGGCAACTGGAAGTCTATTCTTACGGTTGCTTGACCGCCGAGACTCAGCACAGCACGGAGAGCACAAGGATCACAGGGCCACTGGCTGGGGTCTGCAGCCCCACACACGCGGAGGCTGACTCGGTGAGCGCCCAGAAGGTGCCTGACAGACGTCATTTCCCTAGTGCTCCCCTCCCCAGCAGAGACGTGTGCAGGTGGTTAGGGCCTGCCCCTGCGTGTCTGGGCTCCCGTCCACAGCCCCAGCTCAGGGAAGCAGCTCCTCAGCCAAGACCTGTGGGAGGCGCAGGGGGCCCCGCCTGGAAGCCTAGTTTACAGCATGCGGAACGCGAGCCTCATTGGGAGAAAGGGAGCCAGCCCAGCTGCGTGCGGCTGCAATCACTGCTTTGGCGGAGTCGAGTGCCCCTCCATTACGGCAGAGCTCCAGCTCTGCTCAGAGGCCCGATCTGGCAGAGTTGCTGGCGTGAGGCTGCTCTGCCCTGGCAAGTTTTGCCCAGACTTGCCGCACGTTAGGCTTCCGGTCCATAAAGGAGCAGGCTGCGTGAGACTGGGAGATGCTCCTGGCGCCTTCCTGGCCTCAGCTCCACTCCTGCCTTGCCTTTGCACCTAGTCCCCAGGCGTTCTTGTGGAGGGCTTAGTTGCCGGTGGGTTGCACACTTCCAAGAACTTCAGATTGAGGGCTCTATTAGGGGCAAAGTGAGGGCAACTGGAAGTCTATTCTTATGGTTGCTTGCCCGCCCAGACTCAGCACAGCACGGAGAGCACAAGGCTCACAGGGTCCCTGGCTGGGGTCTGCAGCCCCACACACGCGGAGGCTGACTCGGTGAGCGCCCAGAAGGTGCCTGACAGACGTCATTTCACTAGTGCTCTCCTCCCCAGCAGAGACGTGTGCAGGTGGGTTGGGGCCTGCCCCTGCGTGTCTGGGCTCCCGTCCACAGCCCCAGCTCAGGGAAGCAGCTCCTGAGCCAAGACCTGTGGGAGGCGCAGGGAGCGCCACCTGGAAGCCTAGATTACAGCATGCGGGAAGCGATCCTCCTCGGGAGAAGAGGAGGCAGCCCTGCTGTGTGCAGCTGCATTCACTGCTTTGGCGGAGCCGAGTGCGCCTCCAGGACGGCCGAGCTCCAGCTCTGCTCAGAGACCCGATCTGGCAGAGTTGCTGGCCTGAGGCTGCTCTGCCCTGGGCGAGCCTTGCCCAGACTTGCCTCGCGGTAGGCTTCCAGTCCAGGAAGGAGCAGGCTGCGCGAGACTGGGAGATGCTACTGGCGCCTTCCTGGTCTCAGCTCCACTCCTGCCTTGCCTTTGTACCTAGTCCCCAGGCGTTCCTGTGGAGGGCTTAGTTGCCGGTGGGTTGCACACTGCCAAGCGCTCCAGCAGTGAGGGCTCTATTAGAGGTAATGGGAGGGCAACTGCAGGGCTCCTCCAGCGGTTGCTTGACTGACCAGACTCAGTACAGCACGGAGAGCACAAGGCTCACAGGGCCCCTGGCTGGGGTCTGCAGCCCCACACACGCGAAGGCTGACTCGGTGAGCGCCCAGAAGGTGCCTGACAGACGTCATTTCCCTAGTGCTCTCCTCCCCAGCAGAGACATGTGCAGGTGGTTTGGGCCTGCCCCTGCCTGTCTGGGCTCCCGACCACAGCCCCAGCTCAGGGAAGCAGCTCCTCAGCCAAGACCTGTAGGAGGCGCGGGGCGCCCCCGCCTGGATGCCTAGTGCACAGCATGCGGGAAGCGAGCATCCTTGGGAGAGGTGGAGGCATCCCAGACCCGTGAGGCTGCAATCACTGCTTGGGCGGAGCCGAGTGCGCTTCCACTACGTCAGAGTTCCAGCTCTGCTCAGAGGCCCGATCTGGCAGAGTGTTGGCGTGAGGCTGCTCTGCTCTCGGCGAGCCTTGCCCAGACTTGCCTCGCGGCTAGGCTTCCAGTCCAGAACGGAGCGAGATGCGTGAGACTGGGAGATGCTACTGGCGCCTTCCTGGCCTCAGCTCCACTCCTGCCTTGCCTTTGCACCTAGTCCCCAGGCTTTCTTGTGGAGGGCTTAGTTGCCGGTGGGTTGCACACTGCCAAGCGCTCCAGCAGTGAGAGCTCTATTAGAGGCAAAGTGAGGGCAACTGGAAGTCTATTCTTATGGTTGCTTGACCGCCCAGACTCAGCACAGCACGGAGAGCACAAGGCTCACAGGGCCTCTGGCTGGGGTCTGCAGCCCCACACTCGTGGAGCCTGACTTGGTGAGCGCCCAAAAGGTGCCTGACAGACGTCATTTCCCTAGTGCTCTCCTCCCCAGCAGAAACGTGTGCAGGTGGTTAGGGTCTGCCCCTGCGTTTCTGGGCTCCCGTCCACAGCCCCAGCTCAGGGAAGCAGCTCCTGATCCAAGACCTGTGAGAGGCGCAGGGGGCCCCGCCTGGAAGCCTAGTTTACAGCATGCGGGAAGCGAGCCTCCTTGGGAGAAGGGGAGGCAGCCCAGCTGTGTGCGGCTGCAATCAATGCTTTGGCGGAGCCGAGTGCCCCTCCATTACGGCAGAGCTCCAGCTCTGGTCAGAGGCCCGATCTGGCAGAGTTGCTGGCGTGAGGCTGCTCTGCCCTGGGCGAGCCTTGCCCAGACTTGCCGCACGTTAGGGTTCCAGTCCCGAAAGGAGCGGGCTGCGCGTGACTGGGAGATGCTACTGGCGCCTTCCTGGCCTCAGCTCCACCCCTGCCTTGCCTTTGCACCTAATCCCCAGGCGTTCTTGTGGAGGGCTTAGTTGCCGGTGGGTTGCACACTGCCAAGCGCTCCAGCAGTGAGGGCTCTATTAGAGGCAATGGGAGGGCAACTGCAGGGCTCCTCCAGCGGTTGCTTGACCGCCCAGACTCAGCACAGCACGGAGAGCACAAGGCTCACAGGGCCCCTGGCTGGGGTCTGCAGCCCCACACACCGGAGGTGAACTCCCGGAGCGCCCAGAAGTTGTCTGACAGACCTCATTTCCCTAGTGCTCTCCTCCCCAGCAGAGACGTGTGCAGGTGGTTGGGGCCTGCCCCTGCGTGTCTGGGCTCCCGTCCACAGCCCCAGCTCAGGGAAGCAACTCCTGAGCCAAGACCTGTGGGAGGCGCAGGGGGCCCCGCCTGGAAGCCTAGTTTACAGCATGCGGGAAGAGAGCCTCCTCGGATGAAGAGAAAGCAGCCCTGCTGTGTGCGGCTGCATTCACAGCTTTGGCGGAGCCGAGTGCGCCTCTAGTACGGCAGAGCTCCAGCTCTGCTCAAGGCGAGATCTGGCAGAGCTGTTGGCGTGAGGCTGCTCTGCCCTGGGCGAACCTTGCCCAGACTTGCCTCGCGGCTAGGCTTCCAGGCCAGGAAGGAGCAGGCTGCGCAAGACTTGGAGATGCTACTGACGCCTTCCTGGCCTCAGCTCCACTCCTGCCTTACCTTTGCACCTAGTCCCCAGGCGTTCTTGTGGAGGGCTTAGTTTCCGGTGGGTTGCACACTGCCAAGCGCTCCAGCAGTGAGGGCTCTATTAGAGGCAATGGGAGGGCAACTGTAGGGCTCCTCCAGCGGTTGCTTGACCCCCCAGACTCAGCACAGCACGGAGAGCACAAGGCTCACAGGGCCCCTGGCTGGGGTCTGCAGTCCAACACACGCGGAGGCTGACTCCGTGAGCGCCCAGAAGGTTCCTGACAGACGTCATTTCCCTAGTGCTCTCCTCCCCAGCAGAGACATGTGCAGGTGGTTGGGGCCTGCCCCTGCGTGTCTGGGCTCCCGTCCACAGCCTCAGCTCAGGTAAGCAGCTCCTGAGTGAAGACCTGTGGGAGGCGCGGGGGGCCCCACCTGGAAGCCTAGTTGACAGCATGTGGGAAGCGAGCCTCCTCGGGAGAAGAGAAGGCAGCCTGGCTGCGTGCGGCGGCATTCACTGCTTTGGCGGAGCCGAGTGTGCCTCCAGTACGGCAGAGCTCCAGCTCTGCTCAGAGGCCCGATCTGGCAGAGTTGCTGGCGTTAGGCTGCTCTGCCCTGGGAGAGACTTGCCCAGACTTGCCTCGCACATAGGCTTCCAGTCCAGGAAGGAGCGGGCTGCGCGAGACTGGGAGATGCTACTGGCGCCTTCCTGGCCTCAGCTCCACTCCTGCCTTGCATTTGCACCTAGTCCCCAGGCGTTCTTGTGGAGGGCTTAGTTGCCGGTGGGTTGCACACTGCCAAGCGCTCCAGGAGTGAGGGCTCTATTAGAGGCAATGGGAGGGCAACTGCAGGGCTCCTCCAGCGGTTGCTTGACCGCCCAGACTCAGCAACAGCACGGAGAGCACAAGGCTCACAGGGCCCCTGGCTGGGGTCTGCAGCCCCACACACCGGAGGCGAACTCCGGGAGCGCCCAGAAGGTGCCTGACAGACGTCATTTCCCTAGTGCTCTCCTCCCCAGCAGAGACGTGTGCAGGTCGTTCGGGCCTGCCCCTGCGTGTCTGGGCTCCCGTCCACAGCCCCAGCTCAGGGAAGCAGCTCCTGAGTCAAGACCTGTGGGAGGCGCAGGGGGCCCCGACTGGAATGCTAGTTTACAGCATGCGGGAAGCAAGCCTCCTCGGGAGAAGAGAAGGCAGCCCTGCTGTGTGCGGCTGCATTCACTGCTTTGGCGGAGCCGAGTGTGCCTCCAGTACGGCAGAGCTCCAGCTCTGCTCAGAGGCCCGATCTGGCAGAGTGCTGTCGTGAGGCTGCTCTGCCCTGGGCGAGCCTTGCCCAGACTTGCCTCGAGGCTCGGCTTCCAATCCAGAAAGGAGCGGGCTGCGCGAGACTGGGAGATGCTACTGGCGCCTTCCTGGCCTCAGCTCCACTCCTGCCTTGCCTTTGCACCTAGTCCCCAGGCGTTCTTGTGGAGGGCTTAGTTGCCGGTGGGTTGCACACTTCCAAGAACTTCAGATTGAGGGCTCTATTAGAGGCAAAGTGAGGGCAACTGGAAGTCTATTCTTATGGTTGCTTGACCGCCCAGACTCAGCACAGCACGGAGAGCACAAGGCTCACAGGGCCCCTGGCTGGGGTCTGCAGCCCCACACACGCGGAGGCTGACTCGTTGAGCGCCCAGAAGGTGCCTGACAGACGTCGTTTCCCGAGTGCTCTCCTCCACAGCAGAGACGTGTGCAGGTGGTTGGGGCCTAACCCTGCGTGTCTGGGCTCCCGTCCACAGCCCCAGCTCAGGGAAGCAGCTCCTCAGCTAAGACCTGTAGGAGACGCGGGGCGCCCCCTCCTGGAAGCCTAGTGCACAGCATGAGGGAAGCTTGGCTCCTTGGGAGAAGAGGAGGCAGCCCAGATGCGTGGGGCTGCATTCACTGCTTGGGCGGAGCCGAGTGCGCCTCCAGTACCGCAGAGCTCCAGCTCTGCTCAGAGGCCCGATCTGGCAGAGTGCTGGCGTAAGGCTGCTCTGCCCTTGGGGAGCCTTGCCCAGACTTGCCTCGCGGCTAGGCTTCCAGTCCAGAAAGGAGCGGGATGCGGGAGACTGGGAGATGCTACTGCCACCTTCCTGGCCTCAGCTCCCCTCCTGCCTTGCCTTTGCACCTAGTCCCCAGGCGTTCTTGTGGAGGGCTTAGTTGCCGGTGGGTTGCACACTGCCAAGGGCTCCAGCTTGAGGGCTCTATTAGAGGCAAAGTGAGGGCAACTGGAAGTTTATTCTTACGGTTGCTTGACCGCCCAGACTCAGCACAGCACGGAGAGCACAAGGCTCTCAGGGCCCCTGGCTGGGGTCTACAGCCCCACACACGCGGAGGCTGACTCCGTGAGCGCCCAGAAGGTGTCTGACAGACGTCATTTCCCTAGTGCTCTCCTCCCAGGCAGAGACGTGTGCAGGTGGTTGGGGCCTGCCCCTGCGTGTCTGAGCTCCCGTCCACAGCCCCAGCTCAGGGAAGCAGATCCTGAGCCAAGACCTGTGGGAGGCGCAGGGGGCCCCGCCTGGAAGCCTAGTTTACAGCATGCGGGAAGGGAGCCTCCTCGGGAGAAGAGAAGGCAGCCCTGCTGTATGCGGCTGCATTCACTGCTTTGGCGGAGCCGAGTGCGCCTCCAGTACGGCAGAGCTCCAGCTCTGCGCAGAGGCCCGATCTGGCAGTGTTGCTGGCGTGAGGCTGCTCTGCCCAGGGCAAGTGTGCCCAGACTTGCCTTGCGGCTAGGCTTCCAGTCCTGGAAGGAGCAGGCTGTGCGAGACTGGGAGATGCTACTGGCGCCTTCCTGGCCTCAGCTCCACTCCTGCCTTGCCTTTGCACCTAGTCCCCAGGCGTTCTTGTGAAAGGCTTAGTTGCCGGTGGGTTGCACACTGCCAAGGGCTCCAGCAGTGAGGGCTCTATTAGAGGCAAAGGGAGGGCAACTTCAAGTTTCCTTGTGTGGTTGCTTGACCGCCCAGACTCAGCACAGCACGGAGAGCACAAGGCTCACAGGGCCCCTGGTTGTGGTCTGCAGCCCCACACACTGGAGGCGAACTCCAGGAGCTCCCAGAAGGTGCCTGACAGACGTCATTTCCCTAGTGCTCTCCTTGCCTGCAGAGACGTGGGCAGGTGGTTGGGGCCTGCCTCTGCGTGTCTGGGCTCCCGTCCACAGCCTCAGCTCAGGAAAGCAGCTCCTGAGTCAAGACCTGTGGAGGCGCGGGGGGCCCCACCTGGAAGCCTAGTTTACAGCATGTGGGAAGCGAGCCTCCCCGGGAGAAGCGAAGGCAGCCCTGCTGAGTGCGGCTGCATTCACTGCTTTGGCGGAGCCGAGTGCGCCTCCAGTACGGCAGAGCTCCAGCTCTGCTCTGAGTCCCAATCTGGCAGAGTTGCTAGCGTGAGACTGCTCTGCCCTGGGCGAGCCTTGCCCAGACTTGCCTCGTGACTAGGCTTCCAGTCCAGGAAGGAGAAGGCTGCGTGAGACTGGGAGATGCTACTCGCGCCTTCCTGGCCTCAGCTCCACTCCTGCCTTTCCTTTGCACTTAGTCTCCAGGTGTTCTTGTGGAGGGCTTAGTTGCCAGTGGATTGCACACTGCTAAGCGTTCCAGCAGTGAGGGCTCTATTCGATGCAATGGGAGGGCAACTACAGGGCTCCTCCAGCGGTTGCTTGACCGACCAGACTCAGCACAGCACGGAGAGCACAAGGCTCTCAGGGCCCCTGGCTGGGGTCTACAGCCCCACACATGCGGAGGCTGACTCGGTGAGCGCCCAGAAAGTTCCTGACAGACGTCAATTCCCTAGTGCTCTCCTCCCCAGCAGAGACGTGTGCAGGTGGTTGGGGCCTGCCATTGAGTGTCTGGACTCCCTTCCACAGCCCCAGCACAGGGAAACAGCTCCTCAGCTAAGACCTGTAGGAGGCGCGGGGCACCCACCCCGGGAAGCCTAGTTTACAGCAGGCCGGAAGCGAGCCTCCTCAGTACAAGAGAAGGCAGCCCAGCTGCGTGCGGCTGCAATCAGTAGTTTGGCGGAGCCGAGTGCCCCTCCAGTATGGCAGAGCTCCAGCTCTGCTCAAAGGCCCGATCTCTCAGAGTTGCTGGCGTGTGCTGCTGTGCCCTGGGCCAGCCTTGCCCAGACTTGCCTCGCGTTAGGCTTTCAGTCCAGAAAGGAGCGGGCTGCGCGAGACTGGGAGATGCTACTGGCGCCTTCCTGGCCTCAGCTCCACTCCTGCCTTGCCTTTGCACCTAGTCCCCAGGCGTTCTTGTGGAGGGCTTAGTTGCCGGTGGGTTGCACACTGCCACGCACTCCAGCAGTGAGGGCTCTATTAGTGGTAATGGGAGGGCAACTGCAGGGCTCCTCCAGCGGTTGCTTGACCGCCCAGACTCAGCACAGCACGGAGAGCACAAGGCTCACAGGCCACTGGCTGGGGTCTGCAGCCCCACACACGCGGAGGCTGACTCGTTGAGCGCCCAGAAGGTGCCTGACAGACGTCATTTCCCTAGTGCTCTCCTCCCCAGCAGAGACGTGTGCAGGTGGTTAGGGCCTGCCCCTGTGTTTCTGGGCTCCCGTCCACAGCCCCACCTCAGGGAAACAGCTCCTGAGCCAAGAACTGTGGGAGGCGCAGGGGGCCCCGCCTGGAAGCCTAGTTTACAGCATGCGGGAAGCGAGCCTCCTTGAGAGAAGGGGAGGCAGCCCAGCTGCGTGCAGCTGCAATCACTGCTTTGGCGGAGCCGAGTGCCCCTCCATTTCGGCAGAGCTCCAGCTCTGCTCAGAGGCCCGATCTGGCAGAGTTGCTGGCGTGAGGCTGTTCTGCCCAGGGCAAGATTTGCCCAGACTTGCCTTGCGGTTAGGCTTCCAGTCCAGGAAGGAGCAGGCTGCACGAGACTGGGAGATGCTACTGGCGCCTTCCTGGCCTCAGCTCCACTCCTGCCTTGCCTTTGCACCTAGTCCCTAGGCGTTCTTGTGAAAGGCTTAGTTGCCGGTGGGTTGCACACTGCCAAGCGCTCCAGCAGTGAGGGCTCTATTAGAGGCAAAGGGAGGGCAACTTAAAGTTTCCTTGTGCGGTTGCTTGACCGCCCAGACTCAGCACAGCACGCACAGCACAAGGCTCACAGGGCCCCTGGCTGGGGTCTGCAGCCCCACACACGCGGAGGATGACTCGGTGAGCGCCCAGAAGGTGCCTGACAGACGTCATTTCCCTAGTGCTCTCCTCCCCAGCAGAGACGTGTGCAGGTGGTTTGGGCCTGCCCCTGCGTGTCTGGGCTCCCGTCCACAGCCCCAGCTCAGGGAAGCAGCTCCTGAGCCAAGACCTGTGGGAGGCGCAGGGGGCCCCGCCTGGAAGCCTAGTTTACAGCATGCGGGAAGCGAGCCTCCTCGGAAGAAGAGAAGGCAGCCCTGCTGTGTGTGGCTGCATTCACTGCTTTGGCGGAGCCGAGTGCGCCTCCAGTACGGCAGAGCTCCAGCTCTGCTCAGAGGCCCGATCTGGCAGAGTTGCTGGCGTGAGGCTGCTCTGCCCTGGGCGAGCCTTGCCCAGACATGCCTCGCGGCTAGGCTTCCAGTCCAGGAAGGAGCATGCTGCGCGAGACTGGGAGATTCTCCTGGCGCCTTCCTGGCCTCAGCTCCACTCCTGCCTTGCCTTTGAACCTAGTCCCCAGGCGTTCTTGTGGAGGGCTTAGTTGCCGGTGGGTTGCACACTGCCAAGCGCTCCAGCAGTGAGGGCTCTATTAGAGGCAATGGGAGGGCAAATGCAGGGCTCCTCCAGCGGTTGCTTGACCGCCCAGACTCAGCACAGCACGGAGAGCACAAGGCTCACAGGGCCCCTGGCTGGGGTCTGCAGCCCCACACACGCGGAGGCTGACTCGGAGAGTGCCCAGAAGGTGCCTGACAGACGTCATTTCCCTTGTGCTCTCCTCCCCAGCAGAGACGTGTGCAGGTGGTTTGGGCCTGCCCCTGCGTGTCTGGACTCCCGTCCACAGCCCCAGCTGAGGGAAGCAGCTCCTGAGCCAAGACATGTGGGAGGCGCAGGTGGCCCCGCCTGGAAGCCTCGTTTACTGCATGCGGGAAGCGAGCCTCCTCGGGAGAAGAGAAGGCAGCCCTGCTGTGTGCGGCTGCATTCACTGCTTTGGCGGAGCCGAGTGCGCCTCCAGTACGGCAGAGCTCCAGCTCTGCTCAGAGGCCCGATCTGGCAGAGTTTCTGGCGTGAGGCTGCTCTGCCCTGGGCGAGCCTTGCCCAGACTTGCCGCACGTTAGGCTTCCAGTCCAGATAGGAGCGGGCTGCGTGAGACTGGGAGATGCTACTGGCGCCTTCCTGGCCTCAGCTCCACTCCTGCCTTGCTTTTGCACCTAGTCCCCAGGCGTTCTTGTGAAAGGCTTAGTTGCCGGTGGGTTGCACACTGCCAAGCGCTCCAGCAGTGAGGGCTCTAATAAAGGCAAAGGGAGGGCTACTGCAAGTCGCCTCTTGCGTTTTCTTGACCGCCCAGACTCTGCACTGCACGGAAAGCACAAGGCTCACCGGGCCCCTGGCTGGGGTCTCCAGCCCCACACAGCGGAGGGGAACTCTGGGAGCGCCCAGACGGTGCCTGACAGACGTCATTTCCCTAGTGCTCTCCTCCCCAGCAGAGACGTGTTCAGGTGGTTGGGGCCTGCCCTTGAGTGTCTGGACTCCCTTCCACAGCCCCAGCTCAGGGAAGCAGCTCCTCAGCTAAGACCTTGAGGAAGCGTGGGGCGCCCCCTCCTGGAAGCCCAGTTTATAGCATGCCGGAAGCGAGCCTCCTCTGTACAAGAGAAGGCAGCCCAGCTGCGTGCGGCTGCAATCAGTACTTTGGCGGAGCCGAGTGCCCCTCCATTACGGCAGAGCTCCAGCTCTGCTCAAAGGCCCGATCTCTCATAGTTGCTGGTGTGAGGCTGCTGTGCCCTGGGCGAGCCTTGCCCAGACTTGCCTCGCGTTAGGCTTCCAGTCCAGAAAGGAGCGGGCTGCGCGTGACTTGGAGATGCTACTGGCGCCTTCCTGGCCTCAGCTCCACTCCTGCCTTGCCTTTGCACCTAGTTCCCAGGCGTTCTTGTGGAGGGCTTAGTTGCCGGTGGGTTGCACACTGCCAAGCGCTCCAGCAGTGAGGGCTCTATTAGAGGCAAAGTGAGGGCAACTGGAAGTCTATTCTTACGGTTGCTTGACCGCCCAGACTCAGCACAGCACGGAGAGCACAAGGATCACAGGGCCACTGGCTGGGGTCTGCAGCCCTACACACGCGGAGGCTGACTCGGTGAGCGCCCAGAAGGTGCCTGACAGACGTCATTTCCCTAGTGCTCTCCTCTCCAGCAGAGACGTGTGCAGGTGATTGGGGCCTGCCCCTGCGTGTCTGGGCTCCCGTCCACAGCCCCAGCTCAGGGAAGGAGTTACTAGGCCAAGACCTGTGGGAGGCGCAGGGGGCCCCGCCTGGAAGCCTAGTTTACAGCATGCGGGAAGCGAGCCTCCTCGGGAGAAGAGAAGGCAGGCCGGCTGCGTGCGGCTGCATTCACTGCTTGGGCGGAGCCGAGTGCGCTTCCAGTACGGCAGAGCTCCAGCACTGCTCAGAGGCCCGATCTGGCAGAGTTGCTGGCGTGAGGCTTCTCTGCCCTGGGCGAGCCTTGCCCAAACTTGCCTCACGTTAGGCTTCCAGTCCATGAATGAGCGGGCTGCGTGAGACTGGGAGATGCTACTGGCGCCTTCCTGGCCTCAGCTACACTCCTGCCTTGCCTTTGCACCTAGTACCCAGGCGTTCTTGTGGAGGTCTTAGTTGCCGGTGGGTTGCACACTGCCAAGCGCTCCAGCAGTGAGGGCTCTATTAGAGGCAAAGGGAGGGCTACTGCAAGTAGCCTCTTGCGTTTGCTTGACCGCCCAGACTCAGCACAGCACGGAAAGTACAAGGCTCACAGGGCCCCTGGCTGGGGTCTGCAGGCCCACACACCGGAGGGGAATTCCGGGAGCGCCCAGAAGGTGTCAGACAGACGTCATTTCCTTAGTGCTCTCCTCCCCAGCAGAGACGTGTGCAGGTGGTTGGGGCCTGCCCCTGCGTGTCTGGGCTCCCGTCCACATCCCCAGCTCAGGGAAGGAGTTCCTGAGCCAAGACCTGTGGGAGGCGCAGGGGGACCCGCCTGGAAGCCTAGTTTACATTATGCGGGAAGCGAGCCTCCTCGGGAGAAGAGAAGGCAGGCCGGCTGCGTGCGGCTGAATTCACTGCTTGGGCGGAGCCGAGTGTGCTTCCAGTACGGCAGAGCTCCAGCACTGCTCAGAGGCCCGATCTGGCAGAGTTGCTGGCGTGAGGCTGCTCTGCCCTGGGCGAGCCTTGCCCAGACTTGCCTCGCACATAGGCTTCCAGTCCAGAAAGGAGCAGGCTGCGCGAGACTGGGAGATGCTACTGGCGCCTTTCTGGCCTCAGCTCCACTCCTGCCTTGCCTTTGCACCTAGTCCCCAGGCGTTCTTGTGGAGGGCATAGTTGCCGGTGGGTTGCACACTGCCAAGGGCTCCAGCAGTGAGGGCTCTATTAGAGGCAATGGGAGGGCAATTGCAGGGCTCCTCCACCGGTTGCTTGGCCGCCCAGACTCAGCACAGCATGGAGAGCACAAGGCTCACAGGGCCCCTGGCTGGGGTCTGCAGCCCCACACACGTGGAGGCTAACTCGGTGAGCGCCCAGAAGTTGCCTGAGAGACGTCATTTCCCTAGTGCTCTCCTCCCCAGCAGAGACGTGTTCAGGTGGTTGGGGCCTGCCCCTGTGTGTCTGGGCTTCCGAACACAGCCCCAGCTCAGGGAAGCAGCTCCTGAGCCAAGACCTGTGGGAGGCGCAGGGAGCGCCGCCTGGAAGCCTAGTTTACAGCATGCGGGAAGCGAGCCTCCTCGGGAGAAGAGGAGGCAGCCCTGCTGTGTGTGGCTGCATTCACTGCTTTGGCGGAGCCGAGTGCACCTCCAGTACGGCAGAGCTCCAGCTCTGCTCAGAGGCCCGATCAGGCAGAGTTGCTGGCGTGAGGCTGCTCTGCCCTGGGAGACTTGCCCAGATTTGCCTGGCGGCTAGGCTTCCAGTCCATAAAGGAGCAGGCTGCGCGAGACTGGGAGATGCTACTGAGGCCTTCCTGGCCTCAGCTCCCCTCCTGCCTTGCCTTTGCAGCTACTCCCCAGGCGTTCTTGTGTAGGGCTTAGTTGCCGGTGGGTTGCACACTGCCAAGCGCTCCAGCAGTGAGGGCTCTATTAGAGGCAAAGTGAGGGCAACTGGAAGTCTATTCTTACGGTTGCTTGACCGCCAAGACTCAGCACAGCACGGAGAGCACAAGGATCACAGGGCCACTGGCTGGGGTCTGCAGCCCCACACACGCGGATGCTGACTCGGTGAGCGCCCAAAAGGTGCCTGACAGACGTCATTTCCCTAGTGCTCTCCTCCCCAGCAGAGACGTGTGCAGGTGGTTAGGGCCTGCCCCTGCGTTTCTGGGCTCCCGTCCACAGCCCCAGCTCAGGGAAGCAGCTCCTCAGCCAAGACCTTTGGGAGGCGCAGGGGGCCCCGCCTCGAAGCCTAGTTTACAGCATGTGGAAAGCGAGCCTCATTGGGAGAAGGGGAGCCAGCCCAGCTGCGTGCGGGTGCAATCACTGCTTTGGCCGAGTCGAGTGCCCCTCCATTACGGCAGAGCTCCAGCTCTGCTCAGAGGCCCGATCTGGCAGAGTTGCTGGCGTGAGGCTGCTCTGCCCTGGGCGAGCCTTGCCCAGACTTGCCGCACGTTAGGCTTCCAGTCCAGAAAGGAGCGGGCTGCGTGAGACTGGGAGATGCTACTGGCGCCTTCCTGGCCTCAGCTCCACTCCTGCCTTGCCTTTGCACCTAGTCCCCAGGCGTTCTTGTGGAAGGCTTAGTTGCCGGTGGGTTGCACACTGCCAAGCGCTCCAGCAGTGAGGGCTCTATTAGAGGTAATGGGAGGGCAACTGCAGGGCTCCTCCAGCGGTTGCTTGACCGCCCAGACTCAGCACAGCACGGAAAGTACAAGGCTCACAGGGCCCCTGGCTGGGGTCTGCAGCCCCACACACCGGAGGCGAACTCCGGGAGCACCCAGAAGGTGCCTGACAGACGTCATTTCCCTAGTGCTCTCCTCCCCAGCAGAGACGTGTGCAGGTGGCTGGGGCCTGCCCTTGAGTGTCTGGACTCCCTTCCACAGCCCCAGCTCAGGGAAGCAGCTCCTCAGCTAAGACTTGTAGGAGGAGCGGGGCTCCACCGCCTGGAAGCCTAGTGCACAGCATGCGGGAAGCGAGCCTCCTCAGTAGAAGAGAAGGCAGCCCAGCTGCGTGCGGCTGCAATCACTGCTTTGGCGGAGCCGAGTGCCCTTCCAGTACGGCAGAGCTCCAGCTCTGCTCAAAGGCCCGATCTGGCAGAGTTGCTTCCCTGAGGCTGTTGTGCCCTGGGCGAGCCTTGCCCAGACTTGCCTCGCGTAGGCTTCCTGTCCAGAAAGGAGCGGGCTGCGCGAGACTGGGAGATGCTACTGGCGCCTTCCTGGCCTCAGCTCCACTCCTGCCTTGCCTTTGCACCTAGTCCCCAGGCGTTCTTGTGGACGTCTTAGTTGCCGGTGTGTTGCACACTGCCAAGCGCTCCAGCAGTGAGGGCTCTATTAGAGGCAAAGGGAGGGCATCTGCAAGTTTCCTCTTGCGGTTGCTTGACCGCCCAGACTCAGCACAGCACGGAGAGCCCAAGGCTCACAGGGCCCCTGGCTGCGGTCTGCAGCACCACACACGCGGAAACTGACTCGGTGAGCGCCCAGAAGGTGCCTGACAGACGTCGTTTCCCTAGTGCTCTCCTCCACAGCAGAGACGTGTGCAGGTGCTTGAGGCCTGCCCCTGCGTGTCTGGGCTCCCGTCCACAGCCCCAGCTCAGGGAAGCAGCTCCTGAGCCAAGACCTTTGGGAGGCGCAGGTGGCCCCGCCTGGAAGACTAGTTTACAGCATGCGGGAAGCGAGCCTCCTCGGGAGAAGAGAAGGCAGCCCTGCTGTGTGCGGCTGCATTCACTGCTTTGGCGGAGCCGAGTGCGGCTCCAGTACGGCAGAGCTCCAGCTCTGCTCAGAGGCCCGATCTGGCAGAGTTGCTGGCGTGAGGCTGCTCTTCCCTGGGCGAGCCTTGACCAGACTTGCCTCGCGGCTAGGCTTCCAGTCCAGGAAGGAGCAGGCTGCGCGAGACTGGGAGATTCTCCTGGCGCCTTCCTGGCCTCAGCTCCACTCCTGCCTTGCCTTTGCACCTAGTCCCCAGGCGTTCTTGTGGAGGGCTTAGTTGCCGGTGGGTTGCACACTGCCAAGCGCTCCAGCAGTGAGGGCTCTATTAGAGGCAATGGGAGGGCAACTGCAGGGCTCCTCCAGCGGTTGCTTGACCGCCCAGACTCAGCACAGCACGGAGAGCACAAGGCTCACAGGGCCCCTGGCTGGTGTCTGCAGCCCGACACACGCGGAGGCTGACTCGGTGAGCGCCCAGACGGTGCCTGACAGACGTCATTTCCCTAGTGCTCTCCTCCCCAGCAGAGACATGTGCAGGTGGTTTGGGCCTGCCCCTGCGTGTCTGGATTCCCGTCCACAGCCCCAGCTCAGGGAAGCAGCTCCTGAGCCAAGACCTGTGGGAGGCGCAGGTGGCCCCGCCTGGAAGCCTAGTTTACAGCATGCGGGAAGCGAGTCTCCTCAGTACAAGAGAAGGCAGCCCTGCTGCGTGAGGCTGCAATCACTGCTTTGGCGGATCCGAGTGCCCCTCCATTACGGCAGAGCTCCAGCTCTGCTCAGAGGCCCGATCTGGCAGAGATGCTGGCGTGAGGCTGCTCTGCCCTGGACGAGCCTTGCCCAGACTTGCCTCACGTTAGGCTTCCAGTCCAGAAAGGAGCAGGCTGCGTGAGACTGGGAGATGCTACTGGCGCCTTCCTGGCCTCAGCTCCACTCCTGCCTTGCCTTTGCACCTAGTCCCCAGGCGTTCTTGTGGAGGCTTAGTTGCCGGTGGGTTGCACACTGCCAAGCGCTCCAGCAGTGTGGGCTCTATTAGAGGCAATGGGAGGGCAACTGCAGGGCTCCTCCAGCGGTTGCTTCAACGCCGAGACTCAGCACAGCACGGAGAGCACAAGGATCACAGGGCCACTGGCTGGGGTCTGCAGCCCCACACACGCGGAGGCTGACTCGGTGAGCGCCCAGAAGGTGCCTGAAAGACGTCATTTCCCTAGTGCTCTCCTCCCCAGCAGAGACGTGTGCAGGTGGTTAGGGCCTGCCCCTGCATTTCTGGGCTCCCGTCCACAGCCCCAGCTCAGGGAAGCAGCTCCTCAGCCAAGACCTGTGGGAGGCGCAGGGGGCCCCGCCTGGAAGCCTAGTTTACAGCATGCCGAAAGCGAGCCTCATTGGGAGAAGGGGAGCCAGCCCAGCTGCGTGCGGCTGCAATCACTGCTTTGGCGGAGTCGAGTGCCCCTCTATTACGGCAGAGCTCCAGCATTGCTCAGAGGCCCGATCTGGCAGAGTTGCTGGCGTGAGGCTGCTCTGCCCTGGGCGAGCCTTGCCCAGACTTGCCGCACGTTAGGCTTCCAGTCCAGAAAGGAGCGGGCTGCGCGAGACTGGGAGATGCTACTGGCGCCTTCCTGGCCTCAGCTCCACTCCTGCCTTGCCTTTGCACCTAGTCCCCAGGCGTTCTTGTGGAGGGCTTAGTTGCCGGTGGGTTGCACACTGCCAAGCGCTCCAGCAGTGAGGGCTCTATTAGAGGCAATGGGAGGGCAACTGCAGGGCTCCTCCAGCGGTTGCTTGACCGCCCAGACTCAGCACAGCACGGAGAGCACAAGGCTCACAGGGCCCCTTGGTGGGGTCTGCAGCCCCACACACGCGGAGGCTGACTCGGTGAGCGCCCAGAAGGTGCCTGACAGACGTCATTTCCCTAGTGCTCTCCTCCCCAGCAGAGACGTGTGCAGGTGGTTTGGGCCTGCCCCTGCGTGTCTGGACTCCCGTCCACAGCCCCAGCTCAGGGAAGCAGCTCCTGAGCCAAAATATGTGGGAGGCGCAGGAGGCCCCGCCTGGAAGCCTAGTTTACAGCATGCGGGAAGCGAGCCTCCTCCGGAGAAGAGAAGGCAGCCCTGCTGTGTGCGGCTGCATTCACTGCTTTGGCGGAGCTGATTGCGCCTCCAGTACGGCAGAGCTCCAGCTCTGCTCAGAGGCCCGATCTGGCAGAGTTGCTTCCCTGAGGCTGTTGTGCCCTGGGCGAGCCTTGCCCAGACTTGCCTCGCGTAGGCTTCCTGTCCAGAAAGGAGCGGGCTGCGCGAGACTGGGAGATGCTACTGGCGCCTTCCTGGCCTCAGCTCCACTCCTGCATTGCCTTTGCACCTAGTCCCCAGGCGTTCTTGTGGACGTCTTAGTTGCCGGTGTGTTGCACACTGCCAAGCGCTCCAGCAGTGAGGGCTCTATTAGAGGCAAAGGGAGGGCATCTGCAAGTTTCCTCTTGCGGTTGCTTGACCGCCCAGACTCAGCACAGCACGGAGAGCCCAAGGCTCACAGGGCCCCTGGCTGCGGTCTGCAGCACCACACACGCGGAAACTGACTCGGTGAGCGCCCAGAAGGTGCCTGACAGACGTCGTTTCCCTAGTGCTCTCCTCCACAGCAGAGACGTGTGCAGGTGCTTGAGGCCTGCCCCTGCGTGTCTGGGCTCCCGTCCACAGCCCCAGCTCAGGGAAGCAGCTCCTGAGCCAAGACCTTTGGGAGGCGCAGGTGGCCCCGCCTGGAAGACTAGTTTACAGCATGCGGGAAGCGAGCCTCCTCGGGAGAAGAGAAGGCAGCCCTGCTGTGTGCGGCTGCATTCACTGCTTTGGCGGAGCCGAGTGCGGCTCCAGTACGGCAGAGCTCCAGCTCTGCTCAGAGGCCCGATCTGGCAGAGTTGCTGGCGTGAGGCTGCTCTTCCCTGGGCGAGCCTTGACCAGACTTGCCTCGCGGCTAGGCTTCCAGTCCAGGAAGGAGCAGGCTGCGCGAGACTGGGAGATTCTCCTGGCGCCTTCCTGGCCTCAGCTCCACTCCTGCCTTGCCTTAGCACCTAGTCCCCAGGCGTTCTTGTGGAGGGCTTAGTTGCCGGTGGGTTGCACACTGCCAAGCGCTCCAGCAGTGAGGGCTCTATTAGAGGCAATGGGAGGGCAACTGCAGGGCTCCTCCAGCGGTTGCATCACCGCCCAGACTCAGCACAGCACGGAGAGTACAAGGCTCACAGGGCCCCTGGCTGGGGTCTGCATCCCCACACACGCGGAGGCTGACTCGGTGAGCGCCCAGAAGGTGCCTGACAGACGTCATTTCCCTAGTGCTCTCCTCCCCAGGAGAGACGTGTGCAGGTGGTTGGGGCCTGCCCTTGATTGTCTGGACTCCCTTCCACAGCCCCAGCTCAGGGAAGCAGCTCCTCAGCTAAGACCTGTAGGAGGCGCGGGGCGCCCCCGCCTGGAAGCCCAGTTTATAGCATGCCGGAATCGGGCCTCGTCAGTACAAGAGAAGGCAGCCCAGCTGCGTGCGGCTGGAATCAGTACTTTGGCGGAGCCGAGTGCCCCTCCAGTACGGCAGAGCTCCAGCTCTGCTCAAAGTCCCGATCTCTCATAGTTGCTGGCGTGAGGCTGCTGTGCCCTGGGCGAGCCTTGCCCAGACTTGCCTCGCGTTAGGCTTCCAGTCCAGAAAGGAGCGTGCTTCGCGAGACTGGGAGATGCTACTCGCGCCTTCCTGGCCTCAGCTCCACTCCTGCCTTGCCTTTGCACCTAGTCCCCAGGCGTTCTTGTGGAGGGCTTAGTTGCCGGTGGGTTGCACACTGCCAAGCGCTCCAGCAGTGAGGGCTCTATTAGAGGCAATGGGAGGGCAACTGCAGGGCTCCTCCAGCGGTTGCTTGACCGCCCAGACTCAGCACAGCACGGAGAGCACAAGGCTCACAGGGCCCCTGGCTGGGGTCTGCAGCCCCACACACCGGAGTTGAACTCCGGGAGCGCCCAGAAGCTGCCTGACAGACGTCATTTCCCTAGGGCTCTCCTCCCAAGCAGAGATATGTGCAGGTGGTTGGGGCCTGCCCCTGCGTGTCTGGGCTCCCGTCCACAGCCCCAGCTCAGGGAAGCAGCTCCTCAGCCAAGACCTGTTGGAGGCGCAGGGGGCCCTGCCTGGAAGCCTAGTTTACAGCATGCGGGAAGCGAGCCTGCTCGGGAGAAGAGAAGGCAGCCCTGCTGCGTGTGGCTGCATTCACTGCTTTGGCGGAGCCGAGTGTGGCTCCAGTACGGCAGAGCTCCAGCTCTGCTCAGAGGCCCGATCTGGCAGAGCTGCTGGGGTAAGGCTGCTCTGCCCTGGGCGAGCCTTGCCCAGACTTGCCTCGCGGCTAGGCTTCCAGTCCAGGAAGGAGTACCCTGCGCGAGACTGGGAGATTCTACTGGCGCCATCCTGGCCTCAGCTCCACTCCTGCCTTGCCTTTGCACCTAGTCCCCAGGCGTTCTTGTGGAGGGCTTTGTTGCCGGTGGGTTGCACACTGCCAAGTGCTCCAGCAGTGAGGGCTCTATTAGAGGCAATGGGAGGGCAACTGCAGGGCTCCTCCAGCGGTTGCTTGACCGCCCAGACTCAGCACAGCACGGAGAGCACAAGGCTCACAGGGCCCCTGGCTGGTGTCTGCAGCCCGACACACGCGGAGGCTGACTCGGTGAGCGCCCAGACGGTGCCTGACAGACGTCATTTCCCTAGTGCTCTCCTCCCCAGCAGAGACATGTGCAGGTGGTTTGGGCCTGCCCCTGCGTGTCTGGATTCCCGTCCACAGCCCCAGCTCAGGGAAGCAGCTCCTGAGCCAAGACCTGTGGGAGGCGCAGGTGGCCCCGCCTGGAAGCCTAGTTTACAGCATGCGGGAAGCGAGTCTCCTCAGTACAAGAGAAGGCAGCCCTGCTGCGTGAGGCTGCAATCACTGCTTTGGCGGATCCGAGTGCCCCTCCATTACGGCAGAGCTCCAGCTCTGCTCAGAGGCCCGATCTGGCAGAGATGCTGGCGTGAGGCTGCTCTGCCCTGGACGAGCCTTGCCCAGACTTGCCTCACGTTAGGCTTCCAGTCCAGAAAGGAGCAGGCTGCGTGAGACTGGGAGATGCTACTGGCGCCTTCCTGGCCTCAGCTCCACTCCTGCCTTGCCTTTGCACCTAGTCCCCAGGCGTTCTTGTGGAGGCTTAGTTGCCGGTGGGTTGCACACTGCCAAGCGCTCCAGCAGTGTGGGCTCTATTAGAGGCAATGGGAGGGCAACTGCAGGGCTCCTCCAGCGGTTGCTTCAACGCCGAGACTCAGCACAGCACGGAGAGCACAAGGATCACAGGGCCACTGGCTGGGGTCTGCAGCCCCACACACGCGGAGGCTGACTCGGTGAGCGCCCAGAAGGTGCCTGAAAGACGTCATTTCCCTAGTGCTCTCCTCCCCAGCAGAGACGTGTGCAGGTGGTTAGGGCCTGCCCCTGCATTTCTGGGCTCCCGTCCACAGCCCCAGCTCAGGGAAGCAGCTCCTCAGCCAAGACCTGTGGGAGGCGCAGGGGGCCCCGCCTGGAAGCCTAGTTTACAGCATGCCGAAAGCGAGCCTCATTGGGAGAAGGGGAGCCAGCCCAGCTGCGTGCGGCTGCAATCACTGCTTTGGCGGAGTCGAGTGCCCCTCTATTACGGCAGAGCTCCAGCATTGCTCAGAGGCCCGATCTGGCAGAGTTGCTGGCGTGAGGCTGCTCTGCCCTGGGCGAGCCTTGCCCAGACTTGCCGCACGTTAGGCTTCCAGTCCAGAAAGGAGCGGGCTGCGCGAGACTGGGAGATGCTACTGGCGCCTTCCTGGCCTCAGCTCCACTCCTGCCTTGCCTTTGCACCTAGTCCCCAGGCGTTCTTGTGGAGGGCTTAGTTGCCGGTGGGTTGCACACTGCCAAGCGCTCCAGCAGTGAGGGCTCTATTAGAGGCAATGGGAGGGCAACTGCAGGGCTCCTCCAGCGGTTGCTTGACCGCCCAGACTCAGCACAGCACGGAGAGCACAAGGCTCACAGGGCCCCTTGGTGGGGTCTGCAGCCCCACACACGCGGAGGCTGACTCGGTGAGCGCCCAGAAGGTGCCTGACAGACGTCATTTCCCTAGTGCTCTCCTCCCCAGCAGAGACGTGTGCAGGTGGTTTGGGCCTGCCCCTGCGTGTCTGGACTCCCGTCCACAGCCCCAGCTCAGGGAAGCAGCTCCTGAGCCAAAATATGTGGGAGGCGCAGGAGGCCCCGCCTGGAAGCCTAGTTTACAGCATGCGGGAAGCGAGCCTCCTCCGGAGAAGAGAAGGCAGCCCTGCTGTGTGCGGCTGCATTCACTGCTTTGGCGGAGCTGATTGCGCCTCCAGTACGGCAGAGCTCCAGCTCTGCTCAGAGGCCCGATCTGGCAGAGTTGCTGCCGTGAGGCTGCTCTGCCCTGGGCAAGCCTTGCCCAGACTTTCCTCACACATAGGCTTCCAGTCCAGGAAGGAGCGGGCTGCGCGAGACTGGGAGATGCTACTGGCGCCTTCCTGGCCTCAGCTCCACTCCTGCCTTGCCTTTGCACCTAGTCCCCTGGCGTTCTTTTGAAGGGCTTAGTAGCCGGTGTGTTGCACACTGCCAAGCGCTCCAGCAGTGAGGGCTCTATTAGAGGCAAAGGGAGGGCAACTGCAGGGCTCCTCCAGCGGTTGCTTGACCGCCCAGACTCAGCACAGCACGGAAAGCACAAGGCTCACAGGGCCCCTGGCTGGGGTCTGCAGCCCCACACACCGGAGGGAAACTCCGGGAGCGCCCAGAAGGTGCCTGACAGATGTCATTTCCCTAGTGCTCTCCTCCCCAGCAGAGACGTGTGCAGGTGGTTGGGGCCTGCCCTTGAGTGTCTGGACTCCCTTCCACAGCCCCAGCTCAGGGAAGCAGCTCCTCAGCTAAGACCTGTAGGAGGCGTGGGGCGCCCCCGCCCGGAAGCCTAGTTTACAGCATGACGGAAGCGAGCCTCCTCAGTACAAGAGAAGGCAGCCCAGCTGCGTGCGGCTGCAATCAGTACTTTGGCGGAGCCGAGTGCCCATCCAGTACGGCAGAGCTCCAGCTCTGCTCAAAGCCCCGATCTCTCAGAGTTGCTTTCGTGAGGCTGCTGTGACCTGGGCGAGTCTTGCCCAGACTTGCCTCGCGTTAGGCTTCCAGTCCAGAAAGGAGGGGGCTGCGCGAGACTGGGAGATGCTACTGGCGCCTTCCTGGCCTCAGCTCCACTCCTGCCTTGCCTTTGCACCTAGTCCCCAGGCGTTCTTGTGGAGGGCTTAGTTGCCGGTGGGTTCCACACGGCCAAGCGCTCCAGCAGTGAGCGCTCTATTAGAGGCAATGGGAGGGCAACTTCAGGGCTCCTCCAGCGGTTGCTTGACCGCCCAGACTCAGCACAGCACGGAGAGCACAAGGCTCACAGGGCCCCTGGCTGGGGTCTGCAGTCCAACACACGCGGAGGCTGACTCGGTGAGCGCCCAGAAGGTGCCTGACAGACGTCATTTCCCTAGTGCTCTCCTCCCGAGCAGAGACGTGTGCAGGTGGTTAGGGCCTGCCCCTGCGTTTCTGGGCTCCGGTCCACAGCCCCAGCTCAGGGAAGCAGCTCCTGAGCCAAGAACTGTGGGAGGCGCAGGGGGCCCCGGATGGAAGCCTAGTTTACAGCATGCGGGAAGCGAGCCTCCTTGGGAGAAGGTGAGGCAGCCCAGCTGCGTGCGGCTGCAATCACTGCTTTGGCGGATCCGAGTGCCCCTCCATTACGGCAGAGCTCCAGCTCTGCTCAGAGGCCCGATCTGGCAGAGTTGCTGGCGTGAGGCAGCTCTGCCCTGGGCGAGCCTTTCCCAGACTTGCCTCGCGGCTAGGCTTCCAGTCCAGGAAGGAGCAGGCTGCGCGAGACTGGGAGATGCTACTGGCGCCTTCCAGGCCTCAGCTCCACTCCTGCCTTGCCTTTGCACCTAGTCCCCAGGCGTTCTTGTGGAGGGCTTAGTTGCCGGTGGGTTGCACACTGCCAAGCGCTCCAGCAGTGAGGGCTCTATTAGAGGCAATGGGAGGGCAACTGCAGGGCTCCTCCAGCGGTTGCTTGACCGCCCAGACTCAGCACAGCACGGAGATCACAAGGCTCACAGGGCCCCTGACTGGGGTCTTCAGCCCCACACACGCGGAGGCTGACTCGTTGAGCGCCCAGAAGGTGCCTGACAGACGTCGTTTCCCGAGTGCTCTCCTCCCCAGCAGAGACGTGTGCAGGTGGTTGGGGCCTAACCCTGCGTGTCTGGGCTCCCGTCCACAGCCCCATCTCAGGGAAGCAGCTCCTCAGCTAAGACCTGTAGGAGGCGCGGGGCGTCCCCTCCTGGAAGCCTAGTGCACAGCATGTGGGAAGCGAGCCTCCTTGGGAGAAGAGGAGGCAGCCCAGATGCGTGGGGCTGCATTCACTACTTGGGCGGAGCCGAGTGCGCCTCCAGTACCGCAGAGCTCCAGCTCTGCTCAGAGGCCCGATCTGGCAGAGTGCTGGCGTAAGGCTGCTCTGCCCTTGGCGAGGCTTGACCAGACTTGCCTCGCGGCTTGGCTTCCAGTCCAGAAAGGAGCGGGCTGCGCGAGACTGGGAGATGCTACTGGCGCCTTCCTGGCCCCAGCTCCACTCCTGCCTTGACTTTGCACCTAGTCCCCAGGCGTTCTTCTGGAGGGCTTAGTTGCCGGTGGGTTGCACACTGCCAAGCGCTCCAGCAGTGAGGGCTCTATTAGAGGCAATGGGAGGGCAACTGCAGGGCTCCTCCAGCGGTTGCTTGACCGCCCAGACTCAGCACAGCACGGAGAGCACAAGGCTCACAGGGCCCCTGGCTGGGGTCTGCAGCCCCACACACGCGGAGGCTGACTCGGTGAGCGCCCAGAAGGTGCCTGACAGACGTCATTTCCCTAGTGCTCTCCTCCCCAGCAGAGACGTGTGCAGGTGGTTTGGGCCTGCCCCTGCGTGTCTGGACTCCCGTCCACAGCCCCAGCTCAGGGAAGCAGCTCCTGAGCCAAAATATGTGGGAGGCGCAGGAGGCCCCGCCTGGAAGCCTAGTTTACAGCATGCGGGAAGCGAGCCTCCTCCGGAGAAGAGAAGGCAGCCCTGCTGTGTGCGGCTACATTCACTGCTTTGGCGGAGCTGATTGCGCCTCCAGTACGGCAGAGCTCCAGCTCTGCTCAGATGCCCGATCTGGCAGAGTTGCTGCCGTGAGGCTGCTCTGCCCTGGGCAAGCCTTGCCCAGACTTTCCTCACACATAGCCTTCCAGTCCAGGAAGGAGCGGGCTGCGCGAGACTGGGAGATGCTACTGGCGCCTTCCTGGCCTCAGCTCCACTCCTGCCTTGCCATTGCACCTAGTCCCCTGGCGTTCTTTTGAAGGGCTTAGTAGCCGGTGTGTTGCACACTACCAAGCGCTCCAGCAGTGAGGGCTCTATTAGAGGCAAAGGGAGGGCAACTGCAGGGCTCCTCCAGGGGTTGCTTGATCGCCCAGACTCAGCACAGCACGGAAAGCACAAGGCTCACAGGGCCCCTGGCTGGGGTCTGCAGCCCCACACACCGGAGGGAAACACCGGGAGCGCCCAGAAGGTGCCTGACAGATGTCATTTCCCTAGTGCTCTCCTCCCCAGCAGAGACGTGTGCAGGTGGTTGGGGCCTGCCCTTTAGTGTCTGGCCTCCCTTCCACAGCCCCAGCTCAGGGAAGCAGCTCCTCAGCTAAGACCTGTAGGAGGCGCGGGGCGCCCCCGCCCGGAAGCCTAGTTTGCAGCATGACGGAAGCGAGCCTCCTCAGTACAAGAGAAGGCAGCCCAGCTGCGTGCGGCTGCAATCAGTACTTTGGCGGAGCTGAGTGCCCATCCAGTACGGCAGAGCTCCAGCTCTGCTCAAAGCCCCGATCTCTCAGAGTTGCTTTCGTGAGGCTGCTGTGCCCTGGGCGAGTCTTGCCCAGACTTGCCTCGCGTTAGGCTTCCAGTCCAGAAAGGAGGGGGCTGCGCGAGACTGGGAGATGCTACTGGCGCCTTCCTGGCCTCAGCTCCACTCCTGCCTTGCCTTTGCACCTAGTCCCCAGGCGTTCTTGTGGAGGGCTTAGTTGCCGGTGGGTTGCACACTGCCAAGCGCTCCAGCAGTGAGGGCTCTATTAGAGGCAATGGGAGGGCAACTGCAGGGCTCCTCCAGCGGTTGCTTGACCGCCCAGACTCAGCACAGCACGGAGAGCCCAAGGCTCACAGGGCCCCTGGCTGGGGTCTGCAACCCCACACACCGGAGGTGAACTCCGGGAGCGCCCAGAAGGTGCCTGAGTGCCGTCATTTCCCTAGTGCTCTCCTCCCAGGCGTAGACGTGTGCAGGTGGTTGGGGCCTGCCCCTGCGTGTCTGAGCTCCCGTCCACAGCCCCAGCTCAGGGAAGCAGCTCCTGAGCCAAGACCTGTAGGAGGCGCAGGGGGCCCCGCCTGGAAGCCTAGTTTACAGCATGCGGGAAGCGAGCCTCCTCGGGAGAAGAGAAGGCAGCCCTGCTGTGTGCGGCTGCATTCACTGCTTTGGCGGAGCCGAGTGCGCCTCCAGTACGGCAGAGCTCCAGCTCTGCGCAGAGGCCCGATTTGGCAGTGTTGCTGGCGTGAGGCTGCTCTGCCCTGGGAGACTTGCCAGATTTGCCTGGCGGCTAGGCTTCCAGTCCATAAAGGAGCAGGCTGCGCGAGACTGGGAGATGCTACTGAGGCCTTCCTGGCCTCAGCTCCCCTCCTGCCTTGCCTTTGCAGCTACTCCCCAGGCTTTCTTGTGGAGGGCTTAGTTGCCGGTGGGTTGCACACTGCCAAGTGCTCCAGCAGTGAGGGATCTATTAGAGGCAATTGGAGGGCAACTGCAGGGCTCCTCCAGCGGTTGCTTGACCGCCCAGACTCAGCACAGCACGGAGAGCACAAGGCTCACAGGGCCCCTGGCTGGTGTCTGCAGCCCCACACACGCGGAGGCTGACTCGGTGAGCGCCCAGTAGGTGCCTGACAGACGTCATTTCCCTAGTGCTCTCCTCCCCAGCAGAGACATGTGCAGGTGGTTTGGGCCTGCCCCTGCGTGTCTGGATTCCCGTTCACAGCCCCAGCTCAGGGAAGCAGCTCCTGAGCCAAGACCTGTGGGAGGCGCAGGTGGCCCCGCCTGGAAGCCTAGTTTACAGCATGCGGGAAGCGAGCCTCCTCAGTACAAGAGAAGGCAGCCCAGCTGCGTGCGGCTGCAATCACTGCTTTGGCGGATCCGAGTGCCCCTCCATTACGGCAGAGCTCCAGCTCTGCTCAGAGGCCCGATCTGGCAGAGTTGCTGGCGTGAGGCTGCTCTGCCCTGGGCGAGCCTTGCCCAGACTTGCCTCACGTTAGGCTTCCAGTCCAGAAAGGAGCAGGCTGCGTGAGACTGGGAGATGCTACTGGCGCCTTCCTGGCCTCAGCTCCACTCCTGCCTTGCCTTTGCACCTAGTCCCCAGGCGATCTTGTGGAGGCTTAGTTGCCGGTGGGTTGCACACTGCCAAGCGCTCCAGCAGTGTGGGCTCTATTAGAGGCAATGGGAGGGCAACTGCAGGGCTCCTCCAGCGGTTGCTTGAACGCGGAGACTCAGCACAGCACGGAGAGCACAAGGATCACAGGGCCACTGGCTGGGGTCTGCAGCCCCACACACGCGGAGGCTGACTCGGTGAGCGCCCAGAAGGTGCCTGAAAGACGTCATTTCCCTAGTGCTCTCCTCCCCAGCAGAGACGTGTGCAGGTGGTTAGGGCCTGCCCCTGCATTTCTGGGCTCCCGTCCACAGCCCCAGCTAAGGGAAGCAGCTCCTCAGCCAAGACCTGTGGGAGGCGCAGGGGGCCCCGCATGGAAGTCCAGTTTACAGCATGCGGGAAGAGAGCCTCCTTGAGAGAAGGGGAGGCAGCCCAGCTGTGTGCGGTTCAATCACTGCTTTGGCGGAGCCGAGTGCCCCTCCAGTACGGCAGACATCCAGCTATGCTCAAGGCCAGATCTGGCAGAGCTGTTGGCGTGAGGCTGCTCTGCCCTGGGCGAACCTTGCCCAGACTTGCCTCGCGGCTAGGCTTCCAGTCCAGGAAGGAGCTGGCTGCGGGAAACTGGGAGATGCTACTGGCGCCTTCCTGGCCTCAGCTCCACTCCTGCCTTGCCTTTGCACCTAGTCCCCAGGCGTTCTTGTGGAGGGCTTAGTTGCCGGTGGGTTGCACACTGCCAAGCGCTCCAGCAGTGAGGGCTCTGTTAGAGGCAATGGGAGGGCAACTGCAGGGCTCCTCCAGCGGTTGCTTGACCGCCCAGACTCAGCACAGCACGGAGAGCACAAGGCTCATAGGGCCCCTGGCTGGTGTCTGCAGCCCCACACAACGGACGTGAACTCCGGGAGCTCCCAGAAGGTGCCTGAGTGCCGTCATTTCCGTAGTGCTCTCCTCCCAGGCAGAGACGTGTGCAGGTGGTTGGGGCCTGCCCCTGCGTTTCTGGGCTCCCATCCACAGCCCCAGCTCAGGGAAGCAGCTCTGAGCCAAGACCTGTGGGAGGCACAGGGGGCCCCACCTGGAATCCTAGTTTACAGCATTCGGGAAGCGAGCCTCCTCCGGAGAAGAGAAGGCAGCCCTGCTGTGTGCGGCTGCATTCACTGCTTTGGCAGAGCCGAGTGCGCCTCCAGTACTGCAGAGATCCAGCTCTGCTAAGAGGCCCGATCTGGCAATGTTGCTGGCGTGAAGCTGCTCTGCCCAGGGCAAGTTTGCCCAGACTTGCCTTGCGGCTAGGCTTCCAGTCCAGGAAGGAGCAGGCTGCGCGAGACTGGGAGATGCTACTGGCGCCTTCCTGGCCTCAGCTCCACTCCTGCCTTGCCTTTGCACCTAGTCCCCAGGCGTTCTTGTGAAAGGCTTAGTTGCCGGTGGGTTGCACACTGCCAAGCGCTCCAGCAGTGAAGTCTCTATTAGAGGCAAAGGGAGGGCAACTTCAAGATTCCTTGTGCGGTTGCTTGACCGCCCAGACTCAGCACAGCACGGAGAGCACAAGGCTCACAGGGCCCCTCCCTGGGGTCTGCAGCCCCACACACCGGAGGCGAACTCCGGGAGCGCCCAGAAGGTGCCTGACAGACGTCATTTCCCTAGTGCTCTCCACCGCAGCAGAGACGTGTGCAGGTGGTTTGTGCCGGCCCCTGCGTGTCTGGGCTCCCGTCCACAGCCCCAGCTCAGGGAAGCTGCTCCTGAGCCAAGACCTGTGGGAGGCGCAGGGGGCCCCGCCTGGAAGCCTAGTTTACAGCATGCGGGAAGCGAGCCTCCTCGGGAGAAGGGAAGGCAGCCCTGCTGTGTGCGGCTGCATTCACTGCTTTGGCGGAGCCGAGTGTGCCTCCAGTACGGCAGAGCTCCAGCTCTGCTCAGAGGCCCGATCTGGCAGAGCTGCTGGCGTGAGGCTGCTCTGCCCTGGGCTAGCCTTGCCCAGACTTGCCTCGCGGCTAGGCTTCCAGTCCAGGAAGGAGCAGGCTGCGCGAGACTGGGAGATGCTCCTGGCGCCTTCCTGGCCTCAGCTCCACTCCTGCCTTGCCTTTGCACCTAGTCCCCAGGCGTTCTTGTGGAGGGCTTAGTTGCCGGTGGGTTGCACACTGCCAAGGGCTCCAGCAGTGAGGGCTCTATTAGAGGCAATGGGAGGGCAACTGCAGGGCTCCTCCAGCGGTTGCTTGACCGCCCAGACTCAGCACAGCACGGAGAGCACAAGGCTCACAGGGCCCCTGGCTGGGGTCTGCAGCCCCAGACACCGGAGGGGAACTCCGGGAGCGCCCAGAAGGTGCCTGACAGACGTCATTTCTCTAGTGCTCTACTCCCCAGCAGAGACGTGTGCAGGTGGTTGGGGCCTGCCCTTGAGTGTCCGGACTCCCTTCCACAGCCCCAGCTCAGGGAAGCAGCTCCTCATCTAAGACCTGTAGGAGGCGCGGGGAGCCCCCGCCGGGAAGCCTAGTTTACAGCATGCCGGAAGCGAGCCTCCTCAGTACAAGAGAAGGCAGCCCAGCTGCGTGCGGCTGCAATCAGTACTTTGGCGGAGCCGAGTGCCCCTCCAGTACGGCAGAGCTCCAGCTCTGCTCGAAGGCCCGATCTCTCATAGTTGCTGGCGTGAGGCTGCTGTGCCCTGGGCGAGCCTTGCCCAGACTTGCCTCGCGTTAGGCTTCCAGTCCAGAAAGGAGCGGTCTGCGCGAGACTGGGAGATGCTCGTGGCGCCTTCCTGGCCTCAGCTCCACTCCTGCCTTGCCTTTCAACTTAGTCCCCAGGCGTTCTTGTGGAGGGCTTAGTTGCCAGTGGGTTGCACACTGCCAAGCGCTCCAGCTTGAGGGCTCTATTAGAGGCAAAGTGAGGGCAAACGGAAGTCTATTCTTACGGTTGCTTGACCGCCCAGACTCAGCACAGCACGGAGAGCACAAGGCTCACAGGGCCCCTGGCTGGGGTCTGCAGCCCCACACACGCGGAATCTGACTCGGTGAGCGCCCAGAAGGTGCCTTAGAGACGTCATTTCCCTATTGCTCTCCACCGCAGCAGAGACGTGTGCAGGTGGTTTGTGCCGGCCCCTGCGTGTCTGGGCTCCCGTCCACAGCCCCAGCTCAGGGAAGCTGCTCCTGAGCCAAGACCTGTGGGAGGCGCAGGGGGCCCCGCCTGGAAGCCTAGTTTACAGCATGCGGGAAGCGAGCCTCCTCGGGAGAAGGGAAGGCAGCCCTGCTGTGTGCGGCTGCATTCACTGCTTTGGCGGAGCCGAGTGTGCCTCCAGTACGGCAGAGCTCCAGCTCTGCTCAGAGGCCCGATCTGGCAGAGCTGCTGGCGTGAGGCTGCTCTGCCCTGGGCTAGCCTTGCCCAGACTTGCCTCGCGGCTAGGCTTCCAGTCCAGGAAGGAGCAGGCTGCGCGAGACTGGGAGATGCTCCTGGCGCCTTCCTGGCCTCAGCTCCACTCCTGCCTTGCCTTTGCACCTAGTCCCCAGGCGTTCTTGTGGAGGGCTTAGTTGCCTGTGGGTTGCACACTGCCAAGGGCTCCAGCAGTGAGGGCTCTATTAGAGGCAATGGGAGGGCAACTGCAGGGCTCCTCCAGCGGTTGCTTGACCGCCCAGACTCAGCACAGCACGGAGAGCACAAGGCTCACAGGGCCCCTGGCTGGGGTCTGCAGCCCCAGACACCGGAGGGGAACTCCGGGAGCGCCCAGAAGGTGCCTGACAGACGTCATTTCTCTAGTGCTCTACTCCCCAGCAGAGACGTGTGCAGGTGGTTGGGGCCTGCCCTTGAGTGTCCGGACTCCCTTCCACAGCCCCAGCTCAGGGAAGCAGCTCCTCATCTAAGACCTGTAGGAGGCGCGGGGAGCCCCCGCCGGGAAGCCTAGTTTACAGCATGCCGGAAGCGAGCCTCCTCAGTACAAGAGAAGGCAGCCCAGCTGCGTGCGGCTGCAATCAGTACTTTGGCGGAGCCGAGTGCCCCTCCAGTACGGCAGAGCTCCAGCTCTGCTCGAAGGCCCGATCTCTCATAGTTGCTGGCGTGAGGCTGCTGTGCCCTGGGCGAGCCTTGCCCAGACTTGCCTCGCGTTAGGCTTCCAGTCCAGAAAGGAGCGGTCTGCGCGAGACTGGGAGATGCTCGTGGCGCCTTCCTGGCCTCAGCTCCACTCCTGCCTTGCCTTTCAACTTAGTCCCCAGGCGTTCTTGTGGAGGGCTTAGTTGCCAGTGGGTTGCACACTGCCAAGCGCTCCAGCTTGAGGGCTCTATTACAGGCAAAGTGAGGGCAAATGGAAGTCTATTCTTACGGTTGCTTGACCGCCGAGACTCAGCACAGCACGGAGAGCACAAGGCTCACAGGGCCCCTGGCTGGGGTCTGCAGCCCCACACACGCGGAATCTGACTCGGTGAGCGCCCAGAAGGTGCCTTAGAGACGTCATTTCCCTATTGCTCTCCTCCCCAGCAGAGACGTGTGCAGGTGGTTTGTGCCGGCCCCTGCGTGTCTGGGTTCCCGTCCACAGCCCCAGCTCAGGGAAGCAGCTCCTGAGCCAAGACCTGTGGGAGGCGCAGGGGGCCCCGCCTGGAAGCCTAGTTTACAGCATGCAGGAAGCGAGCCTCCTCGGGAGAAGGGAAGGCAGCCCTGCTGTGTGCGGCTGCATTGACTGCTTTGGCGGAGCCGAGTGTGCCTCCAGTACGGCAGAGCTCCAGCTCTGCTCAGAGGCCCGATCTGGCAGAGCTGCTGGCGTGAGGCTGCTCTGCCCTGGGCTAGCCTTGCCCAGACTTGCCTCGCGGCTAGGCTTCCAGTCCAGGAAGGAGCATGCTGTGCAAGACTGGGAGATGCTACTGGCGCCTTCCTGGCCTCAGCTCCACTCCTGCCTTGCCTTTGCACCGAGTCCCCAGGCGTTCTTGTGGAGGGCTTAGTAGCCGGTGTGTTGCACACTGCCAAGCGCTCCAGCAGTGAGGGCTCTATTAGAGGCAAAGGGAGGGCTACTGCAAGTCGCCTCTTGCGTTTTGCTTGAACGCCCAGACTCAGCACAGCACGGAAAGTACAAGGCTCACAGGGCCCCTGGCTGTGGTCTGCAGCCCCACACACGGGAGGCGAACTCCGGGAGCACCCAGAAGGTGCCTGACAGACGTCATTTCCCTAGTGCTCTCCTCCCCAGCAGAGACGTGTGCAGGTGGCTGGGGCCTGCCCTTGAGTGTCTGGACTCCCTTCCACAGCCCCAGCTCAGGGAAGCAGCTCCTCAGCTAAGACTTGTAGGAGGAGCGGGGCGCCCCCGCCTGGAAGCCTAGTGCACAGGATGCGGGAAGCGAGCCTCCTCGGTAGAAGAGAAGGCAGCCCAGCTGCGTGCGGCTGCAATCACTGCTTTGGCGGAGCCGAGTGCCCTTCCAGTACGGCAGAGCTCCAGCTCTGCTCAGAGGCCCGATCTGACAGAGTTGCTGGCGTAAGGCTGCTCTGTCCTGGGGGAGCCTTTCCCAGACTTGCCTCACACATAGGCTTCCAGTCCAGAAAGGAGCGGGCTGCGCGAGACTGGGAGATGCTACTCGCGCCTTCCTGGCCTCAGCTCCACTCCTGCCTTGCCTTTGCACCTAGTCCCCAGGCGTTCTTGTGAACGGCTTAGTTGCCGGCGGGTTGCACACTGCCAAGCGCTCCAGGCGTGAGGGCTCTATTAGAGGCAAAGGGAGGGCTACTGCAAGTCGCCTCTTGCGTTGGCTTGACCGCCCAGACTCTGCACAGAACGGAAAGCACCAGGCTCACAGTGCCCCTGGCTGGGGTCTGCAGCCCCACACACGCGGAGGCTGACTCGGTGAGCGCCCAGAAGGTGCCTGACAGACGTCATTTCCCTAGTGCTCTCCTCCCCAGCAGAGACGTGTGCAGGTGGTTTGGGCCTGCCCCTGCGTGTCTGGGCTCCCGTCCACAGCCCCAGCTCAGGGAAGCAGCTCCTGAGCCAAGACCTGTGGGAGGCGCAGGGGGCCCCGCCTGGAAGCCTAGTTAAAGCATGCGGGAAGCGAGCCTCCTCGGGAGAAGAGCAGGCAGCCCTACTGTGTGCGGCTGCATTCACTGCTTTGGCGGAGCCGAGTGCGCCTCCAGTACGGCAGAGCTCCAGCTCTGCTCAGAGGCCCGATCTGGCAGAGCTGCTGGCGTGAAGGTGCTCTGCCCTGGGCGAGCCTTGCCCAGACTTGCCTCGCGGCTAGGCTTCCTGTCCAGGAAGGAGCAGGCTGCGCGAGACTGGGAGATGCTCCTGGCGCCTTCCTGGCCTCAGCTCCACTCCGGCCTTGCCTTTGCACCTAGTCCCCAGGCGTTCTTGTGGAGGGCTTAGTTGCCTGTGGGTTGCACACTGCCAAGCGCTCCAGCAGTGAGGGCTCTATTAGAGGCCATGGGAGGGCAACTGCAGGGCTCCTCCAGCGGTTGCTTGACCGCCCAGACTCAGCACAGCACGGAGAGCACAAGGCTCACAGGGCCCCTGGCTGGGGTCTGCAGCCCCACACACCGGAGGGGAACTCCGGGATCGCCCAGAAGGTGCCTGACAGACGTCATTTCTCTAGTGCTCTACTCCCCAGCAGAGACGTGTGCAGGTGGTTGGTGCCTGCCCTTGAGTGTCCGGACTCCCTTCCACAGCCCCAGCTCAGGGAAGCAGCTCCTCAGCTAAGACCTGTAGAAGGCGCGGGGAGCCCCCGCCGGGAAGCCTAGTTACAGCATGCCGGAAGCGAGCCTCCTCAGTACAAGAGAAGGCAGTCCAGCTGCGTGCGGCTGCAAACAGTACTTTGGCGGAGCCGAGTGCCCCTCCAGTACGGCAGAGCTCCAGCTCTGCTCGAAGGCCCGATCTCTCATAGTTGCTGGCGTGAGGCTGCTGTGCCCTGGGCGAGCCTTGCCCAGACTTGCCTCGCGTTAGGCTTCCAGTCCAGAAAGGAGCGGGCTGCGCGAGACTGGGAGATGCTCGTGGCGCCTTCCTGGCCTCAGCTCCACTCCTGCCTTGCCTTTCAACTTAGTCCCCAGGCGTTCTTGTGGAGGGCTTAGTTGCCGGTGGGTTGCACACTGCCAAGCGCTCCATCTTGAGGGCTCTATTAAAGGCAAAGTGAGGGCAAATGGAAGTCTATTCTTACGGTTGCTTGACCGCCCAGACTCAGCACAGCACGGAGAGCACAAGGCTCGCAGGGCCCCTGGCTGGGGTCTGCAGCCCCACACACGCGGAATCTGACTCGGTGAGCGCCCAGAAGGTGCCTTAGAGACGTCATTTCCCTTTTGCTCTCCTCCCCAGCAGAGACGTGTGCAGGTGGTTTGTGCCGGCCCCTGCGTGTCTGGGCTCCCGTCCACAGCCCCAGCTCAGGGAAGCAGCTCATGAGCCAAGACCTGTGGGAGGCGCAGGGGGCCCCGCCTGGAAGCCTAGTTTACAGCATGCGGGAAGCGAGCCTCCTCGGGAGAAGGGAGGGCAGCCCTGCTGTGTGCGGCTGCATTGACTGCTTTGGCGGAGCCGAGTGCGGCTCCAGTACGGCAGAGCTCCAGCTCTGCTCAGAGGCCCGATCTGGCAGAGCTGCTGGTGTGAGGCTGATCTGCCCTGGGCGAGCCTTGCCCAGACTTGCCTCGCGTTAGGCTTCCAGTCCAGAAAGGAGCGGGCTTCGCGAGACTGGGAGATGCTACTCGCGCCTTCCTGGCCTCAGTTCCACTCCTGCCTTGCCTTTGCACCTAGTCCCCAGGCGTTCTTGTGGAGGGCTAAGTTGCCGGTGGGTTGCACACTGCCAAGTGCTCCAGCAGTGAGGGCTCTATTAGAGGCAAAGTGAGGGCAACTGGAAGTCTATTCTTACGGTTGCTTGACCGCCGAGACTCAGCACAGCACGGAGAGCACAAGGATCACAGGGCCACTGGCTGGGGTCTGCAGCCCCACACACGCGGAGGCTGACTCGGTGAGCGCCCAGAAGGAGCCTGACAGACGTCATTTCCCTAGTGCTCTCCTCCCCAGCAGAGACGTGTGCAGGTGGTTAGGGCCTGCCCCTGCGTTTCTGGGCTCCCGTCCACAGCCCCAGCTCAGGGAAGCAGCTCCTCAGCTAAGACCTGTAGGAGGCGCGGGGCGCCCCCGCCTGGAAGCCCAGTTTATAGCATGCCGGAAGCGAGCCTCCTCAGTACAAGAGAAGGCAGCCCAGCTGCGTGTGGCTGCAATCAGTACTTTGGCGGAGCCGAGTGCCCCTCCAGTACGGCAGAGCTCCAGCTCTGCTCAGAGGCCCGATCTGGCAGAGCTGCTGGTGTGAGGCTGCTCTGCCCTGGGCGAGCCTTGCCCAGACTTGCCTCGCGGCTAGGCTTCCAGTCCAGGAAGGAGCACCCTGCGCGAGACTGGGAGATTCTACTGGCGCCATCCTGGCCTCAGCTCCACTCCTGCCTTGCCTTTGCACCTAGTCCCCAGGCGTTCTTGTGGAGGGCTTAGTTGCCGGTGGGTTGCACACTGCCAAGCGCTCCAGCAGTGAGGGCTCTTTTAGAGGCAATGGGAGGGCAACTGCAGGGCTCCTCCAGCGGTTGCTTGACCGCCCAGACTCAGCACAGCACGGAGAGCACAAGGCTCACAGGGCCCCTGGCTGGGGTCTGCAGCCCCACACACGCGGAGGCTGACTCGGTGAGCGCCCAGAAGGTGCCTGACAGACGTCATTTCTCTAGTGCTCTCCTCCCCAGCAGAGACGTGTGCAGCTGGTTGGGGCCTGCCCTTGATTGTCTGGACTCCCTTCCACAGCCCCAGCTCAGGGAAGCAGCTCCTCAGCTAAGACCTGTAGGAGGCGCGGGGCGCCCCCGCCTGGAAGCCCAGTTTATTGCATGCCGGAAGCGAGCCTCCTCAGTACAAGAGAAGGCAGCCCAGCTGCGTGCGGCTGCAATCAGTACTTTGACGGAGCCGAGTGCCCCTCCAGTACGGCAGAGCTCCAGCTCTGCTCAAAGTCCCGATCTCTCATAGTTGCTGGCGTGAGGCTGCTGTGCCCTGGGCGAGCCTTGCCCAGACTTGCCTCGCGTTAGGCTTCCAGTCCAGAAAGGAGCGGGCTTCGCGAGACTGGGAGATGCTACTCGCGCCTTCCTGGCCTCAGTTCCACTCCTGCCTTGCCTTTGCACCTAGTCCCCAGGCGTTCTTGTGGAGGGCTTAGTTGCCGGTGAGTTGCACACTGCCAAGTGCTCCAGCAGTGAGGGCTCTATTAGAGGCAAAGTGAGGGCAACTGGAAGTGTATTCTTACGGTTGCTTGACCGCCGAGACTCAGCACAGCACGGAGAGCACAAGGATCACAGGGCCACTAGCTGGGGTCTGCAGCCCCACACACGCGGAGGCTGACTCGGTGAGCGCCCAAAAGGTGCCTGACAGACGTCATTTCCCTAGTGCTCTCCTCCCCAGCAGAGACGTGTGCAGGTGGTTAGGGCCTGCCCCTGCGTTTCTGGGCTCCCGTCCACAGTCCCAGCTCAGGGATGCAGCTCCTCAGCTAAGACCTGTAGGAGGCGCGGGGCGCCCCCGCCTGGAAGCCCAGTTTATAGCATGCCGGAAGCGAGCCTCCTCAGTACAAGAGAAGGCAGCCCAGCTGCGTGCGGCTGCAATCAGTACTTTGGCGGAGCCGAGTGCCCCTCCAGTACGGCAGAGCTCCAGCTCTGCTCAGAGGCCCGATCTGGCAGAGCTGCTGGTGTGAGGCTGCTCTGCCCTGGGCGAGCCTTTCCCAGACTTGCCTCGCGGCTAGGCTTCCAGTCCAGGAAGGAGCATGCTGTGCAAGACTGGGAGATGCTACTGGCGCCTTCCTGGCCTCAGCTCCACTCCTGCCTTGCCTTTGCACCTAGTCCCCAGGCGTTCTTGTGGAGGGCTTAGTAGCCGGTGTGTTGCACACTGCCAAACGCTCCAGCAGTGAGGGCTCTATTAGAGGCAAAGGGAGGGCTACTGCAAGTCGCCTCTTGCATTTTGCGTGACCGCCCAGACTCAGCACAGCACGGAAAGTACAAGGCTCACAGGGCCCCTGGCTGGGGTCTGCAGCCCCACACACCGGAGGCGAACTCCGGGAGCACCCAGAAGGTGCCTGACAGACGTCATTTCCCTAGTGCTCTCCTCCCGAGCAGAGACGTGTGCAGGTGGCTGGGGCCTGCCCTTGAGTGTCTGGACTCCCTTCCACAGCCCCAGCTCAGGGAAGCAGCTCCTCAGCTAAGACTTGTAGGAGGAGCGGGGCGCCCCCGCCTGGAAGCCTAGTGCACAGCATGCGGGAAGCGAGCCTCCTCGGTAGAAGAGAAGGCAGCCCAGCTGCGTGCGGCTGCAATCACTGCTTTGGCGGAGCCGAGTGCCCTTCCAGTACGGCAGAGCTCCAGCTCTGCTCAAAGGCCCGATCTGGCAGAGTTGCTTCCTTGAGGCTGTTGTGCCCTGGGCGAGCCTTGCCCAGACTTGCCTCGCGTAGGCTTCCTGTCCAGAAAGGAGCGGGCTGCGCGAGACTGGGAGATGCTACTGGCGCCTTCCTGGCCTCAGCTCCACTCCTGCCTTGCCTTTGCACCTAGTCCCCAGGCGTTCTTGTGGACGTCTTAGTTGCCGGTGTGTTGCACACTGCCAAGCGCTCCAGCAGTGAGGGCTCTATTAGAGGCAAAGAGAGGGCATCTGCAAGTTTCCTCTTGCGGTTGCTTGACCGCCCAGACTCAGCACAGCACGGAGAGCCCAAGGCTCACAGGGCCCCTGGCTGGGGTCTGCAGCCCCAGACACCGGAGGGGAACTCCGGGAGCGCCCAGAAGGTGCCTGACAGACGTCATTTCTCTAGTGCTCTACTCCCCAGCAGAGACGTGTGCAGGTGGTTGGGGCCTGCCCTTGAGTGTCCGGACTCCCTTCCACAGCCCCAGCTCAGGGAAGCAGCTCCTCATCTAAGACCTGTAGGAGGCGCGGGGAGCCCCCGCCGGGAAGCCTAGTTTACAGCATGCCGGAAGCGAGCCTCCTCAGTACAAGAGAAGGCAGCCCAGCTGCGTGCGGCTGCAATCAGTACTTTGGCGGAGCCGAGTGCCCCTCCAGTACGGCAGAGCTCCAGCTCTGCTCGAAGGCCCGATCTCTCATAGTTGCTGGCGTGAGGCTGCTGTGCCCTGGGCGAGCCTTGCCCAGACTTGCCTCGCGTTAGGCTTCCAGTCCAGAAAGGAGCGGTCTGCGCGAGACTGGGAGATGCTCGTGGCGCCTTCCTGGCCTCAGCTCCACTCCTGCCTTGCCTTTCAACTTAGTCCCCAGGCGTTCTTGTGGAGGGCTTAGTTGCCAGTGGGTTGCACACTGCCAAGCGCTCCAGCTTGAGGGCTCTATTACAGGCAAAGTGAGGGCAAATGGAAGTCTATTCTTACGGTTGCTTGACCGCCGAGACTCAGCACAGCACGGAGAGCACAAGGCTCACAGGGCCCCTGGCTGGGGTCTGCAGCCCCACACACGCGGAATCTGACTCGGTGAGCGCCCAGAAGGTGCCTTAGAGACGTCATTTCCCTATTGCTCTCCTCCCCAGCAGAGACGTGTGCAGGTGGTTTGTGCCGGCCCCTGCGTGTCTGGGTTCCCGTCCACAGCCCCAGCTCAGGGAAGCAGCTCCTGAGCCAAGACCTGTGGGAGGCGCAGGGGGCCCCGCCTGGAAGCCTAGTTTACAGCATGCAGGAAGCGAGCCTCCTCGGGAGAAGGGAAGGCAGCCCTGCTGTGTGCGGCTGCATTGACTGCTTTGGCGGAGCCGAGTGTGCCTCCAGTACGGCAGAGCTCCAGCTCTGCTCAGAGGCCCGATCTGGCAGAGCTGCTGGCGTGAGGCTGCTCTGCCCTGGGCTAGCCTTGCCCAGACTTGCCTCGCGGCTAGGCTTCCAGTCCAGGAAGGAGCATGCTGTGCAAGACTGGGAGATGCTACTGGCGCCTTCCTGGCCTCAGCTCCACTCCTGCCTTGCCTTTGCACCGAGTCCCCAGGCGTTCTTGTGGAGGGCTTAGTAGCCGGTGTGTTGCACACTGCCAAGCGCTCCAGCAGTGAGGGCTCTATTAGAGGCAAAGGGAGGGCTACTGCAAGTCGCCTCTTGCGTTTTGCTTGAACGCCCAGACTCAGCACAGCACGGAAAGTACAAGGCTCACAGGGCCCCTGGCTGTGGTCTGCAGCCCCACACACGGGAGGCGAACTCCGGGAGCACCCAGAAGGTGCCTGACAGACGTCATTTCCCTAGTGCTCTCCTCCCCAGCAGAGACGTGTGCAGGTGGCTGGGGCCTGCCCTTGAGTGTCTGGACTCCCTTCCACAGCCCCAGCTCAGGGAAGCAGCTCCTCAGCTAAGACTTGTAGGAGGAGCGGGGCGCCCCCGCCTGGAAGCCTAGTGCACAGGATGCGGGAAGCGAGCCTCCTCGGTAGAAGAGAAGGCAGCCCAGCTGCGTGCGGCTGCAATCACTGCTTTGGCGGAGCCGAGTGCCCTTCCAGTACGGCAGAGCTCCAGCTCTGCTCAGAGGCCCGATCTGACAGAGTTGCTGGCGTAAGGCTGCTCTGTCCTGGGGGAGCCTTTCCCAGACTTGCCTCACACATAGGCTTCCAGTCCAGAAAGGAGCGGGCTGCGCGAGACTGGGAGATGCTACTCGCGCCTTCCTGGCCTCAGCTCCACTCCTGCCTTGCCTTTGCACCTAGTCCCCAGGCGTTCTTGTGAACGGCTTAGTTGCCGGTGGGTTGCACACTGCCAAGCGCTCCAGGCGTGAGGGCTCTATTAGAGGCAAAGGGAGGGCTACTGCAAGTCGCCTCTTGCGTTGGCTTGACCGCCCAGACTCTGCACAGAACGGAAAGCACCAGGCTCACAGTGCCACTGGCTGGGGTCTGCAGCCCCACACACGCGGAGGCTGACTCGGTGAGCGCCCAGAAGGTGCCTGACAGACGTCATTTCCCTAGTGCTCTCCTCCCCAGCAGAGACGTGTGCAGGTGGTTTGGGCCTGCCCCTGCGTGTCTGGGCTCCCGTCCACAGCCCCAGCTCAGGGAAGCAGCTCCTGAGCCAAGACCTGTGGGAGGCGCAGGGGGCCCCGCCTGGAAGCCTAGTTAAAGCATGCGGGAAGCGAGCCTCCTCGGGAGAAGAGCAGGCAGCCCTACTGTGTGCGGCTGCATTCACTGCTTTGGCGGAGCCGAGTGCGCCTCCAGTACGGCAGAGCTCCAGCTCTGCTCAGAGGCCCGATCTGGCAGAGCTGCTGGCGTGAAGGTGCTCTGCCCTGGGCGAGCCTTGCCCAGACTTGCCTCGCGGCTAGGCTTCCTGTCCAGGAAGGAGCAGGCTGCGCGAGACTGGGAGATGCTCCTGGCGCCTTCCTGGCCTCAGCTCCACTCCTGCCTTGCCTTTGCACCTAGTCCCCAGGCGTTCTTGTGGAGGGCTTAGTTGCCTGTGGGTTGCACACTGCCAAGCGCTCCAGCAGTGAGGGCTCTATTAGAGGCCATGGGAGGGCAACTGCAGGGCTCCTCCAGCGGTTGCTTGACCGCCCAGACTCAGCACAGCACGGAGAGCACAAGGCTCACAGGGCCCCTGGCTGGGGTCTGCAGCCCCACACACCGGAGGGGAACTCCGGGAGCGCCCAGAAGGTGCCTGACAGACGTCATTTCTCTAGTGCTCTACTCCCCAGCAGAGACGTGTGCAGGTGGTTGGTGCCTGCCCTTGAGTGTCCGGACTCCCTTCCACAGCCCCAGCTCAGGGAAGCAGCTCCTCAGCTAAGACCTGTAGAAGGCGCGGGGAGCCCCCGCCGGGAAGCCTAGTTACAGCATGCCGGAAGCGAGCCTCCTCAGTACAAGAGAAGGCAGTCCAGCTGCGTGCGGCTGCAAACAGTACTTTGGCGGAGCCGAGTGCCCCTCCAGTACGGCAGAGCTCCAGCTCTGCTCGAAGGCCCGATCTCTCATAGTTGCTGGCGTGAGGCTGCTGTGCCCTGGGCGAGCCTTGCCCAGACTTGCCTCGCGTTAGGCTTCCAGTCCAGAAAGGAGCGGGCTGCGCGAGACTGGGAGATGCTCGTGGCGCCTTCCTGGCCTCAGCTCCACTCCTGCCTTGCCTTTCAAATTAGTCCCCAGGCGTTCTTGTGGAGGGCTTAGTTGCCGGTGGGTTGCACACTGCCAAGCGCTCCAGCTTGAGGGCTCTATTAAAGGCAAAGTGAGGGCAAATGGAAGTCTATTCTTACGGTTGCTTGACCGCCCAGACTCAGCACAGCACGGAGAGCACAAGGCTCGCAGGGCCCCTGGCTGGGGTCTGCAGCCCCACACACGCGGAATCTGACTCGGTGAGCGCCCAGAAGGTGCCTTAGAGACGTCATTTCCCTTTTGCTCTCCTCCCCAGCAGAGACGTGTGCAGGTGGTTTGTGCCGGCCCCTGCGTGTCTGGGCTCCCGTCCACAGCCCCAGCTCAGGGAAGCAGCTCATGAGCCAAGACCTGTGGGAGGCGCAGGGGGCCCCGCCTGGAAGCCTAGTTTACAGCATGCGGGAAGCGAGCCTCCTCGGGAGAAGGGAGGGCAGCCCTGCTGTGTGCGGCTGCATTGACTGCTTTGGCGGAGCCGAGTGCGGCTCCAGTACGGCAGAGCTCCAGCTCTGCTCAGAGGCCCGATCTGGCAGAGCTGCTGGTGTGAGGCTGATCTGCCCTGGGCGAGCCTTGCCCAGACTTGCCTCGCGTTAGGCTTCCAGTCCAGAAAGGAGCGGGCTTCGCGAGACTGGGAGATGCTACTCGCGCCTTCCTGGCCTCAGTTCCACTCCTGCCTTGCCTTTGCACCTAGTCCCCAGGCGTTCTTGTGGAGGGCTAAGTTGCCGGTGGGTTGCACACTGCCAAGTGCTCCAGCAGTGAGGGCTCTATTAGAGGCAAAGTGAGGGCAACTGGAAGTCTATTCTTACGGTTGCTTGACCGCCGAGACTCAGCACAGCACGGAGAGCACAAGGATCACAGGGCCACTGGCTGGGGTCTGCAGCCCCACACACGCGGAGGCTGACTCGGTGAGCGCCCAGAAGGAGCCTGACAGACGTCATTTCCCTAGTGCTCTCCTCCCCAGCAGAGACGTGTGCAGGTGGTTAGGGCCTGCCCCTGCGTTTCTGGGCTCCCGTCCACAGCCCCAGCTCAGGGAAGCAGCTCCTCAGCTAAGACCTGTAGGAGGCGCGGGGCGCCCCCGCCTGGAAGCCCAGTTTATAGCATGCCGGAAGCGAGCCTCCTCAGTACAAGAGAAGGCAGCCCAGCTGCGTGTGGCTGCAATCAGTACTTTGGCGGAGCCGAGTGCCCCTCCAGTACGGCAGAGCTCCAGCTCTGCTCAGAGGCCCGATCTGGCAGAGCTGCTGGTGTGAGGCTGCTCTGCCCTGGGCGAGCCTTGCCCAGACTTGCCTCGCGGCTAGGCTTCCAGTCCAGGAAGGAGCACCCTGCGCGAGACTGGGAGATTCTACTGGCGCCATCCTGGCCTCAGCTCCACTCCTGCCTTGCCTTTGCACCTAGTCCCCAGGCGTTCTTGTGGAGGGCTTAGTTGCCGGTGGGTTGCACACTGCCAAGCGCTCCAGCAGTGAGGGCTCTTTTAGAGGCAATGGGAGGGCAACTGCAGGGCTCCTCCAGCGGTTGCTTGACGGCCCAGACTCAGCACAGCACGGAGAGCACAAGGCTCACAGGGCCCCTGGCTGGGGTCTGCAGCCCCACACACGCGGAGGCTGACTCGGTGAGCGCCCAGAAGGTGCCTGACAGACGTCATTTCTCTAGTGCTCTCCTCCCCAGCAGAGACGTGTGCAGCTGGTTGGGGCCTGCCCTTGATTGTCTGGACTCCCTTCCACAGCCCCAGCTCAGGGAAGCAGCTCCTCAGCTAAGACCTGTAGGAGGCGCGGGGCGCCCCCGCCTGGAAGCCCAGTTTATTGCATGCCGGAAGCGAGCCTCCTCAGTACAAGAGAAGGCAGCCCAGCTGCGTGCGGCTGCAATCAGTACTTTGACGGAGCCGAGTGCCCCTCCAGTACGGCAGAGCTCCAGCTCTGCTCAAAGTCCCGATCTCTCATAGTTGCTGGCGTGAGGCTGCTGTGCCCTGGGCGAGCCTTGCCCAGACTTGCCTCGCGTTAGGCTTCCAGTCCAGAAAGGAGCGGGCTTCGCGAGACTGGGAGATGCTACTCGCGCCTTCCTGGCCTCAGTTCCACTCCTGCCTTGCCTTTGCACCTAGTCCCCAGGCGTTCTTGTGGAGGGCTTAGTTGCCGGTGAGTTGCACACTGCCAAGTGCTCCAGCAGTGAGGGCTCTATTAGAGGCAAAGTGAGGGCAACTGGAAGTGTATTCTTACGGTTGCTTGACCGCCGAGACTCAGCACAGCACGGAGAGCACAAGGATCACAGGGCCACTAGCTGGGGTCTGCAGCCCCACACACGCGGAGGCTGACTCGGTGAGCGCCCAAAAGGTGCCTGACAGACGTCATTTCCCTAGTGCTCTCCTCCCCAGCAGAGACGTGTGCAGGTGGTTAGGGCCTGCCCCTGCGTTTCTGGGCTCCCGTCCACAGTCCCAGCTCAGGGATGCAGCTCCTCAGCTAAGACCTGTAGGAGGCGCGGGGCGCCCCCGCCTGGAAGCCCAGTATATAGCATGCCGGAAGCGAGCCTCCTCAGTACAAGAGAAGGCAGCCCAGCTGCGTGCGGCTGCAATCAGTACTTTGGCGGAGCCGAGTGCCCCTCCAGTACGGCAGAGCTCCAGCTCTGCTCAGAGGCCCGATCTGGCAGAGCTGCTGGTGTGAGGCTGCTCTGCCCTGGGCGAGCCTTTCCCAGACTTGCCTCGCGGCTAGGCTTCCAGTCCAGGAAGGAGCATGCTGTGCAAGACTGGGAGATGCTACTGGCGCCTTCCTGGCCTCAGCTCCACTCCTGCCTTGCCTTTGCACCTAGTCCCCAGGCGTTCTTGTGGAGGGCTTAGTAGCCGGTGTGTTGCACACTGCCAAACGCTCCAGCAGTGAGGGCTCTATTAGAGGCAAAGGGAGGGCTACTGCAAGTCGCCTCTTGCGTTTTGCGTGACCGCCCAGACTCAGCACAGCACGGAAAGTACAAGGCTCACAGGGCCCCTGGCTGGGGTCTGCAGCCCCACACACCGGAGGCGAACTCCGGGAGCACCCAGAAGGTGCCTGACAGACGTCATTTCCCTAGTGCTCTCCTCCCGAGCAGAGACGTGTGCAGGTGGCTGGGGCCTGCCCTTGAGTGTCTGGACTCCCTTCCACAGCCCCAGCTCAGGGAAGCAGCTCCTCAGCTAAGACTTGTAGGAGGAGCGGGGCGCCCCCGCCTGGAAGCCTAGTGCACAGCATGCGGGAAGCGAGCCTCCTCGGTAGAAGAGAAGGCATCCCAGCTGCGTGCGGCTGCAATCACTGCTTTGGCGGAGCCGAGTGCCCTTCCAGTACGGCAGAGCTCCAGCTCTGCTCAAAGGCCCGATCTGGCAGAGTTGCTTCCTTGAGGCTGTTGTGCCCTGGGCGAGCCTTGCCCAGACTTGCCTCGCGTAGGCTTCCTGTCCAGAAAGGAGCGGGCTGCGCGAGACTGGGAGATGCTACTGGCGCCTTCCTGGCCTCAGCTCCACTCCTGCCTTGCCTTTGCACCTAGTCCCCAGGCGTTCTTGTGGACGTCTTAGTTGCCGGTGTGTTGCACACTGCCAAGCGCTCCAGCAGTGAGGGCTCTATTAGAGGCAAAGAGAGGGCATCTGCAAGTTTCCTCTTGCGGTTGCTTGACCGCCCAGACTCAGCACAGCACGGAGAGCCCAAGGCTCACAGGGCCCCTGGCTGGGGTCTGCAGCACCACACACGCGGAAACTGACTCGGTGAGCGCCCAGAAGGTGCCTGACAGACGTCGTTTCCCTAGTGCTCTCCTCCACAGCAGAGACGTGTGCAGGTGCTTGGGGCCTGCCCCTGCGTGTCTGGGCTCCCGTCCACAGCCCCAGCTCGGGGAAGCAGCTCCTCAGCCAAGACCTGTGGGAGGCGCAGGGGGCCCTGCCTGGTAGCCTAGTTTACAGCATGCGGGAAGCGAGCCTGCTCGGGAGAAGAGAAGGCAGCCCTGCTGCGTGTGGATGCATTCACTGCTTTGGCGGAGCCGAGTGCGGCTCCAGTACGGCAGAGCTCCAGCTCTGCTCAGAGGCCCGATCTGGCAGAGCTGCTGGTGTGAGGCTGATCTGCCCTGGGCGAGCCTTTCCCAGACTTGCCTCGAGGCTAGGCTTCCAGTCCAGGAAGGAACACCCTGCGCGAGACTGGGAGATTCTACTGGCGCCATCCTGGCCTCAGCTCCACTCCTGCCTTGCCTTTGCACCTAGTCCCCAGGCGTTCTTGTGGAGGGCTTAGTTGCCGGTGGGTTGCACACTGCCAAGCGCTCCAGCAGTGAGGGCTCTATTAGAGGCAATGGGAGGGCAACTGCAGGGCTCCTCCAGCGGTTGCTTTACCGCCCAGACTCAGCACAGCACGGAGAGCACAAGGCTCACAAGGCCCCTGGCTGGGGTCTGCAGCCCCACACACGCGGAGGCTGACTCGGTGAGCGCCCAGAAAGTGCCTGACAGACGTCATTTCCCTAGTGCTCTCCTCCCCAGCAGAGACGTGTGCAGGTGGTTTGGGCCTGCCCCTGCGTGTCTGGGCTCCCGTCCACAGCCCCAGCTCAGGGAAGCAGCTCCTGAGCCAAGACCTGTGGGAGGCGCAGGGGGCCCCGCCTGGAAGCCTAGTTTTCAACATGCAGGAAGCGAGCCTCCTCGGGAGAAGAGAAGGCAGCCCTGCTGTGTGCGGCTACATTCACTGCTTTGGCGAAGCCGAGTGCGCCTCCAGTACGGCAGAGCTCCAGCTCTGCTCAGAGGCCTGATCTGGCAGAGTTGCTGGCGTGAGGCTGCTCTGCCCTGGGCGAGCCTTGCCCAGACTTGCCTCGCGGCTAGGCTTCCAGTCCAGGAAGGAGCAGGGTGCGCGAGACTGGGAGATTCTCCTGGCGCCTTCCTGGCCTCAGCGCCACTCCTGCCTTGCCTTTGCACCTAGTCCCCAGGCGTTCTTGTGGTGGGCTTAGTTGCCGGTTGGTTGCACACTGCCAAGCGCTCCAGCAGTGAGGGCTCTATTAGAGGCAAAGTGAGGGCAACTGGAAGTCTATTCTTATGGTTGCTTGACCACCGAGACTCAGCACAGCACGGAGAGCACAAGGATCACAGGGCCACTGGCTGGGGTCTGCAGCCCCACACACGCGGAGGCTGACTCGGTGAGCGCCCAAAAGGTGCCTGACAGACGTCATTTCCCTAGTGCTCTCCTCCCCAGCAGAGACGTGTGCAGGTGGTTAGGGCCTGCCCCTGCGTTTCTGGGCTCCCGTCCACAGCCCCAGCTCAGGGAAGCAGCTCCTCAGCTAAGACCTGTAGGAGGCGCGGGGCGCCCCCGCCTGGAAGCCCAGTTTATAGCATGCCGGAAGCGAGCTTCCTCAGTACAAGAGAAGGCAGCCCAGCTGCGTGCGGCTGCAATCAGTACTTTGGCGGAGCGGAGTGCCCCTCCAGTACGGCAGAGCTCCAGCTCTGCTCAGAGGCCCGATCTGGCAGAGCTGCTGGTGTGAGGCTGCTCTGCCCTGGGCGAGCCTTGCCCAGACTTGCCTCGCGGCTAGGCTTCCAGTCCAGGAAGGAGCATGCTGTGCAAGACTGGGAGATGCTACTGGCGCCTTCCTGGCCTCAGCTCCACTCCTGCCTTGCCTTTGCACCTAGTCCCCAGGCGTTCTTGTGGAGGGCTTAGTAGCCGGTGTGTTGCACACTGCCAAGCGCTCCAGCAGTGAGGGCTCTATTAGAGGCAAAGGGAGGGCTACTGCAAGTCGCCTCTTGCGTTTTGCGTGACCGCCCAGACTCAGCACAGCACGGAAAGTACAAGGCTCACAGGGCCCCTGGCTGGGGTCTGCAGCCCCACACACCGGAGGCGAACTCCGGGAGCACCCAGAAGGTGCCTGACAGACGTCATTTCCCTAGTGCTCTCCTCCCGAGGAGAGACGTGTGCAGGTGGCTGGGGCCTGCCCTTGAGTGTCTGGACTCCCTTCCACAGCCCCAGCTCAGGGAAGCAGCTCCTCAGCTAAGACTTGTAGGAGGAGCGGGGCGCCCCCGCCTGGAAGCCTAGTGCACAGCATGCGGGAAGCGAGCCTCCTCGGTAGAAGAGAAGGCAGCCCAGCTGTGTGCGGCTGCAATCACTGCTTTGGCGGAGCCGAGTGCCCTTCCAGTACGGCAGAGCTCCAGCTCTGCTCAAAGGCCCGATCTGGCAGAGTTGCTTCCTTGAGGCTGTTGTGCCCTGGGCGAGGCTTGCCCAGACTTGCCTCGCGTAGGCTTCCTGTCCAGAAAGGAGCGGGCTGCGCGAGACTGGGAGATGCTACTGGCGCCTTCCTGGCCTCAGCTCCACTCCTGCTTTGCCTTTGCACCTAGTCCCCAGGCGTTCTTGTGGACGTCTTAGTTGCCGGTGTGTTGCACACTGCCAAGCGCTCCAGCAGTGAGGGCTCTATTAGAGGCAAAGAGAGGGCATCTGCAAGTTTCCTCTTGCGGTTGCTTGACCGCCCAGACTCAGCACAGCACGGAGAGCCCAAGGCTCACAGGGCCCCTGGCTGGGGTCTGCAGCACCACACACGCGGAAACTGACTCGGTGAGCGCCCAGAAGGTGCCTGACAGACGTCGTTTCCCTAGTGCTCTCCTCCACAGCAGAGACGTGTGCAGGTGCTTGGGGCCTGCCCCTGCGTGTCTGGGCTCCCGTCCACAGCCCCAGCTCAGGGAAGCAGCTCCTCAGCCAAGACCTGTGGGAGGCGCAGGGGGCCCTGCCTGGTAGCCTAGTTTACAGCATGCGGGAAGCGAGCCTGCTCGGGAGAAGAGAAGGCAGCCCTGCTGCGTGTGGATGCATTCACTGCTTTGGCGGAGCCGAGTGCGGCTCCAGTACGGCAGAGCTCCAGCTCTGCTCAGAGGCCCGATCTGGCAGAGCTGCTGGTGTGAGGCTGATCTGCCCTGGGCGAGCCTTTCCCAGACTTGCCTCGAGGCTAGGCTTCCAGTCCAGGAAGGAACACCCTGCGCGAGACTGGGAGATTCTACTGGCGCCATCCTGGCCTCAGCTCCACTCCTGCCTTGCCTTTGCACCTAGTCCCCAGGCGTTCTTGTGGAGGGCTTAGTTGCCGGTGGGTTGCACACTGCCAAGCGCTCCAGCAGTGAGGGCTCTATTAGAGGCAATGGGAGGGCAACTGCAGGGCTCCTCCAGCGGTTGCTTGACCGCCCAGACTCAGCACAGCACGGAGAGCACAAGGCTCACAAGGCCCCTGGCTGGGGTCTGCAGCCCCACACACGCGGAGGCTGACTCGGTGAGCGCCCAGAAAGTGCCTGACAGACGTCATTTCCCTAGTGCTCTCCTCCTCAGCAGAGACGTGTGCAGGTGGTTTGGGCCTGCCCCTGCGTGTCTGGGCTCCCGTCCACAGCCCCAGCTCAGGGAAGCAGCTCCTGAGCCAAGACCTGTGGGAGGCGCAGGGGGCCCCGCCTGGAAGCCTAGTTTACAACATGCAGGAAGCGAGCCTCCTCGGGAGAAGAGAAGGCAGCCCTGCTGTGTGCGGCTACATTCACTGCTTTGGCGAAGCCGAGTGCGCCTCCAGTACGGCAGAGCTCCAGCTCTGCTCAGAGGCCTGATCTGGCAGAGTTGCTGGCGTGAGGCTGCTCTGCCCTGGGCGAGCCTTGCCCAGACTTGCCTCGCGGCTAGGCTTCCAGTCCAGGAAGGAGCAGGGTGCGCGAGACTGGGAGATTCTCCTGGCGCCTTCCTGGCCTCAGCGCCACTCCTGCCTTGCCTTTGCACCTAGTCCCCAGGCGTTCTTGTGGTGGGCTTAGTTGCCGGTTGGTTGCACACTGCCAAGCGCTCCAGCAGTGAGGGCTCTATTAGAGGCAAAGTGAGGGCAACTGGAAGTCTATTCTTACGGTTGCTTGACCACCGAGACTCAGCACAGCACGGAGAGCACAAGGATCACAGGGCCCCTGGCTGGGGTCTGCAGCCCCACACACGCGGAGGCTGACTCGGTGAGCGCCCCAAAGGTGCCTGACAGACGTCATTTCCCTAGTGCTCTCCTCCCCAGCAGAGACGTGTGCAGGTGGTTAGGGCCTGCCCCTGCGTTTCTGGGCTCCCGTCCACAGCCCCAGCTCAGGGAAGCAGCTCCTCAGCTAAGACCTGTAGGAGGCGCGGGGCGCCCCCGCCTGGAAGCCCAGTTTATAGCATGCCGGAAGCGAGCCTCCTCAGTACAAGAGAAGGCAGCCCAGCTGCGTGCGGCTGCAATCAGTACTTTGGCGGAGCCGAGTGCCCCTCCAGTACGGCAGAGCTCCAGCTCTGCTCAGAGGCCCGATCTGGCAGAGCTGCTGGTGTGAGGCTGCTCTGCCCTGGGCGAGCCTTGCCCAGACTTGCCTCGCGGCTAGGCTTCCAGTCCAGGAAGGAGCATGCTGTGCAAGACTGGGAGATGCTACTGGCGCCTTCCTTGCCTCAGCTCCACTCCTGCCTTGCCTTTGCACCTAGTCCCCAGGCGTTCTTGTGGAGGGCTTAGTAGCCGGTGTGTTGCACACTGCCAAGCGCTCCAGCAGTGAGGGCTCTATTAGAGGCAAAGGGAGGGCTACTGCAAGTCGCCTCTTGCGTTTTGCGTGACCGCCCAGAATCAGCACAGCACGGAAAGTACAAGGCTCACAGGGCCCCTGGCTGGGGTCTGCAGCCCCACACACCGGAGGCGAACTCCGGGAGCACCCAGAAGGTGCCTGACAGACGTCATTTCCCTAGTGCTCTCCTCCTGAGGAGAGAAGTGTGCAGGTGGCTGGGGCCTGCCCTTGAGTGTCTGGACTCCCTTCCACAGCCCCAGCTCAGGGAAGCAGCTCCTCAGCTAAGACTTGTAGGAGGAGCGGGGCGCCCCCGCCTGGAAGCCTAGTGCACAGCATGCGGGAAGCGAGCCTCCTCGGTAGAAGAGAAGGCAGCCCAGCTGCGTGCGGCTGCAATCACTGCTTTGGCGGAGCCGAGTGCCCTTCCAGTACGGCAGAGTTCCAGCTCTGCTCAAAGGCCCGATCTGGCAGAGTTGCTTCCTTGAGGCTGTTGTGCCCTGGGCGAGCCTTGCCCAGACTTGCCTCGCGTAGGCTTCCTGTCCAGAAAGGAGCGGGCTGCGCGAGACTGGGAGATGCTACTGGCGCCTTCCTGGCCTCAGCTCCACTCCTGCCTTGCCTTTGCACCTAGTCCCCAGGCATTCTTGTGGACGTCTTAGTTGCCGTTGTGTTGCACACTGCCAAGCGCTCCAGCAGTGAGGGCTCTATTAGAGGCAAAGAGAGGGCATCTGCAAGTTTCCTCTTGCGGTTGCTTGACCGCCCAGACTCAGCACAGCACGGAGAGCCCAAGGCTCACAGGGCCCCTGGCTGGGGTCTGCAGCACCACACACGCGGAAACTTACTCGGTGAGTGCCCAGAAGGTGCCTGACAGACGTCGTTTCCATAGTGCTCTCCTCCACAGCAGAGACGTGTGCAGGTGCTTGGGCCTGCCCCTGCGTGTATGGGCTCCCGTCCACAGCCCCAGCTCGGGGAAGCAGCTCCTCAGCCAAGACCTGTGGGAGGCGCAGGGGGCCCTGCCTGGTAGCCTAGTTTAGAGCATGCGGGAAGCGAGCCTGCTCGGGAGAAGAGAAGGCAGCCCTGCTGCGTGTGGATGCATTCACTGCTTTGGCGGAGCCGAGTGCGGCTCCAGTACGGCAGAGCTCCAGCTCTGCTCAGAGGCCCGATCTGGCAGAGCAGCTGGTGTGAGGCTGATCTGCCCTGGGCGAGCCTTGCCCAGACTTGCCTCGCGGCTAGGCTTCCAGTCCAGGAAGGAGCACCCTGCGCGAGACTGGGAGATTCTACTGGCGCCATCCTGGCCTCAGCTCCACTCCTGCCTTGCCTTTGCACCTAGTCCCCAGGCGTTCTTGTGGAGGGCTTAGTTGCCGGTAGGTTGCACACTGCCAAGCGCTCCAGCAGTGAGGGCTCTATTAGAGGCAATGGGAGGGCAACTGCAGGGCTCCTCCAGCGGTTGCTTGACCGCCCAGACTCAGCACAGCACGGAGAGCAGAAGGCTCACAAGGCCCCTGGCTGGGGTCTGCAGCCCCACACACGCGGATGCTGACTCGGTGAGCGCCCAGAAAGTGCCTGACAGACGTCATTTCCCTAGTGCTCTCCTCCCCAGCAGAGACGTGTGCAGGTGGTTTGGGCCTGCCCCTGCGTGTCTGGGCTCCCGTCCACAGCCCCAGCTCAGGGAAGCAGCTCCTGAGCCAAGACCTGTGGGAGGCGCAGGGGGCCCCGCCTGGAAGCCTAGTTTACAACATGCAGGAAGCGAGCCTCCTCGGGAGAAGAGAAGGCAGCCCTGCTGTGTGCGGCTACATTCACTGCTTTGGCGGAGCCGAGTGCGCCTCCAGTACGGCAGAGCTCCAGCTCTGCTCAGAGGCCTGATCTGGCAGAGTTGCTGGCGTGAGGCTGCTCTGCCCTGGGCGAGCCTTGCGCAGACTTGCCTCGCGGCTAGGCTTCCAGTCCAGGAAGGAGCAGGCTGCGCGAGACTGGGAGATTCTCCTGGCGCCTTCCTGGCCTCAGCTCCACTCCTGCCTTGCCTTAGCACCTAGTCCCCAGGCGTTCTTGTGGTGGGCTTAGTTGCCGGTGGGTTGCACACTGCCAAGCGCTCCAGCAGTGAGGGCTCTATTAGAGGCAAAGTGAGGGCAACTGGAAGTCTATTCTTACGGTTGCTTGACCACCGAGACTCAGCACAGCACGGAGAGCACAAGGATCACAGGGCCACTGGCTGGGGTCTGCAGCCCCACACACGCGGAGGCTGACTCGGTGAGCGCCCAAAAGGTGCCTGACAGACGTCATTTCCCTAGTGCTCTCCTCCCCAGCAGAGACGTGTGCAGGTGGTTAGGGCCTGCCCCTGCGTTTCTGGGCTCCCGTCCACAGCCCCAGCTCAGGGAAGCAGCTCCTCAGCTAAGACCTGTAGGAGGCGCGGGGCGCCCCCGCCTGGAAGCCCAGTTTATAGCATGCCGGAAGCGAGCCTCCTCAGTACAAGAGAAGGCAGCCCAGCTGCGTGCGGCTGCAATCAGTACTTTGGCGGAGCCGAGTGCCCCTCCAGTACGGCAGAGCTCCAGCTCTGCTCAGAGGCCCGATCTGGCAGAGCTGCTGGTGTGAGGCTGCTCTGCCATGGGCGAGCCTTGCCCAGACTTGCCTCGCGGCTAGGCTTCCAGTCCAGGAAGGAGCACCGTGTGCGAGACTGGGAGATTCTACTGGTGCCATCCTGGCCTCAGCTCCACTCCTGCCTTGCCTTTGCACCTAGTCCCCAGGCGTTCTTGTGGAGGGCTTAGTTGCCGGTGGGTTGCACACTGCCAAGCGCTCCAGCAGTGAGGGCTCTATTAGAGGCAATGGGAGGGCAACTGCAGGGCTCCTCCAGCGGTTGCTTGACCGCCCAGACTCAGAACAGCACGGAGAGCACAAGGCTCACAGGGCCCCTGGCTGGGGTCTGCAGCCCCACACACCGGAGTTGAACTTCGGGAGCGCCCAGAAGGTGCCTGTCAGACGTCATTTCCCTAGTGCTCTCCTCTCCAGCAGAGACGTGTGCAGGTGGTTGGGGCCTGCCCCTGCGTGTCTGGGCTCCCGTCCACAGCCCCAGCTCAGGGAAGCAGCTCCTCAGCTAAGACCTGTAGGAGGCGCGGGGAGCCCCCGCCGGGAAGCCTAGTTTACAGCATGCCGGAAGCGAGCCTCCTCAGTACAAGAGAAGGCAGCCCAGCTGCGTGCGGCTGCAATCAGTACTTTGGCGGAGCCGAGTGCCCCTCCAGTACGGCAGAGCTCCAGCTCTGCTCGAAGGCCCGAACTCTCATAGTTGCTGGCGTGAGGCTGCTTTGCCCTGGGCGAGCCTTGCCCAGACTTGCCTCGCGTTAGGCTTCCAGTCCAGAAAGGAGCGGGCTGCGCGGGACTGGGAGATGCTCGTGGCGCCTTCCTGGCCTCAGCTCCACTCCTGCCTTGCCTTTCAACTTAGTCCCCAGGCGTTCTTGTGGAGGGCTTAGTTGCCGGTGGGTGGCACACTGCCAAGCGCTCCAGCTTGAGGGCTCTATTAGAGGCAAAGTGAGGGCAACTGGAAGTCTATTCTTACGGTTGCTTGACCACCTAGACTCAGCACAGCACGGAGAGCACAAGGCTCACAGGGCCACTGGCTGGGGTCTGCAGCCCCACACACGCGGAATCTGACTCGGTGAGCGCCCAGAAGGTGCCTTAGAGACGTCATTGCCCTATTGCTCTCCTCCCCAGCAGAGACGTGTGCAGGTGGTTTGTGCTGGCCCCTGCGTGTCTGGGCTCCCGTCCACAGCGCCAGCTCAGGGAAGCAGCTCCTGAGCCAAGACCTGTGGGAGGCGCAGGGGGCCCCGCCTGGAAGCCTAGTTTACAGCATGCGGGAAGCGAGCCTCCTCGGGAGAAGGGAAGGCAGCCCTGCTGTGTGCGGCTGTATTGACTGCTTTGGCGGAGCTGAGTGTGCCTCCAGTACGGCAGACCTCCAGCTCTGCTCAGAGGCCCGATCTGGCAGAGCTGCTGGCGTGAGGCTGCTCTGCCCTGGGCTAGCCTTGCCCAGACTTGCCTCGCGGCTAGGCTTCCAGTCCAGGAAGGAGCATGCTGTGCAAGACTGGGAGATGCTACTGGCGCCTTCCTGGCCTCAGCTCCACTCCTGCCTTGCCTTTGCACCTAGTCCCCAGGCGTTCTTATGGAGGGCTTAGTAGCCGGTGTGTTGCACACTGCCAAGCGCTCCAGCAGTGAGGGCTCTATTAGAGGCAAATGGAGGGCTACTGCAAGTCGCCTCTTGCGTTTTGTTTGACCGCCCAGACTCAGCACAGCACGGAAAGTACAAGGCTCACAGGGCCCCTGGCTGGGGTCTGCAGCCCCACACACGGCAGGCGAACTCCGGGAGCACCCAGAAGGTGCCTGACAGACGTCATTTCCCTAGTGCTCTCCTCCCCAGCAGAGACGTGTGCAGGTGGCTGGGGCCTGCCCTTGAGTGTCTGGACTCCCTTCCACAGCCCCAGCTCAGGGAAGCAGCTCCTCAGCTAAGACTTGTAGGAGGAGCGGGGCGCCCCCGCCTGGACGCCTAGTGCACAGCATGCGGGAAGCGAGCCTCCTCGGTAGAAGAGAAGGCAGCCCAGCTGCGTGCGGCTGCAATCACTGCTTTGGCGGAGCCGAGTGCCCTTCCAGTACGGCAGAGCTCCAGCTCTGCTCAGAGGCCCGATCTAACAGAGTTGCTGGCGTAAGGCTGCTCTGTCCTGGGGGAGCCTTTCCCAGACTTGCCTCACACATAGGCTTCCAGTCCAGGAAGGAGCAGGCTGCGCGAGACTGGGAGATGCTACTGGCGCCTTCCTGGCCTCAGCTCCACTCCTGGCTTGCCTTTGCACCTAGTCCCCAGGCGTTCTTGTGAAAGGCTTAGTTGCCGGTGGGTTGCACACTGCCAAGCGCTAGAGCCGTGAGGGCTCTATTAGAGGCAAAGGGAGGGCTATTGCAAGTCGCATCTTTCATTTGCTTGACCGCCCAGACTCAGCACAGCACGGAGAGCACAAGGCTCACAGGGCCCCTGGCTGGGGTCTGCAGTCCAACACACGCGGAGGCTGACTCCGTGAGCGCCCAGAAGGTGCCTGACAGACGTCATTTCCCTAGTGCTCTCCTCCCCAGCAGAGACATGTGCAGGTGGTTGGGGCCTGCCCCTGCGTGTCTGGGCTCCCGTCCACAGCCCCAGCTCAGGGAAGCAGCTCCTCAGCCAAGACCTGTGGTAGGCGCGGGGGGCCCCGCTGGGAGCCCACTTTACAGCATGCGGGAAGCGAGCCTCCTCAGGAGAAGAGAAGGCAGCCCTGCTGTGTGCGGCTGCATTCACTGCTTTGGCGGAGCCGAGTGCGCCTCCAGTTCTGCAGAGCTCCAGCTCTGCTCAGAGGCCCGATCTGGCAGAGTTGCTGGAGTGAGGCTGCTCTGCCCTGGGCGAGCCTTGCCCAGACTTGCCTCGCGGCTAGTCTTGCAGTCCAGGAAGAAGCAGGCTGCGCGAGACTGGGAGATGCTACTGGTGCCTTCCTGGCCTCAGCTCCACTCCTGCCTTGCCTTTGCACCTAGTCCCCAGGCGTTCTTGTGGAGGGCTTAGTTTCCGGTGTTTTGCACACTGCCAAGCGCTCCAGCAGTGAGGGCTCTATTAGAGGCAATGGGAGGGCAACTGCAGGGCTCCTCCAGCGGTTGCTTTACCGCCCAGACTCAGCACAACACGGAGAGCACAAGGCTCACAGGGCCCCTGGCTGGGGTCTGCAGCCCGACACACGCGGAGGCTGACTCGGTGAGCGCCCAGAAGGTGCCTGAGTGCCGTCATTTCCCTAGTGCTCTCCTCCCAGGCAGAGACGTGTGCAGGTGGTTGGGGCCTGCCCCTGCGTTTCTGGGCTCCCGTCCACAGCCCCAGCTCAGGGAAGCAGCTCCTGAGCCAAGACCTGTGGGAGGCGCAGGGGGCCCCGCCTGGAAGCCTAGTTTACAGCATGCGGGAAGCGAGCCTCCTTGGGAGGAGGTGAGGCAACCCAGCTGCGTGCGGCTGCAATCACTGCTTTGGCGGATCCGAGTGCCCCTCCATTACGGCACAGGTCCAGCTCTGCTCAGAGGCCCGATCTGGCAGAGTTGCTGGCGTGAGGCTGCTCTGCCCTGGGCGAGCCTTGCCCAGACTTGCCGCACGTTAGGCTTCCAGTCCAGATAGGAGCGGCTGCGTGAGACTGGGAGATGCTACTGGCGCCTTCCTGGCCTCAGTTCCACTCCTGCCTTGCCTTTGCACCTAGTCCCCAGGCGTACTTGTGGAGGGCTTAGTAGCCGGTGGGTTGCACACTGCCAAGCGCTCCAGCAGTGAGGGCTCTATTAGAGGCAATGGGAGTGAAACTGCAGGGCTCCTCCAGCGGTTGCTTGACTGCCCAGACTCAGCACAGCATGGAGAGCACAAGGCTCACAGGGCCCCTGGCTGGGGTCTGCAGCCCCACACACACGAAGTCTGACTCGGTGAGCGCCCAGAAGGTGCCTCACAGATGTCATTTCCCTAGGACTCCCCACCCCAGCAGAGAAATGTACAGGTGGTTTGGGCCTGCCCCTGCGTGTCTGGGCTCCCGTCCACAGCCCCAGCTCAGGGAAGCAGCTCCTCAGCCAAGACCTGAAGGAGGGGCGCGGCGCCCCCGCCTGGAAGCCTAGTGCACAGCATGCGGGAAGCGACCCTCCTTGGGAGAAGAGGAGGCAGCCCAGATGCGTGCGGCTGCAATCACTGCTTGGGCGGAGCCGAGAGCGCCTCCAGTATGGCAGAGCTCCAGCTCCGCTCAGAGGCCCGATCTGGCAGAGTTGCTGGCGTGAGGCTGCTCTGCCCTGGGCGAGCCTTCCCCAGACTTGCCTCGTGGCTAGGCTTCCAGTCCAAGAAGGAGCAGGCTGCGTGAGACTGGGAGATGCTACTGGCGCCTTCCTGGCCTCAGCTCCACTCCTGCCTTCCCTTTGCACTTACTCTCCAGGCGTTCTTATGGAGGGCTTAGTTGCCGGTGGGTTGCACACTGCCAAGCGCTCCAGCAGTGAGGGCTCTATTAGATGCAATGGGAGGGCAACTACAGGGCTCCTCCAGCGGTTGCTTGACCGCCCAGTCTCAGCACAGCACGGAGAGCACAAGGCTCTCAGGGCCCCTGGCTGGTGTCTACAGCCCCACACACGCGGAGGCTGACTCGGTGAGCGCCCAGAAAGTGCCTGACAGACGTCATTTCCCTAGTGCTCTCCTCCCCAGCAGAGACTTGTGCAGGTGGTTGGGGCCTGCCCCTGTGTGTCTGGGCTCCCGTCCACAGCCCCAGCTCAGGGAAGCAGCTCCTGAGCCAAGACCTGTGGGAGGTGCAGGGGGTCACGCCTGGAAGCCTAGTTTACAGCATGCGGGAAGCGAGTCTCCTCGGGAGAAGGGGAGCCAGTCCAGCTGCGTGCGGCTGCAATCACTGCTTTGGCGGAGCCGAGTGCCCCTCCAGTACGGCAGAGCTCCAGCTCTGCTCAGAGGCCCGATCTGGCAGAGTTGGTGGCGTGAGGCTGCTCTGCCCAGTGCCAGCTTTGCCCAGACTTGCCTCGCGGCTAGGCTTCCAGTCCAGGAAGGAGCAGGCTGCGCGAGACTAGGAGATGCTACTGGCGCCATCCTGGCCTCAGCTCCACTCCTGTCTTGCCTTTGCCCCTAGTCCCCAGGCGTTCTTGTGAAAGGCTTAGTTGCCGGTGGGTTGCACACTGCCAAGCGCTCCAGCCGTGAGGGCTCTATTAGAGGCAAAGATAGGGCTACTGCTAGTCGCCTCTTGGGTTTGCTTGACCGCCCAGACTCAGCACAGCACGGAAAGTACAAGGTTCACAGGGCCCCTGGCTGGGGTCTGCAGCCCCAGACACCGGAGGTGAACTCCAGGAGCGCCCAGAAGGTGCCTGACAGACGTCATTTCCCTAGTTCTCTCCTCCCCAGCAGAGACGTGTGCAGGTGGTTGGGGCTTGCCCCTTCGTGTCTGGTCTCCCGTCCACAGCCCCAGCTGAGGGAAGCAGCTCCTGAGCCAAGACCTGTGGGAGGCGCGGGGGCCCGGCCTGGAAGCCTAGTTTACAGCATGCGGGAAGCGAGCCTCCTCGGGAGAAGAGAAAGCAGCCCTGTTGTGTGCGGCTGCATTCACTGCTTTGGCGGAGCCGAGGTCGCCTCCAGTACGGCAGAGCTCCAGCTATGCTCAAGGCCAGATCTGGCAGAGCTGCTAGTGTGAGGCTACTCTGCCCTGGGCGAACCTTGACCAGACTTGCCTCGCGGCTAGGCTTTCAGGCCAGGAAGGAGCAGGCTGCGCGAGAGTGGGAGATGCTATTGGCGTCTTCCTGGCCTCAGATCCACTCCTGCCTTGCCTTTGCAACGAGTCCCCAGGCGTTCTTGTGAAAGGCTTAGTTGCCGGTGTGTTGCACACTGCCAAGCGCTCCAGCTGTGAGGGCTCTATTAGAGGCAAAGGGAGGACTACTGCAAGTCGCCTCTTGCGTTTGCTTGACCGCCCAGACTCAGCACAGCACGGAAAGTACATGGCTCACAGGGCCCCTGGCTGGGGTCTGCAGCCCCACACACCGGAGGGGAACTCCGGGAGCGCCCAGAAGGTGCCTGACATACGTCATTTCCCTAGTGCTCTCCTCCCCAGCAGAGACGTGTGCAGGTGGTTGGGGCCTGCCCTTGAGTGTCTGGACTCCCTTCCACAGCCCCAGCTCAGGGAAGCAGCTCCTCAGCTAAGACCTGAAGGAGGCGCGGGGCGCCCCCACCGGGAAGCCTAGTTTACAGCATACCGGAAGCGAGCCTCCTCAGTACAAGAGAAGGCAGTCCAGGTGCGTGCGGCTGCAATCAGTACTTTGGCGGAGCCGAGTGCCCCTCCAGTATGGCAGAGCTCCAGCTCTGCTCAAAGGCCCGATCTCTCAGTGTTGCTGGCGTGAGGCTGCTGTGCCCTGGGCGAGCCTTGCCCCGACTTGCCTCGCGTTAGGCTTCCAGTCCAGAAAGGAGGGGGCTGCGCGAGACTGGGAGATGCTACTGGCGCCTTCCTGGCCTCAGCTCCACTCCTGCCTTGCCTTTGCACCTAGTCCCCAGGCGTTCTTGTGGAGGGCTTAGTTGCCGGTGGGTTGCACACTGCCAAGCGCTCCAGCAGTGAGGGCTCTATTAGTGGTAATGGGAGGGCAACTGCAGGGCTCCTCCAGCGGTTGCTTGACCGCCCAGACTCAGCACAGCACGGAGAGCACAAGGCTCACAGGGTCCCTGGCTGGGGTCTGCAGCCCCACACACGCGAAGGCTGCCTCGGTGAGCGCCCATAAGTTGCCTGACAGACGTCATTTCCCTAGTGCTCTCCTCCCCAGCAGAGACGTGTGCAGGTGGTTGGGGCCAGCCCCTGAGTGTCTGGGCTCCCGTCCACAGCCCCAGCTCAGGGAAGCAGCTCCTCAGCCAAGACCTGTGGTAGGCGCAGGGGGCCCCGCTGTGAGCCTAGTTTACAGCATGGGGAAAGCGAGCCTCCTCAGGAGAAGAGAAGGCAGCCCTGCTGTGTGCGGCTGCATTCACTGCTTTGGCGGAGCCGAGTGCGCCTCCAGTACGGCAGAGCTCCAGCTCTGCTCAGAGGCCCGATCTGGCAGAGTTGCTGGAGTGAGGCTGCTCTGCTCTGGGCGAGCCTTGCCCAGACTTGCCTCGCGGCTAGTCTTCCAGTCCAGGAAGAAGCAGGCTGCGCGAGACTGGGAGATGCTACTGGTGCCTTCCTGGCCTCAGCTCCACTCCTGCCTTGCCTTTGCACCTAGTCCCCAGGCGTTCTTGTGGTGGGCTTAGTTGCCGGTGTTTTGCACACTGCCAAGCGCTCCAGCAGTGAGGGCTCTATTAGAGGCAATGGGAGGGCAACTGCAGGGCTCCTCAGCGGTTGCTTGACCGCCCAGACTCAGCACAGCACGGAGAGCACAAGGCTCACAGGGCCCCTGGCTGGGGTCTGCAGCCCGACACACGCGGAGGCTGACTCGGTGAGTGCCCAGAAGGTGCCTGAGTGCCGTCATTTCCCTAGTGCTCTCCTCCCAGGCAGAGACGTGTGCAGGTGGTTGGGGCCTGCCCCTGCGTGTCTGGGCTCCCGTCCACAGCCCCAGCTCAGGGAAGGAGTTCCTGAGCCAAGACCTGTGGGAGGCGCAGGGGGCCCCGCCTGGAAGCCTAGTTTACATTATGCGGGAAGCGAGCCTCCTCGGGAGAAGAGAAGGCAGGCCTGCTGCGTGCGGCTGCATTCACTGCTTGGGCGGAGCCGAGTGTGCTTCCAGTACGGCAGAGCTCCAGCACTGCTCAGAGCCCCGATCTGGCAGAGTTGCTGGCGTGAGGCTGCTCTGCCCTGGGCGAGTCTTGCCCAGACTTGCCTCGCACATAGGCTTCCAGTCCAGAAAGGAGCAGGCTGCGCGAGACAGGGAGATGCTACTGGCGCCTTCCTGGCCTCAGCTCCACTCCTGCCTTGCCTTTGCACCTAGTCCCCAGGCGTTCTTGTGGAGGGCTTAGTTGCCGGTGGGTTGCACACTGCCAAGCGCTCCAGCAGTGAGGGCTCTATTAGAGGCAATGGGAGGGCAACTGCAGGGCTCCCCCAGCGGTTGCTTGACCGCCCAGACTCAGCACAGGACGGAGAGCACAAGGCTCTCAGGGCCCTTGGCTGGGGTCTGCAGCCCCACACACCGGAGGCGAACTCCAGGAGCTCCCAGAAGGTGCCTGACAGACGTCATTTCCCTAGTGCTCTCCTTGCCTGCAGAGACGTGGGCAGGTGGTTGGGGCCTGCCTCTGCGTGTCTGGGCTCCCGTCCACAGCCTCTGCTCAGGAAAGCAGCTCCTGAGTCAAGACCTGTGGGAGGCGCGGGGGGCCCCACCTGGAAGCCTAGTTTACAGCATGTGGGAAGCGAGCCTCCTTGGGAGAAGAGAAGGCAGCCCTGCTGTGTGCGGCTGCATTCACTGCTTTGGCGGAGCCGAGTGCGCCTCCAGTACGGCAGAGCTCCAGCTCTGCTCTGAGTCCCAATCTGGCAGAGTTGTTGGCGTCAGACTGCGCTGCCCTGGGCGAGCCTTGCCCAGAGTTGCCTCGTGACTAGGCTTCCAGTCCAGGAAGGAGAAGGCTGCGAGAGACTGCGAGATGCTACTGGCGCCTTCCTGGCCTCAGCTCCACTCCTGCCTTACCTTTTCACTTAGTCTCCAGGCGTTCTTGTGGAGGGCTTAGTTGCCAGTGGGTTGCACACTGTTAAGCGTTCCAGCAGTGAGGGCTCTTTTAGATGCAATGGGAGGGCAACTACAGGGCTCCTCCAGCGGTTGCTTGACCGACCAGACTCAGCACAGCACGGAGAGCACAAGGCTCTCAGGGCCCCTGGCTGGGGTCTACAGCCCCACACATGCGGAGGCTGACTCGGTGAGCGCCCAGAAAGTTCCTGACAGACGTCAATTCCCTAGTACTCTCCTCCCCAGCAGAGACGTGTGCAGGTGGTTGGGGCCTGCCATTGAGAGTCTGGACTCCCTTCCACAGCCCCAGCTCAGGGAAGCAGCTCCTAAGCTAAGACCTGTAGGAGGCGCGGGGCGCCCACCCCGGGAAGCCTAGTTTACAGCATGCCGGAAGCGAGCCTCCTCAGTACAAGAGAAGGCAGCCCAGCTGCGTGCGGCTGCAATCAGTACTTTGGCAGAGCCGAGTGCCCCTCCAGTATGGCAGAGCTTCAGCTCTGCTCAAAGGCCCGTTCTCTCAGAGTTGCTGGCGTGAGGCTGCTGTGCCCTGGCCAGCCTTGCCCAGACTTGCCTCGCGTTAGGATTTCAGTCCAGAAAGGAGCGGGCTGCGCGAGACTGGGAGATGCTACTGGCAACTTCCTGGCCTCAGCTCCACTCCTGCCTTGCCTTTGCACCTAGTCCCCAGGCGTTCTTGTGGAGGGCTTAGTTGCCGGTGGGTTGCACACTGCCACGCGCTCCAGCAGTGAGGGCTCCATTAGTGGTAATGGGAGGGCAACTGCAAGTCGCCTCTTGCGTTTGCTTGACGCCCAGACTCAGCACAGCACGGAAAGCACAAGGCTTACAGGGCCCCTGGCTAGGGTCTGCAGCCCCACACACCGGAGTCGAACTCCTGGAGCACCCAGAAGGTGCCTGACAGACGTCATTTCCCTAGTGCTCTCCTCCCCAGCAGAGACGTGTGCAGGTGGTTGGCGCCCGCCCTTGAGTGTCTGGACTCCCTTCCACAGCCCCAGCTCAGGGAAGCAGCTCCTCAGCTAAGATCTTTGGAGGCGCGGGGCGCCCCCGCCGGGAAGCCTAGTTTACAGCATGCCGGAAGCGAGCCTCCTCAGTACAAGAGAAGGCAGCCCAGCTGCGTGCTGCTGCAATCAGTACTTTGGCAGAGCCGAGTGCCCCTCCAGTACGGCAGAGCTCCAGCTCTGCTCAAAGGCCCGATCTCTCAGAGTTGCTGGCGTGAGGCTGCTGTGCCCTGGGCGAGCCTTGCCCAGACTTGCCTCGTGTTAGGCTTCCAGTCCAGAAAGGAGCAGGCTGCGCTAGACTGGGAGATGTTACGGGCGCCTTCCTGGCCTCAGCTCCACTCCTGCCTTGCCTTTGCACTTTGTCCCCAGGCGTTCTTGTGGAGGGCTTAGTTGCCGGTGGGTTGCACACTGCCACGAGCTCCAGCAGTGAGGGCTCTATTAGTGGTAATGGGAGGGCAACTGCAGGGCTCCTCCAGCGGTTGCTTGACCGCCCAGACTCAGCACAGCACGGAGAGCACAAGGCTCACAGGGCCCCTGGCTGGGGTCTGCACCCCCCACACGCGGAGGATGACTCAGTGAGCGCCCAGAAGGTGCCTGACAGACGTCATTTCCTTAGTGCTCTCCTCCCCATCAGAGACGTGTGCAGGTAGTTGGGGCCTGCCCCTGCGTATCTGGGTTCCCGACCACAGCCCCAGCTCAGGGAAGCAGCTCCTGAGCCAAGACCTGTGGGAGGCGCAGGGAGCGCCGCCTGGAAGCCTAGTTTACAGCATGCGGGAAGCGAGCCTTCTCGGGAGAAGAGGAGGAAGCCCTGCTGTGTGCGGCTGAATTCACTGCTTTGGCGGAGCCGAGTGCGCCTCCAGTACGGCAGAGCTCCAGCTCTGCTCAGAGGCCCGATCTGGCAGAGTTGCTGGCGTGAGGCTGCTCTGCCCTGGGCGAGCCTTGCCAAGACTTGCCTCGCGGCTAGGCTTCCAGTCCAGGAAGGAGCAGGCTGCGCGAGACTGGGAGATGCTACTGGCGCCTTCCTGGCCTCAGCTCCACTCCTGCCTTGCCTTTGCACCTAGTCCCCAGGCGTTCCTGTAGATGGCTTAGTTGCCGGTGGGTTGCACACTGCCAAGCGCTCCAGCAGTGAGGGCTCTATTAGAGGCAATGGGAGGGCAACTGCAGGGCTCCTCCAGCGGTTGCTTGACCCTCCAGACTCAGCACAGCATGGAGAGCACAAGGCTCACAGGGCCCCTGGCTGGGTTCGGCAGCCCCACACACGTGGAGGCTGACTCGGTGAGCGCCCAGAAGGTGCCTGACAGACGTCATTTCCCTAGTGCTCTCCTCCCCAGCAGAGACGTGTTTAGGTGGTTGGGGCCTGCCCCTGCGTGTCTGGGCTTCCGAACACAGCCCCAGCTCACGGAAGCAGCTCCTCAGCCAAGACCTGTAGGAGGCGTGGTGCGCCCCCGCCTGGAAGCCTAGTGCACAGCATGCGGGAAGCGAGCCTCCTTGGGATAAGAGGAGGCAGCCCAGATGCGTGCGGCTGCAATCACTGCTTTGGTGGAGCCGAGTGCACCTCCATTACGGCAGAGCTCCAGCTCTGCTCAGAGGCCCGATCTGGCAGAGTGCTAGCGTGAGGCTGCTCTGCCCTGGGCGAGCCTTGCCCAGACTTGCCTCGCGGCTAGTCTTCTAGTCCAGAAAGGAGCGGGCTGTGCGAGACTGGGAGATTCTCCTGGCGCCTTCCTGGCCTCAGCTCCACTCCTGCCTTGCCTTTGCACCTAGTCCCCAGGAGTTCTTGTGGAGGGTTTAGTTGCCAGTGTGTTGCACACTGCCAAGGGCTCCATCTTGATCGCTCTATTAGAGGCAAAGTGAGGGCAAATGGAAGTGTATCCTTACAGTTACTTGACCGCCCAGACTCAGCACAGCACGGAGAGCACAAGGCTCACAGGGCCCCTGGCTGGGGTCTGCAGCCCCACACACGCGGAGGCTGACTCGGTGAGTGCCCAGAAGCTGCCTGACAGACGGCATTTCCCTAGTGCTCTCCTCCCCAGCAGAGACGTGTGCAGGTGGTTGGGGCCTGCCCCTGCGTGTCTGGGCTCCCGTCCACAGCCCCAGCTCAGGGAAGCAGCTCCTCAACCAAGACCTTTAGGAGGCGCGGGGCGCCCCCGCCTGGAAGCCTAGTGCACAGCATGCGGGAAGCGAGCCTCTTCAGGAGAAGAGAACACAGCCCTGCTGTGTGCAGCTACATTCACTCGTTTGGCGGAGCCGAGTGCGCCTCCAGTACCGCAGAGCTCCAGCTCTGCTCAGAGGCCCGATCTGGCAGAGTTGCTGGCGTGAAGCTGCTCTGCCCTGGGCGAGCCTTGCCAAGACTTGCCTCGCGGCTAGGCTTCCAGTCCAGGAAGGAGCAGGCTGCGCGAGACTGGGAGATGCTACTGGCGCCTTCCTGGCCTCAGCTCCAGTCCTGCCTTGCCTTTGCACCTAGTCCCCAGGCGTTCCTGTAGAGGGCTTAGTTGCCGGTGTGTTGCACACTGCCAAGCGCTCCAGCAGTGAGGGCTCTTTTAGAGGCAATGGGAGGGCAACTGCATGGCTCCTCCAGCGGTTGCTTGACCGCCCAAACTCAGCACAGCATGGAGAGCACAAGGCTCACAGGGCCCCTGGGTGGCGTCTGCAGCCCCACACACGCGGAGGCTGACTCGGTGAGCGCCCAGAAGGTGCCTGACAGACGTCCTTTCCCTAGTGCTCTCCTCCCCAGCAGAGACGTGTTCAGGTGGTTGGGGCCTGCCCCTGCGTGTCTGGGCTTCGGAACACAGCCCCAGCTCAGGGAAGCAGCTCCTCAGCCAAGACCTGTAGGAGGCGTGGGGCGCACCCTGCTGGAAGCCTAGTGCACAGCATGCGGAAAGCGAGCCTACTTGGGAGACGAGGAGGCAGCCCAGATGGGTGCGGCTGCAATCACTGCTTGGGCGGAGCGGAGTGCGCCTCCAGTACGAGAGAGCTCCAGCTCTGCTCAGAGGCCCGATCTGGCAGAGGGCTGATGTGAGGCTGTCTGCCCTTGGTGAACCTTGCCCAGACTTGCCTCGCGGCTAGGCTTCCAGTCCAGAAAGGAGGGGGCTGCGCGAGACTGGGAGATGCTACTGGCGCCTTCCTGGCCTCAGCTCCACTCCTGCCTTGCCTTTGCACCTAGTCCCCAGGCGTTCTTGTGGAGGGCTTAATTGCCCGGGGGTTGCACACTGCCAAGCGCTCCAGCAGTGAGGGCTCTATTAGAGGTAATGGGAGGGCAACTGCAGGGCTCCTCCAGCGGTTGCTTGACCGCCCAGACTCAGCACAGCACGGAGAGCACAAGGCTCACAGGGGCCCTGGCTGGGGTCTGCAGCCCCACACTCGCGGAGGCTGACTCGGTGAGTGCCCAGAAGGTGCCTGACAGACGTCATTTCCCTAGTGCTCTCCTCCCCAGCAGAGACATGTGCAGGTGGTTGGCGCCTGCCTTTGAGTGTCTGGACTCCCTTCCACAGCCCCAGCTCAGGGAAGCAGCTCCTCAGCTAAGATCTTTGGAGGCGCGGGGCGCCCCCGCCGGGAAGCCTAGTTTACAGAATGCCGGAAGCGAGCCTCCTCAGTACAAGAGAAGGCAGCCCAGCTGCGTGCTGCTGCAATCAGTACGTTGGCGGAGCCGAGTGCCCCTCCAGTACGGCAGAGCTCCAGCTCTGCTCAAAGGCCCGATCTCTCAGAGTTGCTGGCGTGAGGCTGCTGTGCCCTGGGCGAGCCTTGCCCAGACTTGCCTCGCGTTAGGCTTCCAGTCCAGAAAGGAGCAGGCTGCGCTAGACTGGGAGATGCTACTGGCGCCTTCCTGGCCTCAGCTCCACTCCTGCCTTGCCTTTGCACTTAGTCCCCAGGCGTTCTTGTGGAGGGCTTAGTTGCTGGTGGGTTGCACACTGCCAAGCGCTCCAGCAGTGATGGCTCTATTAGAGGCAATGGGAGGGCAACTGCATGGCTCCTCCAGCGGTTGCTTTACCGCCCAGACTCAGCACAGCACGGAGAGCACAAGGCTCACAGGGCCCCTGGCTGGGGTCTGCAGCCCCACACACGCGGACGCTGACTCGGTGAGCGCCCAGAAAGTGCCTGACAGACGTCATTTCCCTAGTGCTCTTCACCCCAGCAGAGACGTGTGCAGGTGTTTGGGGCCTGCCCCTTCGTGTCTGCGCTCCCGTACACAGCCCCTGCTCAGGGAAGCAGCTCCTAAGCCAAGACCTGTGGGAGGCGCAGGGGGCCCCTCCTGGAAGCCTAGTTTACAGCATGTGGGAAGCGAGCCTCCTTGAGAGAAGGGGAGGCAGCCCAGCTGCGTGCAGCTGCAATCACTGCTTTGGCGGAGCCAAGTGCCCCTCCATTTCGGCAGAGCTCCAGCTCTGCTCAGAGGCCCGATTTGGCAGAGTTGCTGGCGTGAGGCTGTTCTGCCCAGGGCAAGCTTTGCCCAGACTTGCCTTGCGGTTAGGCTTCCAGTCCAGGAAGGAGCAGGCTGCGCGAGACTGGGAGATGCTACTGGCGCATTCCTGGCCTCAGCTCCACTCCTGCCTTGCCTTTGCACCTAGTCCCCAGGCGTTCTTGTGAAAGGCTTAGTTGCCGGTTGGTTGCACATTGCCAAGCGCTCCAGCAGTGAGGGCTCTATTAGAGGCAAAGGGAGGGCAACTTAAAGTTTCCTTGTGCGGTTGCTTGACCGCCCAGACTCAGCACAGCACGGAAAGCAGAAGGCTCACAGGGCCCCTGGCTGGGGTCTGCAGCCCCACACACGCGGAGGCTGACTCGGTGAGCGCCCAGAAGGTGCCTGACAGACGTCATTTCCCTAGTGCTCTCCTCCCCAGCAGAGACGTGTGCAGGTGGTTTGGGCCTGCCCCTGCGTGTCTGGGCTCCCGTCCACAGCCCCAGCTCAGGGAAGCAGCTCCTGAGCCAAGACCTGTGGGAGGCGCAGGAGGCCCCGCCTGGAAGCCTAGTTTACAGCATGCGGGAAGCGAGCCTCCTTGGGAGAAGGGGAGGCAGCCCAGCTGCGTGCGGCTGCAATCACTGCTTTGGTGGAGCCTAGTGCCCCTCCAGTACGGCAGAGCTCCAGCTCTGCTCAGAGGCCCGATCTGGCAGAGTTGCTGGTGTGAGGCTGCTCTGCCCTGGGCGAGCCTTGCCCAAACTGCCTCACGTTAGGCTTCCAGTCCAGAAAGGAGCCGGCTGCGCTAGACTGGCAGATGCTACTGGCGCCTTCCTGGCCTCAGCTCCACTCCTGCCTTGCCTTTGCACTTAGTCCCCAGGCGTTCTTGTGGAGGGCTTAGTTGCCTGTGGGTTGCACACTGCCAAGCGCTCCAGCAGTGAGGGCTCTATTAGAGGCAATGGGAGGGCAACTGCAGGGCTCCTCCAGCGGTTGCTTGACCGCCCAGACTCAGCACAGCACGGAGAGCACAAGGCTCACAGGGCCCCTGGCTGGGGTCTGCAGCCCCACACACGTGGAGGCTGACTCGGTGAGCGCCCAGAAAGTGCCTGACAGACGTCATTTCCCTAGTGCTCTCCTCCCCAGCAGAGACGTGTGCAGGTGGTTGGGGCCTGCCCCTGCGTGTCTGGGCTACCGTCCACAGCCCCAGCTCAGGGAAGCAGCTCCTGAGCCAAGACCTGTGGGAGGCGCAGGAGGCCCCGCCTGGAAGCCCAGTTTACAGCATGCGGGAAGCGAGCCTCCTTGGGAGAAGGGGAGGCAGCCCAGCTGCGTGCGGCTGCAATCACTGCTTTGGCGGATCCGAGTGCCCCTCCATTACGGCAGAGCTCCAGCTCTGCTCAGAGGCCCGATCTGGCAGAGTTGCTGGCGTGAGGCTGCTCTGCCCTGGGCGAGCCTTGCCCAGACTTGCCTCACGTTAGGCTTCCAGTCCAGAAAGGAACTGGCTGCGTGAGACTGGGAGATGCTACTGGCGCCTTCCTGGCCTCAGCTCCACTCCTGCCTTGCCTTTGCACCTAGTCCCCAGGCGTTCTTGTGGAGGGCTTAGTTGCCGGTGGGTTGCACACTGCCAAGCGCTGCAGCAGTGTGGGCTCTATTAGCGGCAATGGGAGGGCAACTGCAGGGCTCCTCCAGCGGTTGCTTGACCGCCCAGACTCAGCACAGCACGGAGAGCACAAGGCTCACAGGGCCCCTGCCTGGGGTCTGCAGCCCCACACACGCGGAGGCTGACTCGGTGAGCGCCCAGAAGGTGCCTGACAGACGTCATTTCCCTAGTGCTCTCCTCCCCAACAGAGACGTGTGCAGGTGGTTGGGGCCTGCCCTTGAGTGTCTGGACTCCCTTCCACACCCCCAGCTCAGGGAAGCAGCTCCTCAGCTAAGACTTGTAGGAGGAGCGGGGCGCCCCCGCCTGGAAGCCTGGTGCACAGCATGCGGGAAGCGAGCCTCCTCGGTAGAAGAGAAGGCAGCCCAGCTGCGTGCGGCTGCAATCACTGCTTTGGCGGAGCCAAGTGCCCTTCCAGTACGGCAGAGCTCCAGCTCTGCTCAAAGGCCCGATCTGGCAGAGTTGCTGGCGTGAGGCTGCTGTGCCCTGGGCGAGCCTTGCCCAGACTTGCCTCGCATAGGCTTCCTGTCCAGAAATGAGCAGGCTGCACGAGACTGGGAGATGCTACTGGCGCCTTCCTGGCCTCAGCTCCACTCCTGCGTTGCCTTTGCACCTAGTCCCCAGGCGTTCTTGTGGACGTCTTAGTTGCCGGTGTGTTGCACACTGCCAAGCGCTCCAGCAGTGAGGGCTCTATTAGAGGCAAAGGGAGGGCAACTGCAAGTTTCCTCTTGCGGTTGCTTGACCGCCCAGACTCAGCACAGCACGGAGAGCCCAAGGCTCACAGGGCCCCTGGCTGGGGTCTGCAGCCCCACACACGCGGAGGCTGACTCGGTGAGCGCCCAGAAGGTGCCTGACAGACGTCATTTCCCTAGTGCTCTCCTCCCCAGCAGAGACGTGTGCAGCTGGTTGGGGCCTGCCCCTGCGTGTCTGGGCTTCCGTCCACAGCCCCACCTCAGGGAAGCAGCTCCTCAGCCAAGACCTGTGGGAGGTGCAGGGGGCCCCGCCTGGAAGCCTAGTTTACAGCATGCAGGAAAGCGTGTCTCCTTGGGAGAAGAGGAGCCAGCCCAGCTGCGTGCGGCTGCAATCACTGCTTTGGCGGAGCCGAGTGCCTCTCCAGTACAGCAGAGCTCCAGCTCTGCTCAGAGGCCCTATCTGGCAGAGTTGCAGGCGTGAGGCTGCTCTGCCCTGGGCGAGCTTTGCCCAGACTTGCCTCGCGGCTAGGCTTCCAGTCCATGAAGGAGCAGGCTGCGCGAGACTGGGAGATGCTACTGGCGCCATCCTGGCCTCAGCTCCACTCCTGCCTTGCCTTTGCAACTAGTCCCCAGGCGTTCTTGTGAAAGGCTTAGTTGCCGGTGGGTTGCACACTGCCAAGCGCTCCAGCCGTGAGGACTCTATTAGAGGCAAAGGGAGGGCTACTGCAAGTCGCCTCTTGCGTTTGCTTGACCGCCCAGACTCAGCACAGCACGGAAAGTACAAAGCTCACAGGGCCCCTGGCTGTGGTCTGCAGCCCCACACACCGGAGGGAAACTCCGGGAGCGCCCAGAAGGTTCCTGACAGATGTCATTTCCCTAGTGCTCTCCTCCCCAGCAGAGACGTGTTCAGGTGGTTGGGGCCTGCCCTTGAGTGTCTGGACTCCCTTCCACAGCCCCAGCTCAGGGAAGCAGCTCCTCAGCCAAGACCTGTAGGAGGCGCGGGGCGCCCCCGCCCGGAAGCCTAGTTTACAGCATGCCGGAAGCGAGCCTCCTCAGTACAAGAGAAGGCAGCCCAGCTGCGTGCGGCTGCAATCAGTACTTTGGCGTAGCCGAGTCCCCCTTCAGTACGGCAGAGCTCCAGCTCTGCTCAAAGGCCCGATCTCTCAAAGTTGCTTTCGTGAGGCTGCTGTGCCCTGGGCGAGCCTTGCCCAGACTTTCCTCGCGTTAGGCTTCCAGTCCAGAAAGGAGGGGGCTGCTCGAGACTGGGAGATGCTACTGGCGCCTTCCTGGCCTCAGCTCCACTCCTGCCTTGCCTTTGCACCTAGTCCCCAGGCGTTCTTGTGGAGGGCTTAGTTGCCTTTGGGTTGCACACTGCCAAGCGCTCCAGCAGTGAGGGCTCTATTAGTGGTAATGGGAGGGCAACTGCAGGGCTCCTCCAGCGGTTGCTTGACCGCCCAGACTCAGCACAGCACGGAAAGCACAAGGCTCACAGGGCCACTGGCTGGGGTCTGCAGCCCCACACACGCAGAGGTTGACTCGGTGAGCGCCCAGAAGGTGCCTGACAGACGTCATTTCCCTAGTGCTCTCCTCCCCAGCAGAGACGTGTGCAGGTGGTTTGTTCCTGACCCTGCGTGTCTGGGCTCCCGTCCACAGCCCCATCTCAGGGAAGCAGCTCCTAAGCCAAGACCTGTAGGAGGCGCGGAGCGCCCCTGCCTGGAAGCTTAGTGCACAGCATGCGGGAAGCGAGCCTCCTTGGGAGAAGAGGAGGCAGCCCAGATGCGTGCGGCTGCAATCACTGCTTTGGTGGAGCCGAGTGCACCTCCAGTAGGGCAGAGCTCCAGCTCTGCTCAGAGGCCCGATCTGGCAGTGTGCTGGCGTGAGGCTGCGCTGCCCTGGGCGAGCCTTGCCCAGACTTGCCTCGCGGCTAGGCTTCTAGTCCAGAAAGGAGCGGGCTGTGCGAGACTGGGAGATGCTACTGGCGCCTTCCTGGCCTCAGCTCCACTCCTGCCTTGCCTTTTCACCTATTCCCCAGGATTTCTTGTGGAGGGCTTAGTTGCCAGTGAGTTGCACACTGCCAAGCGCACCAGCTTGAGGGCTCTAATAGTGGCAAAGTGAGGGCAACTGGAAATGTATTCTTACGGTTACTTGACCGCCCAGACTCAACACAGCACGGAGAACACAAGGCACACAGGGCCCCTGGCTGGGGTCTGCAGCCCCACACACGCGGAGGCTGACTCGGTGAGTGCCCAGAAGGTGCCTGACAGACGTCATTTCCCTAGTGCTCTCCTCCCCAGCAGAGACGTGTGCAGGTGGTTGGGGCCTGCCCCTGCGTGTCTGGGCTCCCGTCCACAGCCCCAGCTCAGGGAAGCAGCTCCTCAGCCAAGACCTGTAGGAGGCGCTGGTCGCCCCCGCCTGGAAGCCTAGTGCACAGCATGCGGGAAGCGAGCCTCTTCAGGAGAAGAGAAGGCAGCCCTGCTGTGTGCAGCTGCGTTCACTGCTTTGCCGAGCCGAGTTCGCCTCCAGTACGGCAGAGCTCCAGCTCTGCTCAGAGGCCCGATCTGACAGAGTTGCTGGCGTGAGTCTGCTCTGCCCTGGGCGAGCCTTGCCCAGCTTGCTGCGGCTAGGCTTCCATTCCAGGAAGGAGGGGGCTGCGCGAGACTGGGAGATGCTACTGGCGCCTTCCTGGCCTCAGCTCCACTCCTGCCTTGCCTTTGCAGCTAGTCCCCAGGCGTTCTTGTGGAGGGCTTAGTTGCCGGTGGGTTGCACACTGCCAAGCGCTCCAGCAGTGAGGGCTCTATTAGAGGCAATGGGAGGGCAACTGCAGGGCTCCTCCAGCGGTTCCTTGACCGCCCAGACTCAGCACAGCACGGAGAGCACAAGGCTCACAGGGCCCCTGGCTGGGGTCTGCAGCCCCACACACGCGGAGGCTGACTCGGTGAGCGCCCAGAAGGTGCCTGACAGACGTCATTTCCCTAGTGCTATCCTCCCCAGCATAAACGTGTGCAGGTGGTTTGGGCCTGCCCCTGCGTGTCTGGGTTTCCGAACACAGCCCCAGCTCAGGGAAGCAGCTCCTCAGCCAAGACCTGTAGGAGGCTTGGGGCGCCCCCGCCTGGAAGCCTAGTGCACAGCATGCGGGAAGCGAGCCTCCTTGGGAGAAGAGGAGGCAGCCCAGACGCGTATGGCTGCAATCACTGCTTGGGCGGAGCGGTGTGCGCCTCCAGTACGAGAGAGCTCCAGCCCTGCTCAGAGGCCCGATCTGGCAGAGGGCTGATGTGAGGCTGTCTGCGCTTGGCGAGCCTTGCCCAGACTTGCCTTGCGGCTAGGCTTCCAGTCCGAAAGGAGGGGGCTGCGCGAGACTGGGAGATGCTACTGGCGCCTTCCTGGCCTCAGCTCCACTCCTGCCTTGCCTTTGCACCTAGTCCCCAGGCGTTCTTGTGGAGGGCTTAATTGCCCGGGGGTTGCACACTGACAAGCGCTCCAGCAGTGAGGGCTCTATTAGAGGCAATTGGAGGGCAACTGCAGGGCTCCTCCAGCGGTTGCTTGACCGCCCAGACTCAGCACAGCACGGAGAACACAAGGCTCACAGGGCCCCTGGCTGGGGTCTGCAGCCCCACACACGCGGAGGCTGACTCGGTGAGCGCCCAGAAGGTGCCTGACAGACGTCATTTCCCTAGTGCTCTCCTCCCCAACCGAGACGTGTGCAGGTGGTTGGGGCCTGCCCCTGCGTGTCTGGGCTCCCGACCACAGCCCCAGCTCAGGGAAGCAGCTCCTGAGCCAAGACCTGTGTGAGGCGCAGGGAGCGTCGCCTGGAAGCCTAGTTTACAGCATGCGGGAAGCGAGCCTCCTCTGGAGAAGAGGAGGCAGCCCTGCTGTGTGCGGCTGCATTCACTGCTTTGGCGGAGCCGAGTGCGCCTCCAGGATGGCCGAGCTCCAGCTCTGCTCAGAGACCCGATCTGGCAGAGTTGCTGGCGTGAGGCTGCTCTGCCCTGGGCGAGCCTTGCCCAGACTTGCCTCGCATAGGCTTCCTGTCCAGAAATGAGCGGGCTTCGCGAGACTGGGAGATGCTACTGGCGCCTTCCTGGCCTCAGCTCCACTCCTGCGTTGCCTTTGCACCTAGTCCCCAGGCGTTCTTGTGGACGTCTTAGTTGCCGGTGTGTTGCACACTGCCAAGCGCTCCAGCAGTGAGGGCTCTATTAGAGGCAAAGGGAGGGCAACTGCAAGTTTCCTCTTGCGGTTGCTTGACCGCCCAGACTCAGCACAGCACGGAGAGCCCAAGGCTCACAGGGCCCCTGGCTGGGGTCTGCAGCCCCACACACGCGGAGGCTAACTCAGTGAGCGCCCAGAAGGTGCCTGACAGACGTCATTTCCCTAGTGCTCTCCTCCCCAGCAGAGACGTGTGCAGGTGGTTGGGGCCTGCCCCTGCGTGTCTGGGCTCCTGTCCACAGCCCCAGCTCAGGGAAGCAGCTCCTGAGCCAAGACCTGTGGGAGGCGCAGGGGGCCCCTCCTGGAAGCCTAGGTAACAGCATGCGGGAAGCGAGACTCCTCGGGAGAAGAGGAGCCAGCCCAGCTGCGAGCGGCTGCAATCAATACTTTGGCGGAGCCGAGTGCCCTTCCAGTACGGGAGTGCTCCAGCTCTGCTCAAAGGCCCGATCTGGCAGAGTTGCTGGCGTGAGGGTGCTCTGCCCTGGGCGAGCCTTGCCCAGACTTGCCTCGCGGCTAGGCTTCCAGTCCAGGAAGGAGCAGGCTGCGCGAGACTGGGAGATGCTACTGGCGTCTTCCTGGCCTCAGCTCCACTCCTGCCTTGCCTTTGCACCTAGTCCCCAGGCGTTCTTGTGGAGGGCTTAGTTGCCTTTGGGTTGCACACTGCCACGCGCTCCAGCAGTGAGGGCTCTATTAGAGGCAATGGGAGGGCAACTGCAGGGCTCCTCCAGCGGTTGCCTGACCGCCCAGACAGCACAGCACGGAGAGCCCAAGGCTCACAGGGCCCCTGGCTGGGGTCTGCAGCCCCACACACCGGAGGGGAATTCCGGGAGCGCCCAGAAGGTGCCAGACAGACGTCATTTTCCTACTGCTCTCCTCCCCAGCAGAGACGTGTGCAGGTGGTTGGTGCCTGCCCTTGAGTGTCTGGACTCCCTTCCACAGCCCCAGCTCAGGGAAGCAGCTCCTCAGCTAAGACCTGTAGGAGGCGCGGGGCGCCCCCGCCGGGAAGCCTAGTTTACAGCATGCCGGAAGCGAGCCTCCTCAGTACAAGAGAAGGCAGCCCAGCTGCGAGCGAATGCAATCAGTACTTTGGCGGAGCCGAGTGCCCCTCCAGTACGGTAGAGCTACAGCTCTGCTCAAAGGCCCGATCTCTCATAGTTGCTGGCGTGAGCCTCCTGTGCCGTGGGCGAGCCTTGCCCAGACTTGCCTCGCGTTAGGTTTCCAGTCCAGAAAGGAGCGGGCTGCGAGAGACTGGGAGATGCTACTGGCACCTTCCTGGCCTCAGCTCCACTCCTGCCTTGCCTTTGCACCTAGTCCCCAGGCGTTCTTGTGGAGGGCTTAGTTGCCGGTGGGTTGCACACTGCCAAGCGCTCCAGCAGTGAGGGCTCTATCAGAGGCAAAGGGAGGGCTACTGCAAGTCGCCTCTTGCGTTTGCTTGACCGGCCAGACGCAGCACAGCACGGAAAGCACAAGGCTCACAGGGCCCCTGGCTGGGGTCTGCAGCCCCACACACGCGGAGGCTGACTCCTTGAGCGCCCAGAAGGTGCCTGACAGACGTCAATTCCGTAGTGCTCTCCTCCCCAGCAGAGACATGTGCAGGTGGTTGGGGCCTGCCCCTGCGTGTCTGGGCTACCGTCCACAGCCCCACCTCAGGGAAGCAGCTCCTGAGCCAAGACCTGTGGGAGGCGCAGGGGGCCCCGCCTGGAAGCCCAGTTTACAGCATGCGGGAAGCGAGCCTCCTTGGGAGAAGGGGAGGCAGCCCAGCTGCGTGCGGCTGCAATCACTGCTTTGGCGGATCCGAGTGCCCCTCCATTACGGCAGAGCTCCAGCTCTGCTCAGAGGCGCGATCTGGCAGAGTTGCTGGCGTGAGGCTGCTCTGCCCTGGGCGAGCCTTGCCCAGACTTGCCTCACGTTAGGCTTCCAGTCCAGAAAGGAGCTGGCTGCGTGAGACTGGGAGATGCTACTGGCGCCTTCCTGGCCTCAGCTCCACTCCTGCCTTGCCTTTGCACCTAGTCCCCAGGCGTTCTTGTGGAGGGCTTAGTTGCCGGTGGGTTGCACACGGCCAAGCGCTCCAGCAGTGAGGGCTCTATCAGAGGCAAAGGGAGGGCTACTGCAAGTCGCCTCTTGCGTTTGCTTGACCGGCCAGACGCAGCACAGCACGGAAAGCACAAGGCTCACAGGGCCACTGGCTGGGGTCTGCAGCCCCACACACGCAGAGGTTGACTCGGTGAGCGCCCAGAAGGTGCCTGAGAGACGTCATTTCCCTAGTGCTCTCCTCCCCAGCAGAGACGTGTGCAGGTGGTTTGTTCCTGACCCTGCGTGTCTGGGCTCCCGTCCACAGCCCCAGCTCAGGGAAGCAGCTCCTAAGCCAAGACCTGTAGGAGGCGCGGAGCGCCCCCGCCTGGAAGCTTAGTGCACAGCATGCGGGAAGCGAGACTACTTGGGAGAAGAGGAGGCAGCCCAGATGCGTGCGGCTGCAATCACTGCTTTGGTGGAGCCGAGTGCACCTCCAGTAGGGCAGAGCTCCAGCTCTGCTCAGAGGCCCGATCTGGCAGTGTGCTGGCGTGAGGCTGCTCTGCCCTGGGCGAGCCTTGCCCAGACTTGCCTCGCGGCTAGGCTTCTAGTCCAGAAAGGAGCGGGCTGTGCGAGACTGGGAGATGCTACTGGCGCCTTCCTGGCCTCAGCTCCACTCCTGCCTTGCCTTTGCACCTAGTCCCCAGGATTTCTTGTGGAGGGCTTAGTTGCCAGTGGGTTGCACGCTGCCAAGCGCACCAGCTTGAGGGCTCTATTAGAGGCAAAGTGAGGGCAACTGGAAATGTATTCTTACAGTTACTTGACCGCCCAGACTCAGTACAGCACGGAGAACACAAGGCACACAGGGCCCCTGGCTGGGGTCTGCAGCCCCACACACGCGGAGGCTGACTCGGTGACTGCCCAGAAGGTGCCTGACAGACGTCATTTCCCTAGTGCTCTCCTCCCCAGCAGAGACGTGTGCAGGTGGTTGGGGCCTGCCCCTGCGTGTCTGGGCTCCCGTCCACAGCCCCAGCTCAGGGAAGCAGCTCCTCAGCCAAGACCTGTAGGAGGCGCTTGTCGCCCCCGCATGGAAGACTAGTGCACAGCATGCGGGAAGCGAGCCTCTTCAGGAGAAGAGAAGGCAGCCCTGCTGTGTGCAGCTGCGTTCACTGCTTTGCCGAGCCGAGTTTGCCTCCAGTACGGCAGAGCTCCAGCTCTGCTCAGAGGCCCGATCTGGCAGAGTTGCTGGCGTGAGTCTGCTCTGCCCTGGGCGAGCCTTGCCCAGAATTGCTGCGGCTAGGCTTCCATTCCAGGAAGGAGAGGGCTGCGCGAAACTGGGAGATGCTACTGGCGCCTTCCTGGCCTCAGCTCCACTCCTGCGTTGCCTTTGCACCTAGTCCCCAGGCGTTCTTGTGGACGTCTTAGTTGCCGGTGTGTTGCACACTGCCAAGCGCTCCAGCAGTGAGGGCTCTATTAGAGGCAAAGGGAGGGCAACTGCAAGTTTCCTCTTGCGGTTGCTTGACCGCCCAGACTCAGCACAGCACGGAGAGCCCAAGGCTCACAGGGCCCCTGGCTGGGGTCTGCAGCCCCACACACGCGGAGGCTAACTCAGTGAGCGCCCAGAAGGTGCCTGACAGACGTCATTTCCCTAGTGCTCTCCTCCCCAGCAGAGACGTGTGCAGGTGGTTGGGGCCTGCCCCTGCGTGTCTGGGCTCCTGTCCACAGCCCCAGCTCAGGGAAGCAGCTCCTGAGCCAAGACCTGTGGGAGGCGCAGGGGGCCCCTCCTGGAAGCCTAGGTAACAGCATGCGGGAAGCGAGACTCCTCGGGAGAAGAGGAGCCAGCCCAGCTGCGAGCGGCTGCAATCAATACTTTGGCGGAGCCGAGTGCCCTTCCAGTACGGGAGTGCTCCAGCTCTGCTCAAAGGCCCGATCTGGCAGAGTTGCTGGCGTGAGGGTGCTCTGCCCTGGGCGAGCCTTGCCCAGACTTGCCTCGCGGCTAGGCTTCCAGTCCAGGAAGGAGCAGGCTGCGCGAGACTGGGAGATGCTACTGGCGTCTTCCTGGCCTCAGCTCCACTCCTGCCTTGCCTTTGCACCTAGTCCCCAGGCGTTCTTGTGGAGGGCTTAGTTGCCTTTGGGTTGCACACTGCCACGCGCTCCAGCAGTGAGGGCTCTATTAGAGGCAATGGGAGGGCAACTGCAGGGCTCCTCCAGCGGTTGCCTGACCGCCCAGACAGCACAGCACGGAGAGCCCAAGGCTCACAGGGCCCCTGGCTGGGGTCTGCAGCCCCACACACCGGAGGGGAATTCCGGGAGCGCCCAGAAGGTGCCAGACAGACGTCATTTTCCTACTGCTCTCCTCCCCAGCAGAGACGTGTGCAGGTGGTTGGTGCCTGCCCTTGAGTGTCTGGACTCCCTTCCACAGCCCCAGCTCAGGGAAGCAGCTCCTCAGCTAAGACCTGTAGGAGGCGCGGGGCGCCCCCGCCGGGAAGCCTAGTTTACAGCATGCCGGAAGCGAGCCTCCTCAGTACAAGAGAAGGCAGCCCAGCTGCGAGCGAATGCAATCAGTACTTTGGCGGAGCCGAGTGCCCCTCCAGTACGGTAGAGCTACAGCTCTGCTCAAAGGCCCGATCTCTCATAGTTGCTGGCGTGAGCCTCCTGTGCCGTGGGCGAGCCTTGCCCAGACTTGCCTCGCGTTAGGTTTCCAGTCCAGAAAGGAGCGGGCTGCGAGAGACTGGGAGATGCTACTGGCACCTTCCTGGCCTCAGCTCCACTCCTGCCTTGCCTTTGCACCTAGTCCCCAGGCGTTCTTGTGGAGGGCTTAGTTGCCGGTGGGTTGCACACTGCCAAGCGCTCCAGCAGTGAGGGCTCTATCAGAGGCAAAGGGAGGGCTACTGCAAGTCGCCTCTTGCGTTTGCTTGACCGGCCAGACGCAGCACAGCACGGAAAGCACAAGGCTCACAGGGCCCCTGGCTGGGGTCTGCAGCCCCACACACGCGGAGGCTGACTCCTTGAGCGCCCAGAAGGTGCCTGACAGACGTCAATTCCGTAGTGCTCTCCTCCCCAGCAGAGACATGTGCAGGTGGTTGGGGCCTGCCCCTGCGTGTCTGGGCTACCGTCCACAGCCCCACCTCAGGGAAGCAGCTCCTGAGCCAAGACCTGTGGGAGGCGCAGGGGGCCCCGCCTGGAAGCCCAGTTTACAGCATGCGGGAAGCGAGCCTCCTTGGGAGAAGGGGAGGCAGCCCAGCTGCGTGCGGCTGCAATCACTGCTTTGGCGGATCCGAGTGCCCCTCCATTACGGCAGAGCTCCAGCTCTGCTCAGAGGCGCGATCTGGCAGAGTTGCTGGCGTGAGGCTGCTCTGCCCTGGGCGAGCCTTGCCCAGACTTGCCTCACGTTAGGCTTCCAGTCCAGAAAGGAGCTGGCTGCGTGAGACTGGGAGATGCTACTGGCGCCTTCCTGGCCTCAGCTCCACTCCTGCCTTGCCTTTGCACCTAGTCCCCAGGCGTTCTTGTGGAGGGCTTAGTTGCCGGTGGGTTGCACACGGCCAAGCGCTCCAGCAGTGAGGGCTCTATCAGAGGCAAAGGGAGGGCTACTGCAAGTCGCCTCTTGCGTTTGCTTGACCGGCCAGACGCAGCACAGCACGGAAAGCACAAGGCTCACAGGGCCACTGGCTGGGGTCTGCAGCCCCACACACGCAGAGGTTGACTCGGTGAGCGCCCAGAAGGTGCCTGAGAGACGTCATTTGCCTAGTGCTCTCCTCCCCAGCAGAGACGTGTGCAGGTGGTTTGTTCCTGACCCTGCGTGTCTGGGCTCCCGTCCACAGCCCCAGCTCAGGGAAGCAGCTCCTAAGCCAAGACCTGTAGGAGGCGCGGAGCGCCCCCGCCTGGAAGCTTAGTGCACAGCATGCGGGAAGCGAGACTACTTGGGAGAAGAGGAGGCAGCCCAGATGCGTGCGGCTGCAATCACTGCTTTGGTGGAGCCGAGTGCACCTCCAGTAGGGCAGAGCTCCAGCTCTGCTCAGAGGCCCGATCTGGCAGTGTGCTGGCGTGAGGCTGCTCTGCCCTGGGCGAGCCTTGCCCAGACTTGCCTCGCGGCTAGGCTTCTAGTCCAGAAAGGAGCGGGCTGTGCGAGACTGGGAGATGCTACTGGCGCCTTCCTGGCCTCAGCTCCACTCCTGCCTTGCCTTTGCACCTAGTCCCCAGGATTTCTTGTGGAGGGCTTAGTTGCCAGTGGGTTGCACGCTGCCAAGCGCACCAGCTTGAGGGCTCTATTAGAGGCAAAGTGAGGGCAACTGGAAATGTATTCTTACAGTTACTTGACCGCCCAGACTCAGTACAGCACGGAGAACACAAGGCACACAGGGCCCCTGGCTGGGGTCTGCAGCCCCACACACGCGGAGGCTGACTCGGTGACTGCCCAGAAGGTGCCTGACAGACGTCATTTCCCTAGTGCTCTCCTCCCCAGCAGAGACGTGTGCAGGTGGTTGGGGCCTGCCCCTGCGTGTCTGGGCTCCCGTCCACAGCCCCAGCTCAGGGAAGCAGCTCCTCAGCCAAGACCTGTAGGAGGCGCTTGTCGCCCCCGCATGGAAGACTAGTGCACAGCATGCGGGAAGCGAGCCTCTTCAGGAGAAGAGAAGGCAGCCCTGCTGTGTGCAGCTGCGTTCACTGCTTTGCCGAGCCGAGTTTGCCTCCAGTACGGCAGAGCTCCAGCTCTGCTCAGAGGCCCGATCTGGCAGAGTTGCTGGCGTGAGTCTGCTCTGCCCTGGGCGAGCCTTGCCCAGAATTGCTGCGGCTAGGCTTCCATTCCAGGAAGGAGAGGGCTGCGCGAAACTGGGAGATGCTACTGGCGCCTTCCTGGCCTCAGCTCCACTCCTGCCTTGCCTTTGCAGCTAGTCCCCAGGCGTTCTTGTGGAGGGCTTAGTTGCCGGTGGGTTGCACACTGCCAAGCGCTCCAGCAGTGAGGGCTCTATTAGAGGCAATGGGAGGGCAACTGCAGGGCTCCTCCAGCGGTTGCTTGACCGCCCAGACTCAGCACAGCACGGAGAGCACAAGGCTCACAGGGCCCCTGGCTGGGGTCTGCAGCCCCACACACGCGGAGGCTGACTCGGTGAGCGCCCAGAAGGTGCCTGACAGACGTCATTTCCCTAGTGCTCTCCTCCCCAGCATAAACGTGTGCAGGTGGTTTGGGCCTGCCCCTGCGTGTCTGGGTTTCCGAACACAGCCCCAGCTCAGGGAAGCAGCTCCTCAGCCAAGACCTGTAGGAGGCTTGGGGCGCCCCCGCCTGGAAGCCTAGTGCACAGCATGCGGGAAGCGAGCCTCCTTGGGAGAAGAGGAGTCAGCCCAGATGCGTGCGGCTGCAATCACTGCTTGGGCGGAGCGGAGTGCGCCTCCAGAACGAGAGAGCTCCAGCTCTGCTCAGAGGCCCGATCTGGCAGAGGGCTGATGTGAGGCTGTCTGCCCTTGGCGAGCCTTCCCAGACTTGCCTTGTGGCTAGGCTTTCAGTCCAGAAAGGAGGGGGCTGCGCGAGACTGGGAGATGCTACTGGCGCCTTCCTGGCCTCAGCTCCACTCCTGCCTTGCCTTTGCACCTAGTCCCCAGGCGTTCTTGTGGAGGGCTTAATTGCCCGGGGGTTGCATACTGACAAGCGCTCCAGCCGTGAGGGCTCTATTAGAGGCAATTGGAGGGCAACTGCAGGGCTCCTCCAGCGGTTGCTTGACCGCCCAGACTCAGCACAGCACGGAGAGCACAAGGCTCACAGGGCCCCTGGCTGGGGTCTGCAGCCCCACACACGCGGAGGCTGACTCGGTGAGCGCCCAGAAGGTGCCTGACAGACGTCATTTCCCTAGTGCTCTCCTCCCCAACAGAGACGTGTGCAGGTGGTTGGGGCCTGCCCCTGCGTGTCTGGGCTCCCGTCCACAGCCCCAGCTCAGGGAAGCAGCTCCTGAGCCAAGACCTGTGTGAGGCGCAGGGAGCGCCGCCTGGAAGCCTAGTTTACAGCATGCGGGAAGCGAGCCTCCTCTGGAGAAGAGGAGGCAGCCCTGCTGTGTGCGGCTGCATTCACTGCTTTGGCGGAGCCGAGTGCGCCTCCAGGACGGCCGAGCTCCAGCTCTGCTCAGAGACCCGATCTGGCAGAGTTGCTGGCCTGAGGCTGCTCTGCCCTGGGCGAGCCTTGCCCAGACTTGGCTCGCGGTAGGCTTCCAGTCCAGGAAGGAGCAGGCTGCGCGAGACTGGGAAATGCTACTGGCGCCTTCCTGGCCTCAGCTCCACTCCTGCCTTGCCTTTGCACCTAGTCCCCAGGCGTTCCTGTGGAGGGCTTAGTTGCCGGTGGGTTGCACACTGCCACGCGCTCCAGCAGTGAGGGCTCTATTAGAGGTAATGGGAGGGCAACTTCAGGGCTCCTCCAGCGGTTGCTTGACCGACCAGACTCAGTACAGCACGGAGAGCACAAGGCTCACAGGGCCCCTGGCTGGGGTCTGCAGCCCCACACACGCGGAGGCTGACTCGGTGAGCGCCCAGAAGGTGCCTGACAGACGTCATTTCCCTAGTGCTCTCCTCCCCAGCAGAGACGTGTGCAGGTGGTTTGGGCCTGCCCCTGCGTGTCTGGGCTCCCGACCACAGCCCCAGCTCAGGGAAGCAGCTCCTCAGCCAAGACCTGTAGGAGGCGCGGGGCGCCCCCGCCTGGAAGCCTAGTGCACAGCATGCGGGAAGCGAGCCTCCTTGGGAGAGGTGGAGGCATCCCAGAACCGTTAGGCTGCAATCACTCCTTGGGCGGAGCCGAGTGCGCTTCCACTACGTCAGAGTTCCAGCTCTGCTCAGAGGCCCGATCTGGCAGAGTGCTGGCGTGAGGCTGCTCTGCTCTCAGCGAGCCTTGCCCAGACTTGCCTCGCGGCTAGGCTTCCAGTCCAGAACGGAGCGGGCTGCGTGAGACTGGGAGATGCTACTGGCGCCTTCCTGGCCTCAGCTCCACTCCTGCCGTGCCTTTGCACCTAGTCCCCAGGCTTTCTTGTGGAGGGCTTAGTTGCCGGTGGGTTGCACACTGCCAAGCGCTCCAGCAGTGAGGGCTCTATTAGAGGCAATGGGAGGGCAACTGCAGGGCTCCTCCAGCGGTTGCTTGACCGCCCAGACTCAGCACAGCACGGAGAGCACAAGGCTCACAGGGCCCCTGGCTGGGGTCTGCAGCCCCACACACGCGGAGGCTGACTCGGTGAGCGCCCAGAAGGTGCCTGACAGACGTCATTTCCCTAGTGCTCTCCTCCCCAGCAGAGACGTGTGCAGGTGCTTGGGGCCTGCCCCTGCGTGTCTGGGCTCCCGTCCACAGCCCCAGCTCTGGGAAGCAGCTCCTAAGCCAAGACATGTGGGATGCGCACGGGGCCCCGCATGGAAGCCTAGTTTACAGCATGCGGGGAGTGAGCCTCCTCGGGAGAAGAGAAGGCAGCCCTGCTCTGTGTGGCGGCATTCACTGCTTTGGCGGTACCAAGTGCGCCTCCAGTACTGCAGAGCTCCAGCTCTGCTCAGAGGCCCGATCTGGCAGAGTTGCTGGCGTGAGGTTGCTCTACCCTGGGCGAGCCCTTCCCAGACTTGCCTCGCGGATAGGCTTCCATTCCAGGAAGGAGCAGGCTGCGCGAGACTGGGAGATGCTACTGGCGCCTTCCTGGCCTCAGCTCCACTCCTGCCTTGCCTTTGCACCTAGTCCCCAGGCGTTCTTGTGGAGGGCTTAGTTGCCGGTGGGTTGCACACTGCCAAGCGCTCCAGCTTGAGGGCTCTATTAGAGGCAAAGTGAGGGCAACTGGAAGTCTATTCTTACGGTTGCTTGACCGCCCAGACTCAGCACAGCACGGAGAGCACAAGGCTCACAGGGCCCTTGGCTGGGGTCTGCAGCCCCACACACGCGAAGGCTGACTCGGTGAGCGCCCAGAAGGTGCCTGACAGACGTCATTTCCCTAGTGCTCTCCTCCCCAGCAGAGACGTGTGCAGGTGGTTGGGGCCTGCCCTTGAGTGTCTGGACTCCCTTCCACAGCCCCAGCTCAGGGAAGCAGCTCCTCAGCTAAGACCTGTAGGAGGCGCGGGGCGCTCCCACCGGGAAGCCTAGTTTACAGCATGCCGGAAGCGAGCCTCCTCAGTACAAGAGAAGGCAGCCCAGCTGCGTGCGGATGCAATCAGTACTTTGGCGGAGCCGAGTGCCCCTCCAGTAGGGCAGAGCTCCAGCTCTGCTCAAAGGCCCGATCTCTCATAGTTGCTGGCGTGAGCCTCCTGTGCCCTGGGCGAGCCTTGCCCAGACTTGCCTCGCGGCTAGGCTTCCAGTCCAGGAAGGAGCAGGCTGCGTGAGACTGGGAGATGCTACTGGCGCCTTCCTGGCCTCAGCTCCACTCCTTCCTTGCCTTTGCACCTAGTCCCCAGACGTTCTTGTGGAGGGCTTAGTTGCCGGTGGGTTGCACACTGCCAAGCGCTCCAGCAGTGAGGGCTCTATTAGAGGCAATGGGAGGGAAACTGCAGGGCTCCTCCAGCGGTTGCTTGACCCCCCAGACAGCACAGCACGGAGAGCCCATGGCTCACAGGGCCCCTGGCTGGGGTCTGCAGCCCCACACACCGGAGGGGAATTCCGGGAGCGCCCAGAAGGTGCCAGACAGACGTCATTTTCCTTGGGCTCTCCTCCCCAGCAGAGACGTGTGCAGGTGGTTGGGGCCTGCCCTTGAGTTTCTGGACTCCCTTCCACAGCCCCAGCTCAGGGAAGCAGTTCCTCAGCTAAGACCTGTAGGAGGCGCGGGGCGCCCCCGCCGGGAAGCCTAGTTTACAGCATGCCGGAAGCGAGCCTCCTCAGTACAAGAGAAGGCAGCCCAGCTGCGTGCGATTGCAATCAGTACTTTGGCGGAGCCGAGTGCCCCTCCAGTACGGCAGAGCTCCAGCTCTGTTCAAAGGTCCGATCTCTCATAGTTGCTGGCGTGAGCCTCCTGTGCCCTGGGCGAGCCTTGCCCAGACTTGCCTCGCGTAGGCTTCCTGTCCAGAAAGGAGCGGGCTGCGCGAGACTGGGAGATGCTACTGGCGCCTTCCTGGCCTCAGCTCCACTCCTGCCTTGCCTTTGCAGCTAGTCCCCAGGCGTTCTTGTGGAGGGCTTAGTTGCCGGTGGGTTGCACACTGCCAAGCGCTCCAGCAGTGAGGCCTCCATTAGAGGCAATGGGAGGGCAACTGCAGGGCTCCTCCAGCGGTTGCTTGACCGCCCAGACTCAGCACAGCACGGAGAGCAAAAGGCTCACAGGGCCCCTGGCTGGGGTCTGCAGCCCCACACACCGGAGGCGAACTCCAGGAGCGCCCAGAAGGTGCCTGACAGACGTCATTTCCCTAGTGCTCTCCTCCCCAGCAGAGACGTGTGCAGGTGGTTGGGGCCTGACTCTGCGTGTCTGGGCTCCCGTCCACAGCCCCAGCTCAGGGAAGCAGCTCCTCAGCCAAGACCTGTAGGAGGCGCGGGGCGCCCCCTCCTGGAAGCCTAGTGCACAGCATGCGGGAAGCGAGCCTCCTTGGGAGAAGAGGAGGCAGCCCGGATGCGTGGGGCTGCAATCACTGCTTGGGCGGAGCCGAGTGCGCCTCCAGTACCGCAGAGCTCCAGCTCTGCTCAGAGGCCCGATCTGGCAGAGTGCTGGCGTAAGGCTGCTCTGCCCTTGGCGAGCCTTGCCCAGACTTGCCTCGCGGCTAGGCTTCCAGTCCAGGAAGGAGAAGGCTGCGCGAGACTGGGAGATGCTACTGGCGCCTTCCTGGCCTCAGCTCCACTCCTGCCTTGCCTTTGCACCTAGTCCCCAGGCGTTCTTGTGGAGGGCTTAGTTGCCGGTGGGTTGCACACTGCCAAGCGCTCCAGCAGTGAGAGCTCTATTATTGGTAATGGGAGGGAAACTGCAGGGCTACTCCAGCGGTTGCTTGACCGCACAGACTCAGCACAGCACGGAGAGCACAAGGCTCACAGGGCCACTGGTTGGGGTGTGCAGCTCCACACACGCGGAGGCTGACTCGGTGAGCGCCCAGAATGTGCCTGACAGATGTCATTTCCCTAGTGCTCTCCTCCCCAGCAGAGACGTGTGCAGGTGGTTAGTGCCTGCCCCTGCGTTTCTGGGCTCCCGTCCACAGCCCCAGCTCAGGGAAGCAGCTCCTGAGCCAAGACCTGTGGAAGGCGCAGGGGGCACCGCCTGGAAGCCTAGTTTACAGCATGTGGGAGGCGAGCCTCCTTGGGAGAAGGGGAGGCAGCCCAGCTGCGTGCAGCTGCAATCATTGCTTTGGCGGAGCCGAGTGCCCCTCCATTACGGCAGAGCTCCATCTCTGCTCAGAGGCCCGATCTGGCAGAGTTGCTGGCGTGAGGCTGCTCTGCCCTGGGCGAGCCTTGCCCAGACTTGCCGCACGTTAGGCTTCCAGTCCCGAAAGGAGCTGGTTGCGTGAGACTGGGACATGCTACTGGCGCCTTCCTGGCCTCAGCTCCACTCCTGCCTTGCCTTTGCACCTAGTCCCCAGGCGTTCTTGTGGAGGGCTTAGTTGCCGGTGGGTTGCACACTGCCAAGCGCTCCAGCTTGAGGGCTCTATTAGAGGCAAAGTGAGGACAACTGGAAGTCTATTCTTACGGTTGCTTGACCGCACAGACTCAGCACAGCACGAAGAGCACAAGGCTCTCAGGGCCCCTGACTGGGGTCTACAGCCCCACACACGCGGAGGCTGACTCGGTGAGTGCCCAGAAAGTGCCTGACAGACATCATTTCCCTAGTGCTCTCCTCCCCAGCAGAGACGTGTGCAGGTGTTTGGGGCCTGCCCCTGTGTGTCTGGGCTCACGTCCACAGCCCAAGCTCAGGGAAGCAGCTCCTGAGCCAAGACCTGTGGGAGGTGCAGGGGGCACCGCCTGGAAGCCTAGTTTACAGCATGCGGGAAGCGAGTCTCCTCGGGAGAAGAGGAGCCAGCCCAGCTGCGTGCGGCTGCAATCACTGCTTTGGCGGAGCCGAGTGCCCCTCCAGTACGGCAGAGCTCCAGCTCTGCTCAGAGGCCCGATCTGGCAGTTGCTGGCGTGAGGCTGCGCTGCCCAGGGCGAGCTTTGCCCAGACTTGCCTCGCGGCTAGGCTTCCATTCCAGGAAGGAGCAGGCTGCGCGAGACTGGGAGATGCTACTGGCGCCTTCCTGGCCTCAGCTCCACTCCTGCCTTGCCTTTGCACCTAGTCCCCAGGCGTTCTTGTGAAAGGCTTAGTTGCCGGTGGGTTGCACACTGCCAAGCGCTAGAGCCGTGAGGGCTCTATTAGAGGCAAAGGGAGGGCTACTGCAAGTCGCATCTTTCATTTGCTTGACCACCCAGACTCAGCACAGCACGGAATGTACAAGGCTCACAGGGCCCCTGGCTGGGGTCTGCAGCCCCACACACCGGAGGGGAAATCCGGCAGCGCCCAGAAGGTGCCTGAGTGCCCTCATTTCCCTAGTGCTCTCCTCCCAGGCAGAGACGTGTGCAGGTGGTTGGGGCCTGCCCCTGCGTGTCTGAGCTCCCGTCCACAGTCCCAGCTCAGGGAAGCAGCTCCTGAGCCAAGACCTGTGGGAGGCACAGGGGGCCCCGCCTGGAATCCTAGTTTACAGCATGCGGGAAGCGAGCCTCCTCGGGAGAAGAGAAGGCAGCCCTGCTGTGTGCGGCTGCATTCACTACTTTGGCGGAGCCGAGTGCGCCTCCAGTACGGCAGAGCTCCAGCTCTGCTCAGAGGCCCGATCTGGCAGAGTTGCTGGCGTTAGGCTGCTCTGTCCTTGGCGAACTTGCCCAGAATTGCCTCGCACATAGGCTTCCAGTCCAGGAAGGAGCGGGCTGCGCGAGACTGGGAGATGCTGCTGGCGCCTTCCTGGCCTCAGCTCCACTCCTGCCTTGCCTTTGCACCTAGTCCCCAGGCGTTCTTGTGGAGGGCTAAGTTGCCAGTGGGTTGCACACTGCCAAGCGCTCCAGCAGTGAGGGCTCTATTTGAGGCAATGGGAGGGCAACTGCAGGGCTCCTCCAGCGGTTGCTTGACCGCCCAGACTCAGGACAGCATGGAGAGCACAAGGCTCACAGGGCCCCAGGCTGGGGTCTGCAGCCCCACACACCGGAGGTGAACTCCGGGAGCGCCCAGAAGGTGCCTGAATGCCGTCATTTCCCTAGTGCTCTCCTCCCAGGCAGAGACGTGTGTAGGTGGTTGGGGCCTGCCCCTGCGTGTCTGAGCTCCCGTCCATAGCCCCAGCTCATGGAAGCAGCTCCTGAGCCAAGACCTGTGGGAGGCGCAGGGGGCCCCGCCTGGAAGCCTAGTTTACAGCATGTGGGAAGCGAGCCTCCTCGGGAGAAGAGAAGGCAGCCCTGCTGTGTGCGGCTGCATTAACTGCTTTGGCGGAGCCGAGTGCACCTCCAGTACGGCAGAGCTCCAGCTCTGCTCAGAGGCCTGATCTGGCAGAGTTGCTGGCGTGAGGCTGCTCTGGTGGGCGAGCCTTGCCCAGACTTGCCTCGAGGCTAGGCTTCCAGTCCAGGAAGGAGCAGAATGCGCGATACTGGGAGATGCTACTGGCGCTTTCCTGGCCTAAGCTCCACTCCTGCCTTGCCTTTGCACCTAGTCCCCAGGCGTTCTTGTGGAAGGCTTAGTTGCCGGTGGGTTGCACACTGCCAAGCGCTCCAGCAGTGAGGTCTCTATTAGAGGCAATTGGAGGGCAACTTCAGGGCTCCTGCAGAGGTTGCTTGACCGCCCAGACTCAGCACAGCACGGAGAGCACAAGGCTCACAGGGCCCTGGCTGGGGTCTGCAGCCCCACACAAGCGAAGGCTGACTCGTTGAGCGCCCAGAAGGTGCCTGACAGACGTCATTTCCCTAGTGCTCTCCTCCCCAGCAGAGACGTGTGCAGGTGGTTGGGGCCTGACTCTGCGTGTCTGGGCTCCCGTCCACAGCCCCAGCTCAGGGAAGCAGCTCCTCAGCCAAGACCTGTAGGAGGCGCGGGGCGCCCCCTCCTGGAAGCCTAGTGCACAGCATGCGGGAAGCGAGCCTCCTTGGGAGAAGAGGAGGCAGCCCGGATGCGTGGGGCTGCAATCACTGCTTGGGCGGAGCCGAGTGCGCCTCCAGTACCGCAGAGCTCCAGCTCTGCTCAGAGGCCCGATCTGGCAGAGTGCTGGCGTTAGGCTGCTCTGTCCTTGGCGAACTTGCCCAGAATTGCCTCGCACATAGGCTTCCAGTCCAGGAAGGAGCGGGCTGCGCGAGACTGGGAGATGCTGCTGGCGCCTTCCTGGCCTCAGCTCCACTCCTGCCTTGCCTTTGCACCTAGTCCCCAGGCGTTCTTGTGGAGGGCTAAGTTGCCAGTGGGTTGCACACTGCCAAGCGCTCCAGCAGTGAGGGCTCTATTTGAGGCAATGGGAGGGCAACTGCAGGGCTCCTCCAGCGGTTGCTTGACCGCCCAGACTCAGGACAGCATGGAGAGCACAAGGCTCACAGGGCCCCAGGCTGGGGTCTGCAGCCCCACACACCGGAGGTGAACTCCGGGAGCGCCCAGAAGGTGCCTGAATGCCGTCATTTCCCTAGTGCTCTCCTCCCAGGCAGAGACGTGTGTAGGTGGTTGGGGCCTGCCCCTGCGTGTCTGAGCTCCCGTCCATAGCCCCAGCTCAGGGAAGCAGCTCCTGAGCCAAGACCTGTGGGAGGCGCAGGGGGCCCCGCCTGGAAGCCTAGTTTACAGCATGTGGGAAGCGAGCCTCCTCGGGAGAAGAGAAGGCAGCCCTGCTGTGTGCGGCTGCATTAACTGCTTTGGCGGAGCCGAGTGCACCTCCAGTACGGCAGAGCTCCAGCTCTGCTCAGAGGCCTGATCTGGCAGAGTTGCTGGCGTGAGGCTGCTCTGGTGGGCGAGCCTTGCCCAGACTTGCCTCGAGGCTAGGCTTCCAGTCCAGGAAGGAGCAGAATGCGCGATACTGGGAGATGCTACTGGGGCTTTCCTGGCCTAAGCTCCACTCCTGCCTTGCCTTTGCACCTAGTCCCCAGGCGTTCTTGTGGAAGGCTTAGTTGCCGGTGGGTTGCACACTGCCAAGCGCTCCAGCAGTGAGGTCTCTATTAGAGGCAATTGGAGGGCAACTTCAGGGCTCCTGCAGAGGTTGCTTGACCGCCCAGACTCAGCACAGCACGGAGAGCACAAGGCTCACAGGGCCCTGGCTGGGGTCTGCAGCCCCACACAAGCGAAGGCTGACTCGTTGAGCGCCCAGAAGGTGCCTGACAGACGTCATTTCCCTAGTGCTCTCCTCCCCAGCAGAGACGTGTGCAGGTGGTTGGTGCCTGACTCTGCGTGTCTGGGCTCCCGTCCACAGCCCCAGCTCAGGGAAGCAGCTCCTCAGCCAAGACCTGTAGGAGGCGCGGGGCGCCCCCTCCTGGAAGCCTAGTGCACAGCATGCGGGAAGCGAGCCTCCTTGGGAGAAGAGGAGGCAGCCCGGATGCGTGGGGCTGCAATCACTGCTTGGGCGGAGCCGAGTGCGCCTCCAGTACCGCAGAGCTCCAGCTCTGCTCAGAGGCCCGATCTGGCAGAGTGCTGGCGTAAGGCTGCTCTGACCTTGGCGAGCCTTGCCCAGACTTGCCTCGCGGCTAGGCTTCCAGTCCAGAAAGGAGCGGGCTGCGCGAGACTGGGAGATGCTACTGGCGCCTTCCTGGCCTCAGCTCCACTCCTGCCTTGCCTTTGCACCTAGTCCCCAGGCGTTCTTGTGGAGGGCTTAGTTGCCGGTGGATTGCACACTGCCAAGGGCTCCAGCTTGAGGGCTCTATTAGAGGCCACGTGAGGGCAACTGGAAGTCTATTCTTACAGTTGCTTGACCGCCCAGACTCAGCACAGCACGGAGAGCACAAGGCTCTCAGGGCCCCTGGGTGGGGTCTACAGCCCCACACACGCGGAGGCTGACTCGGTTAGTGCCCAGAAAGTGCCTTACAGACGTCATTTCCCTAGTGCTCTCCTCCCCAACAGAGACGTGTGCAGTTGGTTGGGGCCTGCCCTTGAGTGTCTGGACTCCCTTCCACAGCCCCAGCTCAGGGAAGCAGCTCCTCAGCTAAGACCTGTAGGAGGCGCGGGGCGCCCCCGCCGGGAAGCCTAGTTTACAGCATGCCGGAAGCGAGCCTCCTCAGTACAAGAGAAGGCAGCCCAGGTGCGTGCGGCTGCAATCAGTACTTTGGCGGAGCCGAGTGCCCCTCCAGTATGGCAGAGCTCCAGCTCTGCTCAAAGGCCCGATCTCTCAGAGTTGCTGGCGTGAGGCTGCTGTGCCCTGGGCGAGCCTTGCCCAGACTTGCCTCGCGTTAGGCTTCCAGTCCAGAAAGGAGCGGGCTGCGGGAGGCTGGGAGATGCTACTGGCGCCTTCCTGGCCTGAGCTCTACTCCTGCCTTGCCTTTGCACCTAGTCCCCCGGCGTTCTTGTGGAGGGCTTAGTTGCCGGTGGGTTGCACACTGCCAAGCGCTCCAGCAGTGAGGGCTCTATTAGAGGCAATGGGAGGGCAACTGCAGGGCTCCTCCAGCGGTTGCTTGACCGCCCAGACTCAGCACAGCACGGAGAGCACAAGGCTCACAGGGCCCCTGGCTGGGGTCTGCAGCCCCACACACCGGAGGGGAACTCCGGGAGCGCCCAGAAGGTGCCTGACAGACGTCATTTCCCTAGTGCTCTCCTCCCCAGCAGAGACGTGTGAAGGTGGTTAGGGCCTGCCCTTGAGTGTCTGGACTCCCTTCCACAGCCCCAGCTCAGGGAAGCAGCTCCTCAGCTAAGACCTGTAGGAGGCGCGGGGCGCCCCCACCGGGAAGCCTAGTTTACAGCATGCCGGAAGCGAGCCTCCTCAGTACAAGAGAAGGCAGCACAAGTGCGTGCGGCTGCAATCAGTACTTTGGCGGAGCCGAGTGCCCCTCCAGTATGGCAGAGCTCAAGCTCTGCTCAAAGGCCCGATCTCTCAGAGTTGCTGGCGTGAGGCTGCTGTGCCCTGCGCGAGCCTTGCCCAGACTTGCCTCGCGTTAGGCTTCCAGTCCAGAAAGTAGCAGGCTTCGCGAGACTGGGAGATGCTACTGGCGCCTTCCTGGACTCAGCTCCAGTCCTGCCTTGCATTTGCACCTAGTCCCCAGGGGTTCTTGTGGAGGGGGTAGTTGCCAGTGGGTTGCACACTGGCAAGCGCTCCAGCAGTGAGGGCTCTATTAGAGGCAATGGGAGGGCAACTGCAGGGCTCCTCCAGCGGCTGCTTGACCGCCCAGACTCAGCACAGCATGCAGAGCACAAGACTCACAGGGCCCCTGGCTGGGGTCTGCAGCCCCACACACGCGGAGCCCGAGTCGGTGAGCGCGCAGAAGGTGCCTGACAGACGTCATTTCCCTAGTGCTCTCCTCCCCAGCAGAGACATGTGCAGGTGGTTGGGGCCTGGCCCTGCGTGTCTGGGCTCCTGTCCACTGCCACACCTCAGGGAAGCAGCTCCTCAGCCAAGACCTGTGGGAGGCGCAGGGGGCCCCGCCTGGAAGCCTAGTTTACAGCATGCGGGAAGCGGGCCTCCTTGGGAGAATGTGAGGCAGCCCAGCTGCGTGCGGCTGCAATCACTGCTTAGGCGCATCCGAGTGCCCCTCCATTACGGCAGAGCTCCAGCTCTGCTCAGAGGCCCGATCTGGCATAGTTGCTGGCGTGAGGCTGCTCTGCCCTGGGCGAGCCTTGCCCAGACTTGCCGCACGTTAGGCTTCCAGTCCAGATAGGAGCGGGCTGCGTGAGACTGGGAGATGCTACTGGCGCCTTCTTGGCCTCAGCTCCACTCCTGCCTTGCCTTTGCACCTAGTCCCCAGGCGTTCTTGTGAAAGGCGTAGTTGCCAGAGGGTTGCACACTGCCAAGCGCTCCAGCAGTGAGGGCTCTATTAGAGGCAATGGGAGGGCAACTGCAGGGCTCCTCCAGCGGTTGCTTGACCGCCCAGACTCAGCACAGCACGGAGAGCACAAGGCTCACAGGGCCCCTGGCTGGGGTCTGCAGCCCCACACACGCGGAAGCTGACTCGGTGAGCGCCCAGAAGGTGCCTGACAGACGTCATTTCCCTATTGCTCTCCTCCCCAGCAGAGACGTGTGCAGGTTGTTTGGGCCTGCCCCTGCGGTTCTGGACTCACGTCCACAGCCCCAGCTCAGGGAAGCAGCTCCTGAGCCAAGACATGTGGGAGGCGCAGGTGGCCCCGCCTGGAAGCCTAGTTTACAGCATGCGGGAAGCGAGCCTCCTCGGGATAAGAGAAGGCAGCCCTGCTGTGTGCGGCTGCAATCACTGCTTTGGCAGAGCCGAGTGCGCCTCCAGTACGGCAGAGCTCCAGCTCTGCTCAGAGGCCTGATCTGGCAGAGTTGCTGGCGTGAGGCTGCTCTGCCCTGGGCGAGCATTGCCCAGACTTGCCTCTCGGCTAGGCTTCCAGTCCAGGAAGGAGCAGGCTGCGCGAGACTGGGAGATGCTACTGGCGCCTTCCTGGCCTAACCTCCACTCCTGCCTTGCCTTTGCACCTAGACCCCAGGCATTCTTGTGGTGGGCTTAGTTGCCGGTGGGTTGCACACTTCCAAGAGCTCCATCTTGAGGGCTCTATTAGAGGCAAAGTGAGGGCAAGTGGAAGTCTATTCTTACGGTTGCTTGCCGCCCAGACTCAGCACAGCACGGAGAGCACAAGGCTCACAGGGCCCCTGGCTGTGGTCTGCAGCCCCACACACCGGAGGTGAACTCCGGGAGCGCCCAGAAGGTGCCTGAGTGCCGGCATTTCCCTAGTGCTCTCCTCCCAGGCAGAGACGTGTGCAGGTGGTTGGGGCCTGCCCCTGCGTGTCTGATCTCCCGTCCACAGCCTCAGCTCAGGGAAGCAGCTCCTGAGCCAAGACCTGTGGGAGGCGCAGGGGGCCCAGTCTGGAAGCCTAGTTTACAGCATGCAGGAAGCGAGCCTCCTCCGGAGAAGAGAAGGCAGCACTGCTGTGTGCGGCTGCATTCACTGCTTTGGCGGAGCCGAGTGCGCCTCCAGTACGGCAGAGCTCCAGCTCTGCTCAGAGTCCCGATCTGACAGAGTTGCTGGCGTTAGGCTGCTCTGTCCTGGGCGAGCCTTGCCCAGACTTGCCTCACACATAGGCTTCCAGTCCAGGATGGAGCGGGCTGCGCGAGACTGGGAGATGCTACTGGCGCCTTCCTGGCCTCAGCTCCACTCCTGCTTTGCCTTTGCACCTAGTCCCCAGGCGTTCTTGTGGAGGGCTTAGTTGCCGGTGGGTTGCACACTGCCAAGCGCTCCAGCAGTGAGGGCTCTATTAGAGGCAATGGGAGGGCAACTGCAGGGCTCCTCCAGCGGTTGCTTGACTGCCCAGACTCAGCACAGCACGGAGAACACAAGGCTCACAGGGCCCCTGGCTGGGGTCTTCAGCCCCACACACCGGATGTGAACTCCTGGAGCGCCCAGAAGGTGCCTGAGAGACGTCATTTCCCTAGTGCTCTTCTTCCCAGCAGAGACGAATGCAGGTGGTTGGGGCCTGATCCTGCGTGTCTGGCCTCCCGTCCACAGCTCCAGCTCAGGGAAGCAGCTCCTGAGCCAAGACCTGTGGGAGGCGCAGGGGGCCCCGCCTGGAAGCCTAGTTTACAGCATGCGGGAAGCGAGCCTCCTTGGGAGAAGGTGAGGCAGCCCAGCTGCGTGCGGCTGCAATCACTGCTTTTGCGGATACGAGTGCCCCTCCATTACGGCAGAGCTCCAGCTCTGCTCAGAGGCCCGCTCTGGCAGAGTTGCTTGCATGAGTCTGCTCTGCCCTGGGCGAGCCTTGCCCAGACTTGCCGCACGTTAGGCTTCCAGTCCAGATAGGAGCGGGCTGCGTGAGACTGGGAGATGCTACTGGCGCCTTCCTGGCCTCAGCTTCACTCCTGCATTGCCTTTGCACCTAGTCCCCAGGCGTTCTTGTGAAAGGCTTAGTTGCCGGTGGGTTGCACACTGCCAAGCGCTCCAGCCGTGAGGGCTCTATTAGAGGCAAAGGGAGGGCTACTGCAAGTCGCCTCTTGGGTTTGCTTGACCGCCCAAAATCTGCACAGCACGGAAAGCACAAGGCTCACAGGGCCCCTGGCTGGGGTCTGCAGCCCCACACACCGGTGGGGAACTCCGGGAGCGCCCAGAAGGTGCCTGACAGACGTCATTTCCCTAGTGCTCTCCTCCCCAGCAGAGACGTGTGCAGGTGGTTGGGGCCTGCCCTTGAGTGTCTGGACTCCCTTCCACAGCCCCAGCTCAGGGAAGCAGCTCCTCAGCTAAGACCTGTAGGATGCGCGGGGCGCCCCCGCCTGGAAGCCTAGTTTACAGCATGCCGGAAGCGAGCCTCCTCAGTACAAGAGCAGGCAGCCCAGCTGCGTGCGGCGGCAATCACTACTTTGGCAGAGCCGAGTGCCCCTCCAGTACGGCAGAGCTCCAGCTCTGCTCAAAGGCCCGATCTCTCAGAGTTGCTGGCGTGAGGCTGCTGTGCCCTGGGCGAGCCTTGCCCAGACTTGCCGCACGTTAGGTTTCCAGTCCAGAAAGGAGCGGCCTGGGCGAGACTGGGAGATGCTACTGGCGCCTTCCTGGCCTCAGCTCCACTCCTGCCTTGCCTTTGCACCTAGTCCCCAAGCGTTCTTGTGGAGGGCTTAGTTGCCGGTGGGTTGCACACTGCCAAGCGCTCCAGCAGTGACGGCTCTATTAGAGCCAATGGGAGGGCAACTGGAAGTCAATTCTTACGGTTGCTTGAACGCCGAACTCAGCACAGCACGGAGAGCACAAGGATCACAGGGCCACTGGCTGGGGTCTGCAGCCCCACACACGCGGAGGCTGACTCGGTGAGCGCCCAGAAGGTGCCTGACAGACGTCATTTTCCTAGTGCTCTCCTCCCGAGCAGAGACGTGTGCAGGTGGTTAGGGCCTGCCCCTGCGTTTCAGGGCTCCCGTCCAAAGCCCCAGCTCAGGGAAGCAGCTCCTGAGCCAAGACCTGTGGGAGGCGCAGGGGGCCCCGCCTGGAGGCCTAGTTTACAGCATGCGGGAAGCGAGCCTCCTTGGGAGAAGGGGAGCCAGGCCAGCTGGGTGCGGCTGCAATCACTGCTTTGGCGGAGTCGAGTGCCCCTCCATTACGGCAGAGCTCCAGCTCTGCTCAGAGGCCTGATATGGCAGAGTTGCTGGCGTGAGGCTGCTATGCCCTGGGCGAGCCTTGCCCAGACTTGCCGCACGTTAGGCTTCCAGTCCCGAAAGGAGCGGGCTGCGTGAGACTGGGAGATGCTACTGGCGCCTTCCTGGCCTCAGCTCCACTCCTGCCTTGCCTTTGCACCTAGTCCCCAGGCGTTCTTGTGGAGGGCTTAGTTGCCGGTGGGTTGCACACTGCCAAGCGCTCCAGCAGTGTGGGCTCTATTAGAGGCAATGGGAGGGCAACTGCAGGGCTCCTCCAGCGGTTGCTTGACCGCCCAGACTCAGCACAACACGGAGAGCACAAGGCTCACAGGACCCCTGGCTGGGGTCTGCGGCCCCACACACTTGAGGTGAACTCCGGGAGCGCCCAGAAGGTGCCTGAGTGCCGGCATTTCCCTAGTGCTCTCCTCCCAGGCAGAGACGTATGCAGGTGGTTGGGGCCTGCCCCTGCGTGTCTGATCTCCCGTCCACAGCCCCAGCTCAGGGAAGCAGCTCCTGAGCCAAGACCTGTGGGAGGCGCAAGTGGCCCCGCCTGGAAGCCTAGTTTACAGCATGCGGGAAGCGAGCCTCCTCCGGAGAAGGGAATGCAGCCCTGCTGTGTGTGGCTGCATTCACTGCTTTGGCGCAGCCGAGTGTGCCTCCAGTACGGCAGAGCTCCAGCTCTGCTCAGAGGCCCGATCTAACAGAGTTGCTGGCGTTAGGCTGCTCTGTCCTGGGCGAGCCTTGCCCAGACTTGCTTCACACATAGGCTTCCAGTCCAGGAAGGAGCGGGCTGCGCGAGACTGGGAAATGCTCCTGGCGCCTTCCTGGCCTCAGCTCCACTCCTGCCTTGCCTTTGCACCTAGTCCCCAGGCGTTCTTGTGGAGGGCTTAGTTGCCGGTGGGTTGCACACTGCCAAGCGCTCCAGCAGTGAGGGCTCTATTAGAGGCAATGGGAGGGCAACTGCAGGGCTCCTCCAGCGGTTGCTTGACCGCCCAGACTCAGCACAGCACGGAGAGCACAAGGTTCACAGGGCCCCTGGCTGGGGTCTGCAGCCCCACATACGCGGAAAATGACTCGGTGAGGGCCCAGAAGGTGCCTGACAGACGTCATTTCCCTAGTGATCTCCTCCCCAGCAGAGACGTGTGCAGGTGCTTGGGGCCTGCCCCTGCGTGTCTGGGCTCCCGTCCACAGCCCCAGCTCAGTGTAGCAGCTCCTGAGCCAAGACATGTGGGCGGCGAGGGGGGCCCCGCCTGGAAGGCTAGTTTACAGCATGCGGGAAGCGAGCCTCCTCGGGAGAAGAGAAGGCAGCCCTGCTGTGTGCGGCTGCATTCACTGCTTGGGCGGAGCCGAGGGTGCCTCCAGTACGGCAGAGCTCCAGCTCTGCTCAGAGGCCCGATCTGGCAGAGTTGCTGGCGTGAGGCTGCTCTGCCCTGGGCGAGCCTTGCCCAGACTTGCCGCACGTTAGGCTTCCAGTCCAGATAGGAGCGGGCTGCGTGAGACTGGGAGATGCTACTGGCGCCTTCTTGGCCTCAGCTCCACTCCTGCCTTGCCTTTGCACCTAGTCCCCAGGCGTTCTTGTGAAAGGCGTAGTTGCCAGTGGGTTGCACACTGCCAAGCGCTCCAGCAGTGAGGGCTCTATTAGAGGCAATGGGAGGGCAACTGCAGGGCTCCTCCAGCGGTTGCTTGACCGCCCAGACTCAGCACAGCACGGAGAGCACAAGGCTCACAGGGCCCCTGGCTGGGGTCTGCAGCCCCACACACGCGGAAGCTGACTCGGTGAGCGCCCAGAAGGTGCCTGACAGACGTCATTTCCCTATTGCTCTCCTCCCCAGCAGAGACGTGTGCAGGTTGTTTGGGCCTGCCCCTGCGGTTCTGGACTCACGTCCACAGCCCCAGCTCAGGGAAGCAGCTCCTGAGCCAAGACATGTGGGAGGCGCAGATGGCCCCGCCTGGAAGCCTAGTTTACAGCATGCGGGAAGCGAGCCTCCTCAGGATAAGAGAAGGCAGCCCTGCTGTGTGCGGCTGCAATCACTGCTTTGGCAGAGCCGAGTGCGCCTCCAGTACGGCAGAGCTCCAGCTCTGCTCAGAGGCCTGATCTGGCAGAGTTGCTGGCGTGAGGCTGCTCTGCCCTGGGCGAGCATTGCCCAGACTTGCCTCTCGGCTAGGCTTCCAGTCCAGGAAGGAGCAGGCTGCGCGAGACTGGGAGATGCTACTGGCGCCTTCCTGGCCTAACCTCCACTCCTGCCTTGCCTTTGCACCTAGACCCCAGGCATTCTTGTGGTGGGCTTAGTTGCCAGTGGGTTGCACACTTCCAAGAGCTCCATCTTGAGGGCTCTATTAGAGGCAAAGTGAGGGCAAGTGGAAGTCTATTCTTACGGTTGCTTGCCGCCCAGACTCAGCACAGCACGGAGAGCACAAGGCTCACAGGGCCCCTGGCTGTGGTCTGCAGCCCCACACACCGGAGGTGAACTCCGGGAGCGCCCAGAAGGTGCCTGAGTGCCGGCATTTCCCTAGTGCTCTCCTCCCAGGCAGAGACGTGTGCAGGTGGTTGGGGCCTGCCCCTGCGTGTCTGATCTCCCGTCCACAGCCTCAGCTCAGGGAAGCAGCTCCTGAGCCAAGACCTGTGGGAGGCGCAGGGGGCCCAGTCTGGAAGCCTAGTTTACAGCATGCAGGAAGCGAGCCTCCTCCGGAGAAGAGAAGGCAGCACTGCTGTGTGCGGCTGCATTCACTGCTTTGGCGGAGCCGAGTGCGCCTCCAGTACGGCAGAGCTCCAGCTCTGCTCAGAGTCCCGATCTGACAGAGTTGCTGGCGTTAGGCTGCTCTGTCCTGGGCGAGCCTTGCCCAGACTTGCCTCACACATAGGCTTCCAGTCCAGGATGGAGCGGGCTGCGCGAGACTGGGAGATGCTACTGGCGCCTTCCTGGCCTCAGCTCCACTCCTGCTTTGCCTTTGCACCTAGTCCCCAGGCGTTCTTGTGGAGGGCTTAGTTGCCGGTGGGTTGCACACTGCCAAGCGCTCCAGCAGTGAGGGCTCTATTAGAGGCAATGGGAGGGCAACTGCAGGGCTCCTCCAGCGGTTGCTTGACTGCCCAGACTCAGCACAGCACGGAGAACACAAGGCTCACAGGGCCCCTGGCTGGGGTCTTCAGCCCCACACACCGGATGTGAACTCCGGGAGCGCCCAGAAGGTGCCTGAGAGACGTCATTTCCCTAGTGCTCTTCTTCCCAGCAGAGACGATTGCAGGTGGTTGGGGCCTGATCCTGCGTGTCTGGCCTCCCGTCCACAGCTCCAGCTCAGGGAAGCAGCTCCTGAGCCAAGACCTGTGGGAGGCGCAGGGGGCCCCGCCTGGAAGCCTAGTTTACAGCATGCGGGAAGCGAGCCTCCTTGGGAGAAGGTGAGGCAGCCCAGCTGCGTGCGGCTGCAATCACTGCTTTTGCGGATACGAGTGCCCCTCCATTACGGCAGAGCTCCAGCTCTGCTCAGAGGCCCGCTCTGGCAGAGTTGCTTGCATGAGTCTGCTCTGCCCTGGGCGAGCCTTGCCCAGACTTGCCGCACGTTAGGCTTCCAGTCCAGATAGGAGCGGGCTGCGTGAGACTGGGAGATGCTACTGGCGCCTTCCTGGCCTCAGCTTCACTCCTGCATTGCCTTTGCACCTAGTCCCCAGGCGTTCTTGTGAAAGGCTTAGTTGCCGGTGGGTTGCACACTGCCAAGCGCTCCAGCCGTGAGGGCTCTATTAGAGGCAAAGGGAGGGCTACTGCAAGTCGCCTCTTGGGTTTGCTTGACCGCCCAAAATCTGCACAGCACGGAAAGCACAAGGCTCACAGGGCCCCTGGCTGGGGTCTGCAGCCCCACACACCGGTGGGGAACTCCGGGAGCGCCCAGAAGGTGCCTGACAGACGTCATTTCCCTAGTGCTCTCCTCCCCAGCAGAGACGTGTGCAGGTGGTTGGGGCCTGCCCTTGAGTGTCTGGACTCCCTTCCACAGCCCCAGCTCAGGGAAGCAGCTCCTCAGCTAAGACCTGTAGGATGCGCGGGGCGCCCCCGCCTGGAAGCCTAGTTTACAGCATGCCGGAAGCGAGCCTCCTCAGTACAAGAGCAGGCAGCCCAGCTGCGTGCGGCGGCAATCACTACTTTGGCAGAGCCGAGTGCCCCTCCAGTACGGCAGAGCTCCAGCTCTGCTCAAAGGCCCGATCTCTCAGAGTTGCTGGCGTGAGGCTGCTGTGCCCTGGGCGAGCCTTGCCCAGACTTGCCGCACGTTAGGTTTCCAGTCCAGAAAGGAGCGGCCTGGGCGAGACTGGGAGATGCTACTGGCGCCTTCCTGGCCTCAGCTCCACTCCTGCCTTGCCTTTGCACCTAGTCCCCAAGCGTTCTTGTGGAGGGCTTAGTTGCCGGTGGGTTGCACACTGCCAAGCGCTCCAGCAGTGACGGCTCTATTAGAGCCAATGGGAGGGCAACTGGAAGTCAATTCTTACGGTTGCTTGAACGCCGAACTCAGCACAGCACGGAGAGCACAAGGATCACAGGGCCACTGGCTGGGGTCTGCAGCCCCACACACGCGGAGGCTGACTCGGTGAGCGCCCAGAAGGTGCCTGACAGACGTCATTTTCCTAGTGCTCTCCTCCCGAGCAGAGACGTGTGCAGGTGGTTAGGGCCTGCCCCTGCGTTTCAGGGCTCCCGTCCAAAGCCCCAGCTCAGGGAAGCAGCTCCTGAGCCAAGACCTGTGGGAGGCGCAGGGGGCCCCGCCTGGAGGCCTAGTTTACAGCATGCGGGAAGCGAGCCTCCTTGGGAGAAGGGGAGCCAGGCCAGCTGCGTGCGGCTGCAATCACTGCTTTGGCGGAGTCGAGTGCCCCTCCATTACGGCAGAGCTCCAGCTCTGCTCAGAGGCCTGATATGGCAGAGTTGCTGGCGTGAGGCTGCTATGCCCTGGGCGAGCCTTGCCCAGACTTGCCGCACGTTAGGCTTCCAGTCCCGAAAGGAGCGGGCTGCGTGAGACTGGGAGATGCTACTGGCGCCTTCCTGGCCTCAGCTCCACTCCTGCCTTGCCTTTGCACCTAGTCCCCAGGCGTTCTTGTGGAGGGCTTAGTTGCCGGTGGGTTGCACACTGCCAAGCGCTCCAGCAGTGTGGGCTCTATTAGAGGCAATGGGAGGGCAACTGCAGGGCTCCTCCAGCGGTTGCTTGACCGCCCAGACTCAGCACAACACGGAGAGCACAAGGCTCACAGGACCCCTGGCTGGGGTCTGCGGCCCCACACACTTGAGGTGAACTCCGGGAGCGCCCAGAAGGTGCCTGAGTGCCGGCATTTCCCTAGTGCTCTCCTCCCAGGCAGAGACGTATGCAGGTGGTTGGGGCCTGCCCCTGCGTGTCTGATCTCCCGTCCACAGCCCCAGCTCAGGGAAGCAGCTCCTGAGCCAAGACCTGTGGGAGGCGCAAGTGGCCCCGCCTGGAAGCCTAGTTTACAGCATGCGGGAAGCGAGCCTCCTCCGGAGAAGGGAATGCAGCCCTGCTGTGTGTGGCTGCATTCACTGCTTTGGCGCAGCCGAGTGTGCCTCCAGTACGGCAGAGCTCCAGCTCTGCTCAGAGGCCCGATCTAACAGAGTTGCTGGCGTTAGGCTGCTCTGTCCTGGGCGAGCCTTGCCCAGACTTGCTTCACACATAGGCTTCCAGTCCAGGAAGGAGCGGGCTGCGCGAGACTGGGAAATGCTCCTGGCGCCTTCCTGGCCTCAGCTCCACTCCTGCCTTGCCTTTGCACCTAGTCCCCAGGCGTTCTTGTGGAGGGCTTAGTTGCCGGTGGGTTGCACACTGCCAAGCGCTCCAGCAGTGAGGGCTCTATTAGAGGCAATGGGAGGGCAACTGCAGGGCTCCTCCAGCGGTTGCTTGACCGCCCAGACTCAGCACAGCACGGAGAGCACAAGGTTCACAGGGCCCCTGGCTGGGGTCTGCAGCCCCACATACGCGGAAAATGACTCGGTGAGGGCCCAGAAGGTGCCTGACAGACGTCATTTCCCTAGTGATCTCCTCCCCAGCAGAGACGTGTGCAGGTGCTTGGGGCCTGCCCCTGCGTGTCTGGGCTCCCGTCCACAGCCCCAGCTCAGTGTAGCAGCTCCTGAGCCAAGACATGTGGGCGGCGAGGGGGGCCCCGCCTGGAAGGCTAGTTTACAGCATGCGGGAAGCGAGCCTCCTCGGGAGAAGAGAAGGCAGCCCTGCTGTGTGCGGCTGCATTCACTGCTTGGGCGGAGCCGAGGGTGCCTCCAGTACGGCAGAGCTCCAGCTCTGCTCAGAGGCCCGATCTGGCAGAGTTGCTGGCGTGAGGCTGCTCTGCCCTGGGCGAGCCTTGCCCAGACTTGCCGCACGTTAGGCTTCCAGTCCAGATAGGAGCGGGCTGCGTGAGACTGGGAGATGCTACTGGCGCCTTCTTGGCCTCAGCTCCACTCCTGCCTTGCCTTTGCACCTAGTCCCCAGGCGTTCTTGTGAAAGGCGTAGTTGCCAGTGGGTTGCACACTGCCAAGCGCTCCAGCAGTGAGGGCTCTATTAGAGGCAATGGGAGGGCAACTGCAGGGCTCCTCCAGCGGTTGCTTGACCGCCCAGACTCAGCACAGCACGGAGAGCACAAGGCTCACAGGGCCCCTGGCTGGGGTCTGCAGCCCCACACACGCGGAAGCTGACTCGGTGAGCGCCCAGAAGGTGCCTGACAGACGTCATTTCCCTATTGCTCTCCTCCCCAGCAGAGACGTGTGCAGGTTGTTTGGGCCTGCCCCTGCGGTTCTGGACTCACGTCCACAGCCCCAGCTCAGGGAAGCAGCTCCTGAGCCAAGACATGTGGGAGGCGCAGATGGCCCCGCCTGGAAGCCTAGTTTACAGCATGCGGGAAGCGAGCCTCCTCAGGATAAGAGAAGGCAGCCCTGCTGTGTGCGGCTGCAATCACTGCTTTGGCAGAGCCGAGTGCGCCTCCAGTACGGCAGAGCTCCAGCTCTGCTCAGAGGCCTGATCTGGCAGAGTTGCTGGCGTGAGGCTGCTCTGCCCTGGGCGAGCATTGCCCAGACTTGCCTCTCGGCTAGGCTTCCAGTCCAGGAAGGAGCAGGCTGCGCGAGACTGGGAGATGCTACTGGCGCCTTCCTGGCCTAACCTCCACTCCTGCCTTGCCTTTGCACCTAGACCCCAGGCATTCTTGTGGTGGGCTTAGTTGCCAGTGGGTTGCACACTTCCAAGAGCTCCATCTTGAGGGCTCTATTAGAGGCAAAGTGAGGGCAAGTGGAAGTCTATTCTTACGGTTGCTTGCCGCCCAGACTCAGCACAGCACGGAGAGCACAAGGCTCACAGGGCCCCTGGCTGTGGTCTGCAGCCCCACACACCGGAGGTGAACTCCGGGAGCGCCCAGAAGGTGCCTGAGTGCCGGCATTTCCCTAGTGCTCTCCTCCCAGGCAGAGACGTGTGCAGGTGGTTGGGGCCTGCCCCTGCGTGTCTGATCTCCCGTCCACAGCCTCAGCTCAGGGAAGCAGCTCCTGAGCCAAGACCTGTGGGAGGCGCAGGGGGCCCAGTCTGGAAGCCTAGTTTACAGCATGCAGGAAGCGAGCCTCCTCCGGAGAAGAGAAGGCAGCACTGCTGTGTGCGGCTGCATTCACTGCTTTGGCGGAGCCGAGTGCGCCTCCAGTACGGCAGAGCTCCAGCTCTGCTCAGAGTCCCGATCTGACAGAGTTGCTGGCGTTAGGCTGCTCTGTCCTGGGCGAGCCTTGCCCAGACTTGCCTCACACATAGGCTTCCAGTCCAGGATGGAGCGGGCTGCGCGAGACTGGGAGATGCTACTGGCGCCTTCCTGGCCTCAGCTCCACTCCTGCTTTGCCTTTGCACCTAGTCCCCAGGCGTTCTTGTGGAGGGCTTAGTTGCCGGTGGGTTGCACACTGCCAAGCGCTCCAGCAGTGAGGGCTCTATTAGAGGCAATGGGAGGGCAACTGCAGGGCTCCTCCAGCGGTTGCTTGACTGCCCAGACTCAGCACAGCACGGAGAACACAAGGCTCACAGGGCCCCTGGCTGGGGTCTTCAGCCCCACACACCGGATGTGAACTCCGGGAGCGCCCAGAAGGTGCCTGAGAGACGTCATTTCCCTAGTGCTCTTCTTCCCAGCAGAGACGATTGCAGGTGGTTGGGGCCTGATCCTGCGTGTCTGGCCTCCCGTCCACAGCTCCAGCTCAGGGAAGCAGCTCCTGAGCCAAGACCTGTGGGAGGCGCAGGGGGCCCCGCCTGGAAGCCTAGTTTACAGCATGCGGGAAGCGAGCCTCCTTGGGAGAAGGTGAGGCAGCCCAGCTGCGTGCGGCTGCAATCACTGCTTTTGCGGATACGAGTGCCCCTCCATTACGGCAGAGCTCCAGCTCTGCTCAGAGGCCCGCTCTGGCAGAGTTGCTTGCATGAGTCTGCTCTGCCCTGGGCGAGCCTTGCCCAGACTTGCCGCACGTTAGGCTTCCAGTCCAGATAGGAGCGGGCTGCGTGAGACTGGGAGATGCTACTGGCGCCTTCCTGGCCTCAGCTTCACTCCTGCATTGCCTTTGCACCTAGTCCCCAGGCGTTCTTGTGAAAGGCTTAGTTGCCGGTGGGTTGCACACTGCCAAGCGCTCCAGCCGTGAGGGCTCTATTAGAGGCAAAGGGAGGGCTACTGCAAGTCGCCTCTTGGGTTTGCTTGACCGCCCAAAATCTGCACAGCACGGAAAGCACAAGGCTCACAGGGCCCCTGGCTGGGGTCTGCAGCCCCACACACCGGTGGGGAACTCCGGGAGCGCCCAGAAGGTGCCTGACAGACGTCATTTCCCTAGTGCTCTCCTCCCCAGCAGAGACGTGTGCAGGTGGTTGGGGCCTGCCCTTGAGTGTCTGGACTCCCTTCCACAGCCCCAGCTCAGGGAAGCAGCTCCTCAGCTAAGACCTGTAGGATGCGCGGGGCGCCCCCGCCTGGAAGCCTAGTTTACAGCATGCCGGAAGCGAGCCTCCTCAGTACAAGAGCAGGCAGCCCAGCTGCGTGCGGCGGCAATCACTACTTTGGCAGAGCCGAGTGCCCCTCCAGTACGGCAGAGCTCCAGCTCTGCTCAAAGGCCCGATCTCTCAGAGTTGCTGGCGTGAGGCTGCTGTGCCCTGGGCGAGCCTTGCCCAGACTTGCCGCACGTTAGGTTTCCAGTCCAGAAAGGAGCGGCCTGGGCGAGACTGGGAGATGCTACTGGCGCCTTCCTGGCCTCAGCTCCACTCCTGCCTTGCCTTTGCACCTAGTCCCCAAGCGTTCTTGTGGAGGGCTTAGTTGCCGGTGGGTTGCACACTGCCAAGCGCTCCAGCAGTGACGGCTCTATTAGAGCCAATGGGAGGGCAACTGGAAGTCAATTCTTACGGTTGCTTGAACGCCGAACTCAGCACAGCACGGAGAGCACAAGGATCACAGGGCCACTGGCTGGGGTCTGCAGCCCCACACACGCGGAGGCTGACTCGGTGAGCGCCCAGAAGGTGCCTGACAGACGTCATTTTCCTAGTGCTCTCCTCCCGAGCAGAGACGTGTGCAGGTGGTTAGGGCCTGCCCCTGCGTTTCAGGGCTCCCGTCCAAAGCCCCAGCTCAGGGAATCAGCTCCTGAGCCAAGACCTGTGGGAGGCGCAGGGGGCCCCGCCTGGAGGCCTAGTTTACAGCATGCGGGAAGCGAGCCTCCTTGGGAGAAGGGGAGCCAGGCCAGCTGCGTGCGGCTGCAATCACTGCTTTGGCGGAGTCGAGTGCCCCTCCATTACGGCAGAGCTCCAGCTCTGCTCAGAGGCCTGATATGGCAGAGTTGCTGGCGTGAGGCTGCTATGCCCTGGGCGAGCCTTGCCCAGACTTGCCGCACGTTAGGCTTCCAGTCCCGAAAGGAGCGGGCTGCGTGAGACTGGGAGATGCTACTGGCGCCTTCCTGGCCTCAGCTCCACTCCTGCCTTGCCTTTGCACCTAGTCCCCAGGCGTTCTTGTGGAGGGCTTAGTTGCCGGTGGGTTGCACACTGCCAAGCGCTCCAGCAGTGTGGGCTCTATTAGAGGCAATGGGAGGGCAACTGCAGGGCTCCTCCAGCGGTTGCTTGACCGCCCAGACTCAGCACAACACGGAGAGCACAAGGCTCACAGGACCCCTGGCTGGGGTCTGCGGCCCCACACACTTGAGGTGAACTCCGGGAGCGCCCAGAAGGTGCCTGAGTGCCGGCATTTCCCTAGTGCTCTCCTCCCAGGCAGAGACGTATGCAGGTGGTTGGGGCCTGCCCCTGCGTGTCTGATCTCCCGTCCACAGCCCCAGCTCAGGGAAGCAGCTCCTGAGCCAAGACCTGTGGGAGGCGCAAGTGGCCCCGCCTGGAAGCCTAGTTTACAGCATGCGGGAAGCGAGCCTCCTCCGGAGAAGGGAATGCAGCCCTGCTGTGTGTGGCTGCATTCACTGCTTTGGCGCAGCCGAGTGTGCCTCCAGTACGGCAGAGCTCCAGCTCTGCTCAGAGGCCCGATCTAACAGAGTTGCTGGCGTTAGGCTGCTCTGTCCTGGGCGAGCCTTGCCCAGACTTGCTTCACACATAGGCTTCCAGTCCAGGAAGGAGCGGGCTGCGCGAGACTGGGAAATGCTCCTGGCGCCTTCCTGGCCTCAGCTCCACTCCTGCCTTGCCTTTGCACCTAGTCCCCAGGCGTTCTTGTGGAGGGCTTAGTTGCCGGTGGGTTGCACACTTCCAAGAGCTCCATCTTGAGGGCTCTATTAGAGGCAAAGTGAGGGCAAGTGGAAGTCTATTCTTACGGTTGCTTGCCGCCCAGACTCAGCACAGCACGGAGAGCACAAGGCTCACAGGGCCCCTGGCTGTGGTCTGCAGCCCCACACACCGGAGGTGAACTCCGGGAGCGCCCAGAAGGTGCCTGAGTGCCGGCATTTCCCTTGTGCTCTCCTCCCAGGCAGAGACGTGTGCAGGTGGTTGGGGCCTGCCCCTGCGTGTCTGATCTCCCGTCCACAGCCTCAGCTCAGGGAAGCAGCTCCTGAGCCAAGACCTGTGGGAGGCGCAGGGGGCCCAGTCTGGAAGCCTAGTTTACAGCATGCAGGAAGCGAGCCTCCTCCGGAGAAGAGAAGGCAGCACTGCTGTGTGCGGCTGCATTCACTGCTTTGGCGGAGCCGAGTGCGCCTCCAGTACGGCAGAGCTCCAGCTCTGCTCAGAGTCCCGATCTGACAGAGTTGCTGGCGTTAGGCTGCTCTGTCCTGGGCGAGCCTTGCCCAGACTTGCCTCACACATAGGCTTCCAGTCCAGGATGGAGCGGGCTGCGCGAGACTGGGAGATGCTACTGGCGCCTTCCTGGCCTCAGCTCCACTCCTGCTTTGCCTTTGCACCTAGTCCCCAGGCGTTCTTGTGGAGGGCTTAGTTGCCGGTGGGTTGCACACTGCCAAGCGCTCCAGCAGTGAGGGCTCTATTAGAGGCAATGGGAGGGCAACTGCAGGGCTCCTCCAGCGGTTGCTTGACTGCCCAGACTCAGCACAGCACGGAGAACACAAGGCTCACAGGGCCCCTGGCTGGGGTCTTCAGCCCCACACACCGGATGTGAACTCCGGGAGCGCCCAGAAGGTGCCTGAGAGACGTCATTTCCCTAGTGCTCTTCTTCCCAGCAGAGACGATTGCAGGTGGTTGGGGCCTGATCCTGCGTGTCTGGCCTCCCGTCCACAGCTCCAGCTCAGGGAAGCAGCTCCTGAGCCAAGACCTGTGGGAGGCGCAGGGGGCCCCGCCTGGAAGCCTAGTTTACAGCATGCGGGAAGCGAGCCTCCTTGGGAGAAGGTGAGGCAGCCCAGCTGCGTGCGGCTGCAATCACTGCTTTTGCGGATACGAGTGCCCCTCCATTACGGCAGAGCTCCAGCTCTGCTCAGAGGCCCGCTCTGGCAGAGTTGCTTGCATGAGTCTGCTCTGCCCTGGGCGAGCCTTGCCCAGACTTGCCGCACGTTAGGCTTCCAGTCCAGATAGGAGCGGGCTGCGTGAGACTGGGAGATGCTACTGGCGCCTTCCTGGCCTCAGCTTCACTCCTGCATTGCCTTTGCACCTAGTCCCCAGGCGTTCTTGTGAAAGGCTTAGTTGCCGGTGGGTTGCACACTGCCAAGCGCTCCAGCCGTGAGGGCTCTATTAGAGGCAAAGGGAGGGCTACTGCAAGTCGCCTCTTGGGTTTGCTTGACCGCCCAAAATCTGCACAGCACGGAAAGCACAAGGCTCACAGGGCCCCTGGCTGGGGTCTGCAGCCCCACACACCGGTGGGGAACTCCGGGAGCGCCCAGAAGGTGCCTGACAGACGTCATTTCCCTAGTGCTCTCCTCCCCAGCAGAGACGTGTGCAGGTGGTTGGGGCCTGCCCTTGAGTGTCTGGACTCCCTTCCACAGCCCCAGCTCAGGGAAGCAGCTCCTCAGCTAAGACCTGTAGGATGCGCGGGGCGCCCCCGCCTGGAAGCCTAGTTTACAGCATGCCGGAAGCGAGCCTCCTCAGTACAAGAGCAGGCAGCCCAGCTGCGTGCGGCGGCAATCACTACTTTGGCAGAGCCGAGTGCCCCTCCAGTACGGCAGAGCTCCAGCTCTGCTCAAAGGCCCGATCTCTCAGAGTTGCTGGCGTGAGGCTGCTGTGCCCTGGGCGAGCCTTGCCCAGACTTGCCGCACGTTAGGTTTCCAGTCCAGAAAGGAGCGGCCTGGGCGAGACTGGGAGATGCTACTGGCGCCTTCCTGGCCTCAGCTCCACTCCTGCCTTGCCTTTGCACCTAGTCCCCAAGCGTTCTTGTGGAGGGCTTAGTTGCCGGTGGGTTGCACACTGCCAAGCGCTCCAGCAGTGACGGCTCTATTAGAGCCAATGGGAGGGCAACTGGAAGTCAATTCTTACGGTTGCTTGAACGCCGAACTCAGCACAGCACGGAGAGCACAAGGATCACAGGGCCACTGGCTGGGGTCTGCAGCCCCACACACGCGGAGGCTGACTCGGTGAGCGCCCAGAAGGTGCCTGACAGACGTCATTTTCCTAGTGCTCTCCTCCCGAGCAGAGACGTGTGCAGGTGGTTAGGGCCTGCCCCTGCGTTTCAGGGCTCCCGTCCAAAGCCCCAGCTCAGGGAATCAGCTCCTGAGCCAAGACCTGTGGGAGGCGCAGGGGGCCCCGCCTGGAGGCCTAGTTTACAGCATGCGGGAAGCGAGCCTCCTTGGGAGAAGGGGAGCCAGGCCAGCTGCGTGCGGCTGCAATCACTGCTTTGGCGGAGTCGAGTGCCCCTCCATTACGGCAGAGCTCCAGCTCTGCTCAGAGGCCTGATATGGCAGAGTTGCTGGCGTGAGGCTGCTATGCCCTGGGCGAGCCTTGCCCAGACTTGCCGCACGTTAGGCTTCCAGTCCCGAAAGGAGCGGGCTGCGTGAGACTGGGAGATGCTACTGGCGCCTTCCTGGCCTCAGCTCCACTCCTGCCTTGCCTTTGCACCTAGTCCCCAGGCGTTCTTGTGGAGGGCTTAGTTGCCGGTGGGTTGCACACTGCCAAGCGCTCCAGCAGTGTGGGCTCTATTAGAGGCAATGGGAGGGCAACTGCAGGGCTCCTCCAGCGGTTGCTTGACCGCCCAGACTCAGCACAACACGGAGAGCACAAGGCTCACAGGACCCCTGGCTGGGGTCTGCGGCCCCACACACTTGAGGTGAACTCCGGGAGCGCCCAGAAGGTGCCTGAGTGCCGGCATTTCCCTAGTGCTCTCCTCCCAGGCAGAGACGTATGCAGGTGGTTGGGGCCTGCCCCTGCGTGTCTGATCTCCCGTCCACAGCCCCAGCTCAGGGAAGCAGCTCCTGAGCCAAGACCTGTGGGAGGCGCAAGTGGCCCCGCCTGGAAGCCTAGTTTACAGCATGCGGGAAGCGAGCCTCCTCCGGAGAAGGGAATGCAGCCCTGCTGTGTGTGGCTGCATTCACTGCTTTGGCGCAGCCGAGTGTGCCTCCAGTACGGCAGAGCTCCAGCTCTGCTCAGAGGCCCGATCTAACAGAGTTGCTGGCGTTAGGCTGCTCTGTCCTGGGCGAGCCTTGCCCAGACTTGCTTCACACATAGGCTTCCAGTCCAGGAAGGAGCGGGCTGCGCGAGACTGGGAAATGCTCCTGGCGCCTTCCTGGCCTCAGCTCCACTCCTGCCTTGCCTTTGCACCTAGTCCCCAGGCGTTCTTGTGGAGGGCTTAGTTGCCGGTGGGTTGCACACTGCCAAGCGCTCCAGCAGTGAGGGCTCTATTAGAGGCAATCGGAGGGCAACTGCAGGGCTCCTCCAGCGGTTGCTTGACCGCCCAGACTCAGCAAAGCACGGAGAGCACAAGGTTCACAGGGCCCCTGGCTGGGGTCTGCAGCCCCACATACGCGGAAAATGACTCGGTGAGGGCCCAGAAGGTGCCTGACAGACGTCATTTCCCTAGTGATCTCCTCCCCAGCAGAGACGTGTGCAGGTGCTTGGGGCCTGCCCCTGCGTGTCTGGGCTCCCGTCCACAGCCCCAGCTCAGTGTAGCAGCTCCTGAGCCAAGACATGTGGGCGGCGAGGGGGGCCCCGCCTGGAAGGCTAGTTTACAGCATGCGGGAAGCGAGCCTCCTCGGGAGAACAGAAGGCAGCCCTGCTGTGTGCGGCTGCATTCACTGCTTGGGCGGAGCCGAGGGTGCCTCCAGTACGGCAGAGCTCCAGCTCTGCTCAGAGGCCCGATCTGGCAGAGTTGCTGGCGTGAGGCTGCTCTGCCCTGGGCGAGCCTTGCCCAGACTTGCCGCACGTTAGGCTTCCAGTCCAGATAGGAGCGGGCTGCGTGAGACTGGGAGATGCTACTGGCGCCTTCTTGGCCTCAGCTCCACTCCTGCCTTGCCTTTGCACCTAGTCCCCAGGCGTTCTTGTGAAAGGCGTAGTTGCCAGTGGGTTGCACACTGCCAAGCGCTCCAGCAGTGAGGGCTCTATTAGAGGCAATGGGAGGGCAACTGCAGGGCTCCTCCAGCGGTTGCTTGACCGCCCAGACTCAGCACAGCACGGAGAGCACAAGGCTCACAGGGCCCCTGGCTGGGGTCTGCAGCCCCACACACGCGGAAGCTGACTCGGTGAGCGCCCAGAAGGTGCCTGACAGACGTCATTTCCCTATTGCTCTCCTCCCCAGCAGAGACGTGTGCAGGTTGTTTGGGCCTGCCCCTGCGGTTCTGGACTCACGTCCACAGCCCCAGCTCAGGGAAGCAGCTCCTGAGCCAAGACATGTGGGAGGCGCAGGTGGCCCCGCCTGGAAGCCTAGTTTACAGCATGCGGGAAGCGAGCCTCCTCAGGATAAGAGAAGGCAGCCCTGCTGTGTGCGGCTGCAATCACTGCTTTGGCAGAGCCGAGTGCGCCTCCAGTACGGCAGAGCTCCAGCTCTGCTCAGAGGCCTGATCTGGCAGAGTTGCTGGCGTGAGGCTGCTCTGCCCTGGGCGAGCATTGCCCAGACTTGCCTCTCGGCTAGGCTTCCAGTCCAGGAAGGAGCAGGCTGCGCGAGACTGGGAGATGCTACTGGCGCCTTCCTGGCCTAACCTCCACTCCTGCCTTGCCTTTGCACCTAGACCCCAGGCATTCTTGTGGTGGGCTTAGTTGCCAGTGGGTTGCACACTTCCAAGAGCTCCATCTTGAGGGCTCTATTAGAGGCAAAGTGAGGGCAAGTGGAAGTCTATTCTTACGGTTGCTTGCCGCCCAGACTCAGCACAGCACGGAGAGCACAAGGCTCACAGGGCCCCTGGCTGTGGTCTGCAGCCCCACACACCGGAGGTGAACTCCGGGAGCGCCCAGAAGGTGCCTGAGTGCCGGCATTTCCCTAGTGCTCTCCTCCCAGGCAGAGACGTGTGCAGGTGGTTGGGGCCTGCCCCTGCGTGTCTGATCTCCCGTCCACAGCCTCAGCTCAGGGAAGCAGCTCCTGAGCCAAGACCTGTGGGAGGCGCAGGGGGCCCAGTCTGGAAGCCTAGTTTACAGCATGCAGGAAGCGAGCCTCCTCCGGAGAAGAGAAGGCAGCACTGCTGTGTGCGGCTGCATTCACTGCTTTGGCGGAGCCGAGTGCGCCTCCAGTACGGCAGAGCTCCAGCTCTGCTCAGAGTCCCGATCTGACAGAGTTGCTGGCGTTAGGCTGCTCTGTCCTGGGCGAGCCTTGCCCAGACTTGCCTCACACATAGGCTTCCAGTCCAGGATGGAGCGGGCTGCGCGAGACTGGGAGATGCTACTGGCGCCTTCCTGGCCTCAGCTCCACTCCTGCTTTGCCTTTGCACCTAGTCCCCAGGCGTTCTTGTGGAGGGCTTAGTTGCCGGTGGGTTGCACACTGCCAAGCGCTCCAGCAGTGAGGGCTCTATTAGAGGCAATGGGAGGGCAACTGCAGGGCTCCTCCAGCGGTTGCTTGACTGCCCAGACTCAGCACATCACGGAGAACACAAGGCTCACAGGGCCCCTGGCTGGGGTCTTCAGCCCCACACACCGGATGTGAACTCCGGGAGCGCCCAGAAGGTGCCTGAGAGACGTCATTTCCCTAGTGCTCTTCTTCCCAGCAGAGACGAATGCAGGTGGTTGGGGCCTGATCCTGCGTGTCTGGGCTCCCGTCCACAGCTCCAGCTCAGGGAAGCAGCTCCTGAGCCAAGACCTGTGGGAGGCGCAGGGGGCCCCGCCTGGAAGCCTAGTTTACAGCATGCGGGAAGCGAGCCTCCTTGGGAGAAGGTGAGGCAGCCCAGCTGCGTGCGGCTGCAATCACTGCTTTTGCGGATACGAGTGCCCCTCCATTACGGCAGAGCTCCAGCTCTGCTCAGAGGCCCGCTCTGGCAGAGTTGCTTGCATGAGTCTGCTCTGCCCTGGGCGAGCCTTGCCCAGACTTGCCGCACGTTAGGCTTCCAGTCCAGATAGGAGCGGGCTGCGTGAGACTGGGAGATGCTACTGGCGCCTTCCTGGCCTCAGCTTCACTCCTGCATTGCCTTTGCACCTAGTCCCCAGGCGTTCTTGTGAAAGGCTTAGTTGCCGGTGGGTTGCACACTGCCAAGCGCTCCAGCCGTGAGGGCTCTATTAGAGGCAAAGGGAGGGCTACTGCAAGTCGCCTCTTGGGTTTGCTTGACCGCCCAAAATCTGCACAGCACGGAAAGCACAAGGCTCACAGGGCCCCTGGCTGGGGTCTGCAGCCCCACACACCGGTGGGGAACTCCGGGAGCGCCCAGAAGGTGCCTGACAGACGTCATTTCCCTAGTGCTCTCCTCCCCAGCAGAGACGTGTGCAGGTGGTTGGGGCCTGCCCTTGAGTGTCTGGACTCCCTTCCACAGCCCCAGCTCAGGGAAGCAGCTCCTCAGCTAAGACCTGTAGGATGCGCGGGGCGCCCCCGCCTGGAAGCCTAGTTTACAGCATGCCGGAAGCGAGCCTCCTCAGTACAAGAGCAGGCAGCCCAGCTGCGTGCGGCGGCAATCACTACTTTGGCAGAGCCGAGTGCCCCTCCAGTACGGCAGAGCTCCAGCTCTGCTCAAAGGCCCGATCTCTCAGAGTTGCTGGCGTGAGGCTGCTGTGCCCTGGGCGAGCCTTGCCCAGACTTGCCGCACGTTAGGTTTCCAGTCCAGAAAGGAGCGGCCTGGGCGAGACTGGGAGATGCTACTGGCGCCTTCCTGGCCTCAGCTCCACTCCTGCCTTGCCTTTGCACCTAGTCCCCAAGCGTTCTTGTGGAGGGCTTAGTTGCCGGTGGGTTGCACACTGCCAAGCGCTCCAGCAGTGACGGCTCTATTAGAGCCAATGGGAGGGCAACTGGAAGTCAATTCTTACGGTTGCTTGAACGCCGAACTCAGCACAGCACGGAGAGCACAAGGATCACAGGGCCACTGGCTGGGGTCTGCAGCCCCACACACGCGGAGGCTGACTCGGTGAGCGCCCAGAAGGTGCCTGACAGACGTCATTTTCCTAGTGCTCTCCTCCCGAGCAGAGACGTGTGCAGGTGGTTAGGGCCTGCCCCTGCGTTTCAGGGCTCCCGTCCAAAGCCCCAGCTCAGGGAAGCAGCTCCTGAGCCAAGACCTGTGGGAGGCGCAGGGGGCCCCGCCTGGAGGCCTAGTTTACAGCATGCGGGAAGCGAGCCTCCTTGGGAGAAGGGGAGCCAGGCCAGCTGCGTGCGGCTGCAATCACTGCTTTGGCGGAGTCGAGTGCCCCTCCATTACGGCAGAGCTCCAGCTCTGCTCAGAGGCCTGATATGGCAGAGTTGCTGGCGTGAGGCTGCTATGCCCTGGGCGAGCCTTGCCCAGACTTGCCGCACGTTAGGCTTCCAGTCCCGAAAGGAGCGGGCTGCGTGAGACTGGGAGATGCTACTGGCGCCTTCCTGGCCTCAGCTCCACTCCTGCCTTGCCTTTGCACCTAGTCCCCAGGCGTTCTTGTGGAGGGCTTAGTTGCCGGTGGGTTGCACACTGCCAAGCGCTCCAGCAGTGTGGGCTCTATTAGAGGCAATGGGAGGGCAACTGCAGGGCTCCTCCAGCGGTTGCTTGACCGCCCAGACTCAGCACAACACGGAGAGCACAAGGCTCACAGGACCCCTGGCTGGGGTCTGCGGCCCCACACACTTGAGGTGAACTCCGGGAGCGCCCAGAAGGTGCCTGATTGCCGGCATTTCCCTAGTGCTCTCCTCCCAGGCAGAGACGTATGCAGGTGGTTGGGGCCTGCCCCTGCGTGTCTGATCTCCCGTCCACAGCCCCAGCTCAGGGAAGCAGCTCCTGAGCCAAGACCTGTGGGAGGCGCAAGTGGCCCCGCCTGGAAGCCTAGTTTACAGCATGCGGGAAGCGAGCCTCCTCCGGAGAAGGGAATGCAGCCCTGCTGTGTGTGGCTGCATTCACTGCTTTGGCGCAGCCGAGTGTGCCTCCAGTACGGCAGAGCTCCAGCTCTGCTCAGAGGCCCGATCTAACAGAGTTGCTGGCGTTAGGCTGCTCTGTCCTGGGCGAGCCTTGCCCAGACTTGCTTCACACATAGGCTTCCAGTCCAGGAAGGAGCGGGCTGCGCGAGACTGGGAAATGCTCCTGGCGCCTTCCTGGCCTCAGCTCCACTCCTGCCTTGCCTTTGCACCTAGTCCCCAGGCGTTCTTGTGGAGGGCTTAGTTGCCGGTGGGTTGCACACTGCCAAGCGCTCCAGCAGTGAGGGCTCTATTAGAGGCAATGGGAGGGCAACTGCAGGGCTCCTCCAGCGGTTGCTTGACCGCCCAGACTCAGCACAGCACGGAGAGCACAAGGTTCACAGGGCCCCTGGCTGGGGTCTGCAGCCCCACATACGCGGAAAATGACTCGGTGAGGGCCCAGAAGGTGCCTGACAGACGTCATTTCCCTAGTGCTCTCCTCCCCAGCAGAGACGTGTGCAGGTGCTTGGGGCCTGCCCCTGCGTGTCTGGGCTCCCGTCCACAGCCCCAGCTCAGTGTAGCAGCTCCTGAGCCAAGACATGTGGGCGGCGAGGGGGGCCCCGCCTGGAAGGCTAGTTTACAGCATGCGGGAAGCGAGCCTCCTCGGGAGAAGAGAAGGCAGCCCTGCTGTGTGCGGCTGCATTCACTGCTTGGGCGGAGCCGAGGGTGCCTCCAGTACGGCAGAGCTCCAGCTCTGCTCAGAGGCCCGATCTGGCAGAGTTGCTGGCGTGAGGCTGCTCTGCCCTGGGCGAGCCTTGCCCAGACTTGCCGCACGTTAGGCTTCCAGTCCAGATAGGAGCGGGCTGCGTGAGACTGGGAGATGCTACTGGCGCCTTCTTGGCCTCAGCTCCACTCCTGCCTTGCCTTTGCACCTAGTCCCCAGGCGTTCTTGTGAAAGGCGTAGTTGCCAGTGGGTTGCACACTGCCAAGCGCTCCAGCAGTGAGGGCTCTATTAGAGGCAATGGGAGGGCAACTGCAGGGCTCCTCCAGCGGTTGCTTGACCGCCCAGACTCAGCACAGCACGGAGAGCACAAGGCTCACAGGGCCCCTGGCTGGGGTCTGCAGCCCCACACACGCGGAAGCTGACTCGGTGAGCGCCCAGAAGGTGCCTGACAGACGTCATTTCCCTATTGCTCTCCTCCCCAGCAGAGACGTGTGCAGGTTGTTTGGGCCTGCCCCTGCGGTTCTGGACTCACGTCCACAGCCCCAGCTCAGGGAAGCAGCTCCTGAGCCAAGACATGTGGGAGGCGCAGATGGCCCCGCCTGGAAGCCTAGTTTACAGCATGCGGGAAGCGAGCCTCCTCAGGATAAGAGAAGGCAGCCCTGCTGTGTGCGGCTGCAATCACTGCTTTGGCAGAGCCGAGTGCGCCTCCAGTACGGCAGAGCTCCAGCTCTGCTCAGAGGCCTGATCTGGCAGAGTTGCTGGCGTGAGGCTGCTCTGCCCTGGGCGAGCATTGCCCAGACTTGCCTCTCGGCTAGGCTTCCAGTCCAGGAAGGAGCAGGCTGCGCGAGACTGGGAGATGCTACTGGCGCCTTCCTGGCCTAACCTCCACTCCTGCCTTGCCTTTGCACCTAGACCCCAGGCATTCTTGTGGTGGGCTTAGTTGCCAGTGGGTTGCACACTTCCAAGAGCTCCATCTTGAGGGCTCTATTAGAGGCAAAGTGAGGGCAAGTGGAAGTCTATTCTTACGGTTGCTTGCCGCCCAGACTCAGCACAGCACGGAGAGCACAAGGCTCACAGGGCCCCTGGCTGTGGTCTGCAGCCCCACACACCGGAGGTGAACTCCGGGAGCGCCCAGAAGGTGCCTGAGTGCCGGCATTTCCCTAGTGCTCTCCTCCCAGGCAGAGACGTGTGCAGGTGGTTGGGGCCTGCCCCTGCGTGTCTGATCTCCCGTCCACAGCCTCAGCTCAGGGAAGCAGCTCCTGAGCCAAGACCTGTGGGAGGCGCAGGGGGCCCAGTCTGGAAGCCTAGTTTACAGCATGCAGGAAGCGAGCCTCCTCCGGAGAAGAGAAGGCAGCACTGCTGTGTGCGGCTGCATTCACTGCTTTGGCGGAGCCGAGTGCGCCTCCAGTACGGCAGAGCTCCAGCTCTGCTCAGAGTCCCGATCTGACAGAGTTGCTGGCGTTAGGCTGCTCTGTCCTGGGCGAGCCTTGCCCAGACTTGCCTCACACATAGGCTTCCAGTCCAGGATGGAGCGGGCTGCGCGAGACTGGGAGATGCTACTGGCGCCTTCCTGGCCTCAGCTCCACTCCTGCTTTGCCTTTGCACCTAGTCCCCAGGCGTTCTTGTGGAGGGCTTAGTTGCCGGTGGGTTGCACACTGCCAAGCGCTCCAGCAGTGAGGGCTCTATTAGAGGCAATGGGAGGGCAACTGCAGGGCTCCTCCAGCGGTTGCTTGACTGCCCAGACTCAGCACAGCACGGAGAACACAAGGCTCACAGGGCCCCTGGCTGGGGTCTGCAGCCCCACACACCGGATGTGAACTCCGGGAGCGCCCAGAAGGTGCCTGAGAGACGTCATTTCCCTAGTGCTCTTCTTCCCAGCAGAGACGAATGCAGGTGGTTGGGGCCTGATCCTGCGTGTCTGGCCTCCCGTCCACAGCTCCAGCTCAGGGAAGCAGCTCCTGAGCCAAGACCTGTGGGAGGCGCAGGGGGCCCCGCCTGGAAGCCTAGTTTACAGCATGCGGGAAGCGAGCCTCCTTGGGAGAAGGTGAGGCAGCCCAGCTGCGTGCGGCTGCAATCACTGCTTTTGCGGATACGAGTGCCCCTCCATTACGGCAGAGCTCCAGCTCTGCTCAGAGGCCCGCTCTGGCAGAGTTGCTTGCATGAGTCTGCTCTGCCCTGGGCGAGCCTTGCCCAGACTTGCCGCACGTTAGGCTTCCAGTCCAGATAGGAGCGGGCTGCGTGAGACTGGGAGATGCTACTGGCGCCTTCCTGGCCTCAGCTTCACTCCTGCATTGCCTTTGCACCTAGTCCCCAGGCGTTCTTGTGAAAGGCTTAGTTGCCGGTGGGTTGCACACTGCCAAGCGCTCCAGCCGTGAGGGCTCTATTAGAGGCAAAGGGAGGGCTACTGCAAGTCGCCTCTTGGGTTTGCTTGACCGCCCAAAATCTGCACAGCACGGAAAGCACAAGGCTCACAGGGCCCCTGGCTGGGGTCTGCAGCCCCACACACCGGTGGGGAACTCCGGGAGCGCCCAGAAGGTGCCTGACAGACGTCATTTCCCTAGTGCTCTCCTCCCCAGCAGAGACGTGTGCAGGTGGTTGGGGCCTGCCCTTGAGTGTCTGGACTCCCTTCCACAGCCCCAGCTCAGGGAAGCAGCTCCTCAGCTAAGACCTGTAGGATGCGCGGGGCGCCCCCGCCTGGAAGCCTAGTTTACAGCATGCCGGAAGCGAGCCTCCTCAGTACAAGAGCAGGCAGCCCAGCTGCGTGCGGCGGCAATCACTACTTTGGCAGAGCCGAGTGCCCCTCCAGTACGGCAGAGCTCCAGCTCTGCTCAAAGGCCCGATCTCTCAGAGTTGCTGGCGTGAGGCTGCTGTGCCCTGGGCGAGCCTTGCCCAGACTTGCCGCACGTTAGGTTTCCAGTCCAGAAAGGAGCGGCCTGGGCGAGACTGGGAGATGCTACTGGCGCCTTCCTGGCCTCAGCTCCACTCCTGCCTTGCCTTTGCACCTAGTCCCCAAGCGTTCTTGTGGAGGGCTTAGTTGCCGGTGGGTTGCACACTGCCAAGCGCTCCAGCAGTGACGGCTCTATTAGAGCCAATGGGAGGGCAACTGGAAGTCAATTCTTACGGTTGCTTGAACGCCGAACTCAGCACAGCACGGAGAGCACAAGGATCACAGGGCCACTGGCTGGGGTCTGCAGCCCCACACACGCGGAGGCTGACTCGGTGAGCGCCCAGAAGGTGCCTGACAGACGTCATTTTCCTAGTGCTCTCCTCCCGAGCAGAGACGTGTGCAGGTGGTTAGGGCCTGCCCCTGCGTTTCAGGGCTCCCGTCCAAAGCCCCAGCTCAGGGAAGCAGCTCCTGAGCCAAGACCTGTGGGAGGCGCAGGGGGCCCCGCCTGGAGGCCTAGTTTACAGCATGCGGGAAGCGAGCCTCCTTGGGAGAAGGGGAGCCAGGCCAGCTGCGTGCGGCTGCAATCACTGCTTTGGCGGAGTCGAGTGCCCCTCCATTACGGCAGAGCTCCAGCTCTGCTCAGAGGCCTGATATGGCAGAGTTGCTGGCGTGAGGCTGCTATGCCCTGGGCGAGCCTTGCCCAGACTTGCCGCACGTTAGGCTTCCAGTCCCGAAAGGAGCGGGCTGCGTGAGACTGGGAGATGCTACTGGCGCCTTCCTGGCCTCAGCTCCACTCCTGCCTTGCCTTTGCACCTAGTCCCCAGGCGTTCTTGTGGAGGGCTTAGTTGCCGGTGGGTTGCACACTGCCAAGCGCTCCAGCAGTGTGGGCTCTATTAGAGGCAATGGGAGGGCAACTGCAGGGCTCCTCCAGCGGTTGCTTGACCGCCCAGACTCAGCACAACACGGAGAGCACAAGGCTCACAGGACCCCTGGCTGGGGTCTGCGGCCCCACACACTTGAGGTGAACTCCGGGAGCGCCCAGAAGGTGCCTGAGTGCCGGCATTTCCCTAGTGCTCTCCTCCCAGGCAGAGACGTATGCAGGTGGTTGGGGCCTGCCCCTGCGTGTCTGATCTCCCGTCCACAGCCCCAGCTCAGGGAAGCAGCTCCTGAGCCAAGACCTGTGGGAGGCGCAAGTGGCCCCGCCTGGAAGCCTAGTTTACAGCATGCGGGAAGCGAGCCTCCTCCGGAGAAGGGAATGCAGCCCTGCTGTGTGTGGCTGCATTCACTGCTTTGGCGCAGCCGAGTGTGCCTCCAGTACGGCAGAGCTCCAGCTCTGCTCAGAGGCCCGATCTAACAGAGTTGCTGGCGTTAGGCTGCTCTGTCCTGGGCGAGCCTTGCCCAGACTTGCTTCACACATAGGCTTCCAGTCCAGGAAGGAGCGGGCTGCGCGAGACTGGGAAATGCTCCTGGCGCCTTCCTGGCCTCAGCTCCACTCCTGCCTTGCCTTTGCACCTAGTCCCCAGGCGTTCTTGTGGAGGGCTTAGTTGCCGGTGGGTTGCACACTGCCAAGCGCTCCAGCAGTGAGGGCTCTATTAGAGGCAATCGGAGGGCAACTGCAGGGCTCCTCCAGCGGTTGATTGACCGCCCAGACTCAGCAAAGCACGGAGAGCACAAGGTTCACAGGGCCCCTGGCTGGGGTCTGCAGCCCCACATACGCGGAAAATGACTCGGTGAGGGCCCAGAAGGTGCCTGACAGACGTCATTTCCCTAGTGATCTCCTCCCCAGCAGAGACGTGTGCAGGTGCTTGGGGCCTGCCCCTGCGTGTCTGGGCTCCCGTCCACAGCCCCAGCTCAGTGTAGCAGCTCCTGAGCCAAGACATGTGGGGGGCGAGGGGGGCCCCGCCTGGAAGGCTAGTTTACAGCATGCGGGAAGCGAGCCTCCTCGGGAGAACAGAAGGCAGCCCTGCTGTGTGCGGCTGCATTCACTGCTTGGGCGGAGCCGAGGGTGCCTCCAGTACGGCAGAGCTCCAGCTCTGCTCAGAGGCCCGATCTGGCAGAGTTGCTGGCGTGAGGCTGCTCTGCCCTGGGCGAGCCTTGCCCAGACTTGCCGCACGTTAGGCTTCCAGTCCAGATAGGAGCGGGCTGCGTGAGACTGGGAGATGCTACTGGCGCCTTCTTGGCCTCAGCTCCACTCCTGCCTTGCCTTTGCACCTAGTCCCCAGGCGTTCTTGTGAAAGGCGTAGTTGCCAGTGGGTTGCACACTGCCAAGCGCTCCAGCAGTGAGGGCTCTATTAGAGGCAATGGGAGGGCAACTGCAGGGCTCCTCCAGCGGTTGCTTGACCGCCCAGACTCAGCACAGCACGGAGAGCACAAGGCTCACAGGGCCCCTGGCTGGGGTCTGCAGCCCCACACACGCGGAAGCTGACTCGGTGAGCGCCCAGAAGGTGCCTGACAGACGTCATTTCCCTATTGCTCTCCTCCCCAGCAGAGACGTGTGCAGGTTGTTTGGGCCTGCCCCTGCGGTTCTGGACTCACGTCCACAGCCCCAGCTCAGGGAAGCAGCTCCTGAGCCAAGACATGTGGGAGGCGCAGGTGGCCCCGCCTGGAAGCCTAGTTTACAGCATGCGGGAAGCGAGCCTCCTCAGGATAAGAGAAGGCAGCCCTGCTGTGTGCGGCTGCAATCACTGCTTTGGCAGAGCCGAGTGCGCCTCCAGTACGGCAGAGCTCCAGCTCTGCTCAGAGGCCTGATCTGGCAGAGTTGCTGGCGTGAGGCTGCTCTGCCCTGGGCGAGCATTGCCCAGACTTGCCTCTCGGCTAGGCTTCCAGTCCAGGAAGGAGCAGGCTGCGCGAGACTGGGAGATGCTACTGGCGCCTTCCTGGCCTAACCTCCACTCCTGCCTTGCCTTTGCACCTAGACCCCAGGCATTCTTGTGGTGGGCTTAGTTGCCAGTGGGTTGCACACTTCCAAGAGCTCCATCTTGAGGGCTCTATTAGAGGCAAAGTGAGGGCAAGTGGAAGTCTATTCTTACGGTTGCTTGCCGCCCAGACTCAGCACAGCACGGAGAGCACAAGGCTCACAGGGCCCCTGGCTGTGGTCTGCAGCCCCACACACCGGAGGTGAACTCCGGGAGCGCCCAGAAGGTGCCTGAGTGCCGGCATTTCCCTAGTGCTCTCCTCCCAGGCAGAGACGTGTGCAGGTGGTTGGGGCCTGCCCCTGCGTGTCTGATCTCCCGTCCACAGCCTCAGCTCAGGGAAGCAGCTCCTGAGCCAAGACCTGTGGGAGGCGCAGGGGGCCCAGTCTGGAAGCCTAGTTTACAGCATGCAGGAAGCGAGCCTCCTCCGGAGAAGAGAAGGCAGCACTGCTGTGTGCGGCTGCATTCACTGCTTTGGCGGAGCCGAGTGCGCCTCCAGTACGGCAGAGCTCCAGCTCTGCTCAGAGGCCCGATCTGACAGAGTTGCTGGCGTTAGGCTGCTCTGTCCTGGGCGAGCCTTGCCCAGACTTGCTTCACACATAGGCTTCCAGTCCAGGAAGGAGCGGGCTGCGCGAGACTGGGAAATGCTCCTGGCGCCTTCCTGGCCTCAGCTCCACTCCTGCCTTGCCTTTGCACCTAGTCCCCAGGCGTTCTTGTGGAGGGCTTAGTTGCCGGTGGGTTGCACACTGCCAAGCGCTCCAGCAGTGAGGGCTCTATTAGAGGCAATCGGAGGGCAACTGCAGGGCTCCTCCAGCGGTTGCTTGACCGCCCAGACTCAGCACAGCACGGAGAGCACAAGGTTCACAGTGCCCCTGGCTGGGGTCTGCAGCCCCACATACGCGGAAAATGACTCGGTGAGGGCCCAGAAGGTGCCTGACAGACGTCATTTCCCTAGTGATCTCCTCCCCAGCAGAGACGTGTGCAGGTGCTTGGGGCCTGCCCCTGCGTGTCTGGGCTCCCGTCCACAGCCCCAGCTCAGTGTAGCAGCTCCTGAGCCAAGACATGTGGGCGGCGAGGGGGGCCCCGCCTGGAAGGCTAGTTTACAGCATGCGGGAAGCGAGCCTCCTCGGGAGAAGAGAAGGCAGCCCTGCTCTGTGCGGCTGCATTCACTGCTTGGGCGGAGCCGAGGGTGCCTCCAGTACGGCAGAGCTCCAGCTCTGCTCAGAGGCCCGATCTGGCAGAGTTGCTGGCGTGAGGCTGCTCTGCCCTGGGCGAGCCTTGCCCAGACTTGCCGCACGTTAGGCTTCCAGTCCAGAAAGGAGCGGGCTGCTTGAGACAGGGAGATGCTACTGGCGCCTTCCTGGCCTCAGCTCCACTCCTGCCTTGCCTTTGCACCTAGTCCCCAGGCGTTCTTGTGGAGGGCTTAGTTGCCGGTGGGTTGCACACTGCCAAGCGCTCCAGCAGTGAGGGCTCTATTAGAGGCAATGGGAGGGCAACTGCAGGGCTCCTCCAGCGGTTGCTTGACCGCCCAGACTCAGCACAGCACGGAGAGCACAAGGCTCACAGTGCCCCTGGCTGGGGTCTGCAGCCCCACACACCGGAGGTGAACTCCGGGAGCGCCCAGAAGATGACTGACAGACGTCATTTCCCTAGTGCTCTCCTCCCCAGCAGAGACGTGTGCAGGTGGTTGGGGCCTGCCCCTGCGTGTCTGGGCTCCCGTCCACAGCCCCACCTCAGGGAAGCAGCACCTCAGCCAAGACCTGTGGGAGGCGCAGGGGGCCCCGCCTGGAAGCCCAGTTTACAGCATGCGGGAAGCGAGCGTCCTTGGGAGAAGGGGAGGCAGCCCAGCTGCGTGCGGCTGCAATCACTGCTTTGGCGGAGCCGAGTGCCCCTCCAGTACGGCAGAGCTCCAGCTATGCTGAAGGCCAGATCTGGAAGAGCTGCTGGCGTGAGGCTGCTCTGCCCTGGGCGAACCTTGCCCAGACTTGCCTCGCGGCTAGGCTTCCAGTCCAGGAAGGAGCAGGCTGTGCGAGACTGGGACATACTACTGGCGCCTTCCTGGCCTCAGCTCCACTCCTGCCTTGCCTTTGCACCTAGTCCCCAGGCGTTCTTGTGGAGGGCTTAGTTGCCGGTGGGTTGCACACTGCCAAGCGCTCCAGAAGTGAGGGCTCTATTAGAGGCAATGGGAGGGCAACTGCAGGGCTCCTTCAGCGGTTGCTTGACCGCCCAGACTCAGCACAGCACGGAGAGCACAAGGCTCACAGGGCCCCTGACTGGGGTCTGCAGCCCCACACAGGCGGAGGCTGACTCGGTGAGCGCTCAGAAGGTGCCTGACAGACGTCATTTCCCTAGGGCTCCCCACCCCAGCAGAGAAATGTGCAGGTGGTTTGGGCCTGCCCCTGCGTGTCTGGGCTCCCGTCCACAGCCCCAGCTCAGGGAAACAGCTCCTCAGCCAAGAACTGAAGGAGGCGCGCGGCGCCCCCGCCTGGAATCCTAGTGCACAGCATGCGGGAAACGACCCTCCTTGGGAGAAGAGGAGGCAGCCCAGATGCCTGCGGCTGCAATCACTGCTTGGGCGGAGCCGAGAGTGCCTCCTGTACGGCAGAGCTCCAGCTCTGTTCAGAGGCCCGATCTGGCAGAGTTGCTGGCGTGAGGCTGCTTTGCCCTGGGCGAGCCTTGCCCAGACTTGCCTCTCGGCTAGGCTTCCAGTGCAGGAAGGAGCAGGCTGCGCGAGATTTGGAGATGCTACTGGCGACTTCCTGGCCTCAGCTCCACTCCTGCCTTGCCTTTGCACCTAGTCCCCTGGCGTTCTTGTGGAGAGCTTGTTGCTGGTGGGTTGCACACTGCCAAGCGCTCCAGCAGTGAGGGCTCTATTAGAGGCAATGGGAGGGCAACTGCAGGGCTCCTCCAGCGGTTGCTTGACCGCCAAGACTCAGCACAGCACGGAGAGCACAAGGCTCACAGGGCCCCTGGCTGGGGTCTGCAGCCCCACACACTCAGAGGCTGCCTCGATGAGCGGCCAGAAGATGCCTGACAGACGTCATTTCCCTAGTGCTCTCCTCCCCAGCAGAGACGTGTGCAGGTGGTTGGGGCCTGCCCCTGCGTGTCTGGGCTCCCGTCCACAGCCCCAGCTCAGGGAAGCAGCTCCTGAGCCAAGACCTGTGGGAGGCGCAGGTGGCCCCGCCTGGAAGCCTAGTTTACAGCATGCGGGAAGCGAGTCTCCTCGGGAGAAGAGGAGCCAGTCCAGCTGCGTGAGGCTGCAATCACTGCTTTGGCGGAGCCGAGTGCCCCTCCAGTATGGCAGAGGTCCAGCTCTGCTCAGAGGCCCGATCTGGCAGAGTTGCTGGCTTGAGGCTGCTCTGCCCAGGGCGAGCTTTGCCCAGACTTGCCTCGCGGCTAGGCTTCCAGTCCAGGAAGGAGCAGGCTGCGCGAGACTAGGAGATGCTACTGGCGCCTTCCTGGCCTCAGCTCCACTCCTGCCTTGCCTTTGCACCTAGTCCCCAGGTGTTCTTGTGAAAGGCTTAGTTGCCGGTGGGTTGCACACTGCCAAGCGCTCCAGCCGTGAGGGCTCTATTAGAGGCAAAGGGAGGGCTACTGCAAGTCGCCTCTTGGGTTTGCTTGACCGCCCAGACTCAGCACAGCACGGAAAGTACAAGGCTCACAGGGCCCCTGGCTGGGGTCTGCAGCCCCACACACCGGAGGTGAACTCCGGGAGCGCCCAGAAGGTGCCTGACAGACGTCATTTCCCTAGTGCTCTCCTTCCCAGCAGAGACGAGTGCAGGTGGTTGGGGCCTGATCCTGCGTGTCTGGGCTCCCGTCCAAGCCCCAGCTCAGGGAAGCAGCTCCTGAGCCAAGACCTGTGGGAGGCGCAGGGGGCCCCGCCTGGAAACCTAGTTTACAGCATGCGGGAAACGAGCTTCCTCGGGAGAAGAGAAGGCAGCCCTGTTGTGTGCGGCTGCATTCACTGCTTTGGCGGAGCCGAGTGCGCCTCCAGTACGGCAGAGCTCCAGCTCTGCTCAAGGTCAGATCTGGCAGAGCTGCTGGCGTGAGGCTACTCTGCCCTGGGCGAACCATGCCCAGACTTGCCTCACGGCTAGGCTTCCAGTCCAGGAAGGAGCAGGCTGCGCGAGATTTGGAGATGCTACTGGCGCCTTCCTGGCCTCAGCTCCACTCCTCCCTTGCCTTTGCACCTAGTCCCCAGGCGTTCTTGTGGAGGGCTTAGTTGCCAGTGGGTTGCACACTGCCAAGCGCTCCAGCAGTGAGGGCTCTATTAGAGGCAAAGGGAGGGCTACTGCAAGTAGCCTCTTGCGTTTGCTGACCGCCCAGACTCAGCACAGCACGGAGAGCACAAGGCTCACAGGGCCCCTGGCTGGGGTCTGAAGTCCCACACACATGGAAGCTGACTCGGTGAGCGCGCAGAAGGTGCCTGAGAGACGTCATTTCCCTAGTGCTCTCCTCCCCAGCAGAGACGTGTGCAGGTGGTTTGGGCCTGCCCCTGCGTGTCTGGGCTCCAGTCCACAGCCCCAGCTCAGGGAACCAGCTCATGAGCCAAGACCTGTGGTAGGCGCAGGGGGCCCCGCCTGGAAGCCTAGTTTACAGCATGCGGGAAGCGAGCCTCCTCGGGAGAAGAGAAGGCAGCCCTGCTGTGTGCGGCTGCATTCACTGCTTTGGCGGAGCCTAATGTGCCTCCAGTACGGCAGAGCTCCAGCTTTGCTCAGAGGCCCGATCTGGCAGAGTGCTGGCGTGAGGCTGCTCTGCCCTGGTGGAGCCTTGCCCAGACTTGCCTCGAGGCTCCGCTTCTGTTCAGAAAGGAGCGGGCTGCGCGAGACTGGGAGATGCTACTGGCGCCTTCCTGGCCTCAGCTCCACTGCTGCCTTGCCTTTGCACTAACTCCCCAGGCGTTCTTGTGGAGGGCTTAGTTACCGGTGGGTTGCACACTTCCAAGCGCTCCAGCTTGAGGGCTCTATTAGAGGCAAAGTGAGGGCAACTGGAAGTCTATTCTTACGGTTGCTTGACCGCCCAGACTCAGCACAGCACTTAGAGCACAAGGCTCACAGGATCCCTGGCTGGGGTCTGCAGCCCGAAACACGCGGAGGCTGACTCGGTGAGCGCCCAGAAGGTGCCTGACAGACGTCATTTCCCTAGTGCTCTCCTCCACAGCAGAGACGTGTGCAGGTGGTTGGGGCCTGCCCTTGAGTGTCTGGACTCCCTTCCACAGCCCCAGCTCAGGGAAGCAGCTCCTCAGCTAAGACCTGTAGGAGGTACGGGGCGCCCCCGCCGGGAAGCCTAGTTTGCAGCATGCCGGAAGCGAGCCTCCTCAGTACAAGAGAAGGCAGCCCAGCTGCGTGCGGCTGCAATCAGTACTTTGGCAGAGCCGAGTGCCCCTCCAGTATGGCAGAGCTCCAGCTCTGCTCAAAAGCCCGATCTCTCAGAGTTGCTGGCGTGAGGCTGCTGTGCCCTGAGCGAGCCTTGCCCAGACTTGCCTCGCGTTAGGCTTCCAGTCCAGAAAGGAGCAGGCTCCGCGAGACTGGGAGATGATACTGGCGCCTTCCTGGCCTCAGCTCCACTCCTGCCTTGCATTTGCACCTAGTCCCCAGGCGTTATTGTGGAGGGGTTAGTTGCCAGTGGGTTGCACACTGCCAAGCGCTCCAGCAGTGAGGGCTCTATTAGAGGCAATGGGAGGCCAACTGCAGGGCTCCTCCAGCGGTTGCTTGACCGCCCAGACTCAGCACAGCACGGAGAGCACAAGGCTCACAGGGCCCCTGGCTGGGGTCTGCAGTCCAACACACGCGGAGGCTGACTCGGTGAGCGCCCAGAAGGTGCCTGACAAACGTCATTTCCCTAGTGCTCTCCTCGCCAGCAGAGACATGTGCAGGTGGTTGGGGCCTGGCCCTGCGTGTCTGGGCTCCCGTCCACAGCCCCACCTCAGGGAAGCAGCTCCTCAGCCAAGATTTGTGGGAGGCGCAGGGGGCCCCGCCTGAAAGCCCAGTTTACAGCATGTGGGAAGCGAGCCTCCTCGGAAGAAGAGAAGGCAGCCTGGCTGCGTGCGGCTGCATTCACTGCTTTGGCCGAGCCGAGTGCGCCTCCAGTATGGCAGAGCTCCAGCTCTGCTCAGAGGCCCAATCTGGCAGTGTTGCTGGCGTGAGGCTGCTCTGCCCAGGGCAATTTTGCCCAGACTTGCCTTGCGGCTAGGCTTCCAGTCTAGGAAGGAGCAGGCTGCGCGAGACTGGGAGATGCTACTGGCGCCTTCCTGGCCTCAGCTCCACTCCTGCCTTGCCTTTGCACCTAGTCCCCAGGCGTTCTTGTGAAAGGCTTAGTTGCCGGTGGGTTGCACACTGCCAAGCGCTTCAGCCGTGAGGGCTCTATTAGAGGCAAAGGGAGGGCTACTGCAGGTCGCCTCTTGCGTTTGCTTGACCGCCCAGAATCAGCACAGCACGGATAGTACAAGGCTCACAGGGCCCCTGGCTGGGGTCTGCAGCCCCACACACCGGAGGGGAACTCCAGGGGAGCCCAGAAGGTGCCTGACAAACGTCATTTCCCTAGTGCTCTCCTCCCCAGCAGAGACGTGTGCAGGTGGTTGGGGCCTGCCCTTGAGTGTCTGGACTCCCTTCCACAGCCCCAGTTCAGGGAAGCAGCTCCTCAGCTAAGACCTGTAGGAGGCGCAGGGCACCCCTGCCGGGAAGCCTAGTTTACAGCATGCCGTAAGCGAGCCTCCTCAGTACAAGAGAAGGCAGCCCAGCTGCGTTCGGCTGCAATCAGTACTTTGGCGGAGCCGAGTGCCCCTCCAGTACGGCAGAGCTCCAGCTCTGCTCAAAGTCCCGATCTCTCAGAGTTGCTGGCGTGAGGCTGCTGTGACCTGGGCCAGCCTTGCCAAGACTTGCCTCGCGTTAGGCTTCCAGTCCAGAAAGGAGGGGGCTGCGCGAGACTGGGAGATGCTACTGGCGCGATCCTGGCCTCAGCTCCACTCCTGCCTTGCCGTTGCACCTAGTCCCCAGGCGTTCTTCTGGAGGGCTTAGTTGCCGGTGGGTTGCACAATGCCAAGCGCTCCAGCAGTGAGGGCTCTATTAGTGGTAATGGGAGGGCAACTGCAGGGCTCCTCCAGCGGTTGCTTGACCACCGAGACTCAGCACAGCACGGAGAGCACAAGGCTCACAGGGCCACTGGCTGGGGTCTGCAGCCCCACACACGCGGAGGCTGACTCGGTGAGCGCCGAGAAGGTTCCAGACAGACGTCATTTCCCTAGTGCTCTCCTCCCCAGCAGAGACGTGTGCAGGTGGTTAGGGCCTACCCCTGCGTTTCTGGGCTCCCGTCCACAGCCCAAGCTCAGGAAAGCAGCTCCTGAGCCAAGACCTGTGAGAGGCGCAGGGGGTCCTGCCTGGAAGCCTAGTTTACAGCATGTGGGAATCGAGCCTCCTTGAAAGAAGGGGAGGAAGCCCAGCTGCGTGCGGCTGCAATCACTGATTTGGCGGAGCCGAGTGCCCCTCCATTACGGCACAGCTCCAGCTCTGCTCAGAGGCCCGATCTGGCAGAGTTGCTGGTGTGAGGCTGCGCTGCCCTGGGCGAACATTGCCCAGACTTGCCTCGCGGCTAGGCTTCCAGTCCAGGAAGGAGCAGGCTGCGCGAGACTGGGAGATGCTACTGGCGCCTTCCTGGCCTCAGCTCCACTCCTGCCTTGCCTTTGCACCTAGTCCCCAGGCGTTCTTGTGGAGGGCTTAGTTGCCGGTGAGTTGCACACTGCCAAGCGCTCCAGCAGTGAGGGCTCTATTAGAGGCAATGGGAGGGCAACTGCAGGGCTCCTCCAGCGGTTCTTTGACCGCCCAGACTCAGAACAGCACGGAGAGCACAAGGCTCACAGGGCCCCTGGCTGGGGTCTGCAGCTCCACACACCGGAGTTGAACTCCGGGAGCGCCCAGAAGTTGCCTGAGTGCCGTCATTTCCCTAGTGCTCTCCTCCCAGGTAGAGAAATGTGCAGATGCTTGGGGCCTGCCCCTGCGTGTCTGAGCTCCCGTCCACAGCCCCAGCTCAGGGAAGCAGCTCCTGAGCCAAGACCTGTGGGAGGCGCAGGGGACCCCGCCTGGAAGCCTAGTTTACAGCATGCGGGAAGCGAGCCTCCTCCGGAGAAGAGAAGGCAGCCCTGTTGTGTGCGGCTGCATTCACTGCTTTGGCAGAGCCGAGTGCGCCTCCAGTACGGCAGAGCTCCAGCTCTGCTCAGTGGCCCGATCTGGCAGAGTGCTGGCGTAAGGATGCTCTGCCCTGGGCGAGCCTTGCCCAGACTTGCCTCGAGGCTCGGCTTCCAGTCCAGAAAGGAGCGGGCTGCGCGAGACTGGGAGATGCTACTGGCGCCTTCCTGGCCTCAGCTCCACTCCTGCCTTGCCTTTGCACCTAGTCCCCAGGCGTTCTTGTGGAGGGCTTAGTTTCCGGTGGGTTGCACACTGCCAAGCGCTCCAGCAGTGAGGGCTCTATTAGAGGCAATGGGAGGGCAACTGCGGGGCTCCTCCAGCGGTTGCTTGACCGCCCAGACTCAGCACAGCACGCAGAGCACAAGGCTCACAGGGCCCCTGGCTGGGGTCTGCAGCCCCACACACGTGGATGCTGACTCGTTGAGCGCCAAGAAGGTGCCTGACAGACGTCATTTCCCGAGTGCTCTCCTCCCTAGCAGAGACGTGTGCAGGTGGTTGGGGCCTAACCCTGCGTGTCTGGGCTCCCGTCCACAGCCCCAGCTCAGTGTAGCAGCTCCTGAGCCAAGACATGTGGGCGGCGAGGGGGGCCCCGCCTGGAAGACTAGTTTACAGCATGCGGGAAGCGAGCCTCCTCGGGAAAAGAGAAGGCAGCCCTGCTGTGTGCGGCTGCATTCACTGCTTGGGCGGAGCCGAGGGTCCTCCAGTACGGCAGAGATCCAGCTCTGCTCAGAGGCCGGATCTGGCAGAATTGCTGGCGTGAGGCTGCTCTGCCCTGGGCGAGCCTTGCCCAGACTTGCTGCACGTTAGGCTTCCAGTCCAGAAAGGAGCGGGCTGCGTGAGACTGGGAGATGCTACTGGCGCCTTCCTGGCCTCAGCTCCACTCCTGCCTTGCCTTTGCACCTAGTCCCCAGGCGTTCTTGTGGAGGGCTTAGTTGCCGGTGGGTTGCACACCACCAAGCGCTCCAGCAGTGAGGGCTCTATTAGAGGCAATGGGAGTGCAACTGCAGGGCTCCTATGCGGTTGCTTGACCGCCCAGACTCAGCACAGCATGGAGAGCACAAGGCTCACAGGGCCCCTGGCTGGTGTCTGCAGCCCCACTCAGGCGGAGGCTGACTCGGTGAGCGCCCAGAAGGTGCATGACAGACATCATTTCCCTAGGTCTCCCCACCCCAGCAGAGAAATGTGCAGGTGGTTTGGGCCTGCCCCTGCGTGTCTGGGCTCCCGTCCACAGCCCCAGCTCAGGGAAACAGCTCCTCAGCCAAGAACTGAAGGAGGCGCGCGGCGCCCCCGCCTGGAACCCTAGTGCACAGCATGCGGGAAGCGACCCTCCTTGGGAGAAGAGGAGGCAGCCCAGATGCCTGCGGCTGCAATCACTGCTTGGGCGGAGCCGAGAGCGCCTCCAGTACGGCAGAGCTCCACCTCTGCTCAGAGGCCCGATCTGGCAGAGTTGCTGGCGTGAGACTGCTTTGCCCTGGGCGAGCCTTGCCCAGACTTGCATCTCGGCTAGGCTTCCAGTGCAGGAAGGAGAAGGCTGCGCGAGATTCGGAGATGCTACTGGCGCCTTCCTGGCCTCAGCTCCACTCCTGCCTTGCCTTTGCACCTAGTCCCCTAGCGTTCTTGTGGAGGGCTTAGTTGCCGGTGGGTTGCACACTGCCAAGCGCTCCAGCAGTGAGGGCTCTATTAGAGGCAATGGGAGGGCAACTGCCGGGCTCCTCCAGCGGTTGCTTGACCGCCCAGACTCAGCACAGCACGGAGAGCACAAGGCTCACAGGGCCCCTGGCTGGGGTCTCAGCCCCACACACCTGAGGTGAACTCCGGGAGCGCCCAGAAGGTGCCTGAGAGACGTCATTTCCCTAGTGCTCTCCTTCCCAGCAGAGACGAGTGCAGGTGGTTGGGGCCTGATCCTGCGTGTCTGGGCTCCTGTCCACAGCCCCAGCTCAGGGAAGCAGCTCCTGAGCCAAGACCTGTGGGAGGCCCAGGGGGCCCCGCCTGGAAGCCTAGATTACAGAATGCGGGAAGCGAGCCTCCTCAGTACAAGAGAAGGCAGCCCAGCTGCGTGCGGCTGCAATCACTACTTTGGCAGAGCCGAGTGACACTCCAGTACGGCAGAGCTCCAGCTCTGCTCAAAGGCCCGATCTCTCAGAGTTGCTGGCGTGAGGCTGCTGTGCCCTGGGCGAGGCTTGCCCAGACTTGCCGCACGTTAGGCTTCCAGTCCAGAAAGGAGCGGGCTGCGCGAGACTGGGAGATGCTACTGGCGCCTTCCTGGCCTCAGCTCCACTCCTGCCTTGCCTTTGAATCTAGTCCCCAGGCGTTCTTGTGGAGGGCTTAGTTGCCGGTGTGTTCCACACTGCCAAGCGCTCCAGCAGTTAGGGCTCTATTAGAGGCAATGGGAGGGCAACTGGAAGTCTATTCTTATGGTTGCTTGAACGCCGAGACTCAGCACAGCACGGAGAGCACAAGGCTCACAGGGCCCCTGGCTGGGGTCTGCAGCCCCACACACGCGGAAACTGACTCGGTGAGCGCCCAGAAGGTGCCTGACAGACGTCATTTCCCTAGTGCTCTCCTCCCCAGCAGAGACGTGTGCAGGTGCTTGGGGCCTGCCCCTGCGTGTCTGGGCTCCCGTCCACATCCCCAGCTCAGGGAAGCAGCTCCTGAGCCAAGACCTTTGGGAGGCGCAGGGGGTCCTGCCTGGAAGCCTAGTTTACAGCATGCGGGAAGCGAGCCTCCTCGGGAGAAGAGAATGCAGCCCCGCTGCGTGTTGCTGCATTCACTGCTTTGGCGGAGCCGAGTGCGCCTCCAGTACGGCAGAGCTCCAGCTCTGCTCAGAGGCCCGATCTGGCAGAGCTGCTGGCGTGAGGCTGCTCTGCCCTGCGCGAGCCTTGCCCAGACTTGCCTCGCACATAGGCTTCCAGTCCAGGAAGGAGCAGGCTGCGCGAGACTGGGAGATTCTACTGGAGCTATCCTGGCCTCAGCTCCACTCCTGCCTTGCCTTTGCACCTAGTCCCCAGGCGTTCTTGTGGAGGGCTTATTTGCCGGTGGGTTGCACACTGCCAAGTGCTCCAGCAATGAGGGCTCTATTAGAGGCAGTGGGAGGGCAACTGCAGGGCTCCTCCAGCGGTTGCTTGACCGCCCAGACTCAGCACAGCACGGAGAGCACAAGGCTCACAGGGCCCCTGGCTAGGGTCTGCAGCCCCACACACGCGGATTCTAACTCAGTTAGCGCCCAGAAGGTGCCTGACAGACGTCATTTCCCTAGTGCTCTCCTCCCCAGCAGAGACGTGTGCAGGTGGTTGGGGCCTGCCCTTGAGTGTCTGGACTCCCTTCCACAGCCCCAGCTCAGGGAAGCAGCTCCTCAGCTAAGACCTGTAGGAGGCGCGGGGCGCCCCCGCCGGGAAGCCTAGTTTACAGCATGCCGGAAGTGAGCCTCCTCAGTACAAGAGAAGGCAGCCCAGCTGCGTGCGAATGCAATCAGTACTTTGGCGGAGCCGAGTGCCCCTCCAGCACGGCAGAGCTCCAGCTCTGCTCAAAGGTCCGATCTCTCTAGTTGCTGGCGTGAGCCTCCTGTGCCCTGGGCGAGCCTTGCCCTGACTTGCCTCGCGTAGGCTTCCTGTCCAGAAAGGAGCGGGCTGCGCGAGACTGGGAGATGCTACTGGCACCATCCTGGCCTCAGCTCCACTCCTGCCTTGCATTTGCAGCTATTCCCCAGGCGTTCTTGTGGAGGGCTTAGTTGCCGGTGGGTTGCACACTGCCAAGCGCTCCAGCAGTGAGGGCTCTATTAGAGGCAATGGGAGGGCAACTGCAGGGCTCCTCCAGCGGTTGCTTGACCGCCCAGACTCAGCACAGCACGGAGAGCAAAAGGCTCACAGGGCCCCTGGCTGGGGTCTGCAGCCCCACACTCCAGTGGTGAACTCCGGGAGAGCCCAGAAGGTGCCTGAGAGAAGTCATTTCCCTAGTACTCTCCTTCCCAGCAGAAACGTGTGCAGGTGGTTGGGGCCTGCCCCTGCGTGTCTGGGCTCCCGTCCACAGCCCCAGCTCAGGGAAGCAGCTCCTGAGTCAAGACCTTTGGGAGGCGCGGGGGGCCTCGCCTGGAAGCCTAGTTTACAGCATGCGGGAGGCGAGCCTCCTCGGGAGAAGAGAAGGCAGCCCTGCTGTGTGCGGCTGCATTCACTGCTTGGGCGGAGCCGAGGGTGCCTCCAGTACGGCAGAGCTCCAGCTCTGCTCAGAGGCCCGATCTGGCAGAGTTGCTGGCGGGAGGCTGCTCTGCCCTGGGCGAGCCTTGCCCAGACTTGCCGCACGTTAGGCTTCCAGTCCAGAAAGGAGCGGGCTGCTTGAGACAGGGAGATGCTACTGGCGCCTTCCTGGCCTCAGCTCCACTCCTGCCTTGCCTTTGCACCTAGTCCCCAGGCGTTCTTGTGGAGGGCATAGTTGCCGGTGGGTTGCACACTGCCAAGCGCTCCAGTAGTGAGGGCTCTATTAGAGGCAATGGGAGGGCAACTGCAGGGCTCCTCCAGCGGTTGCTTGACCGCCCAGACTCAGCACAGCACGAAGAGCACAAGGCTCACAGGGCCCCTGGCTGGGGTCTGCAGCCCCACACACCGGAGGTGAACTCCGGGAGCGCCCAGAAGATGACTGACAGACGTCATTTCCCTAGTGCTCTCCTCCCCAGCAGAGACGTGTGCAGGTGGTTGGGGCCTGCCCCTGCGTGTCTGGGCTCCCGTCCACAGCCCCACCTCAGGGAAGCAGCACCTCAGCCAAGACCTGTGGGAGGCGCAGGGGGCCCCGCCTGGAAGCCCAGTTTACAGCATGCGGGAAGCGAGCGTCCTTGGGAGAAGGGGAGGCAGCCCAGCTGCGTGCGGCTGCAATCACTGCTTTGGCGGAGCCGAGTGCCCCTCCAGTACGGCAGAGCTCCAGCTATGCTGAAGGCCAGATCTGGAAGAGCTGCTGGCGTGAGGCTGCTCTGCCCTGGGCGAACCTTGCCCAGACTTGCCTCGCGGCTAGGCTTCCAGTCCAGGAAGGAGCAGGCTGTGCGAGACTGGGACATACTACTGGCGCCTTCCTGGCCTCAGCTCCACTCCTGCCTTGCCTTTGCACCTAGTCCCCAGGCGTTCTTGTGGAGGGCTTAGTTGCCGGTGGGTTGCACACTGCCAAGCGCTCCAGAAGTGAGGGCTCTATTAGAGGCAATGGGAGGGCAACTGCAGGGCTCCTTCAGCGGTTGCTTGACCGCCCAGACTCAGCACAGCACGGAGAGCACAAGGCTCACAGGGCCCCTGACTGGGGTCTGCAGCCCCACACAGGCGGAGGCTGACTCGGTGAGCGCTCAGAAGGTGCCTGACAGACGTCATTTCCCTAGGGCTCCCCACCCCAGCAGAGAAATGTGCAGGTGGTTTGAGCCTGCCCCTGCGTGTCTGGGCTCCCGTCCACAGCCCCAGCTCAGGGAAACAGCTCCTCAGCCAAGAACTGAAGGAGGCGCGCGGCGCCCCCGCCTGGAATCCTAGTGCACAGCATGCGGGAAACGACCCTCCTTGGGAGAAGAGGAGGCAGCCCAGATGCCTGCGGCTGCAATCACTGCTTGGGCGGAGCCGAGAGTGCCTCCTGTACGGCAGAGCTCCAGCTCTGCTCAGAGGCCCGATCTGGCAGAGTTGCTGGCGTGAGGCTGCTTTGCCCTGGGCGAGCCTTGCCCAGACTTGCCTCTCGGCTAGGCTTCCAGTGCAGGAAGGAGCAGGCTGCGCGAGATTTGGAGATGCTACTGGCGACTTCCTGGCCTCAGCTCCACTCCTGCCTTGCCTTTGCACCTAGTCCCCTGGCGTTCTTGTGGAGAGCTTGTTGCCGGTGGGTTGCACACTGCCAAGCGCTCCAGCAGTGAGGGCTCTATTAGAGGCAATGGGAGGGCAACTGCAGGGCTCCTCCAGCGGTTGCTTGACCGCCAAGACTCAGCACAGCACGGAGAGCACAAGGCTCACAGGGCCCCTGGCTGGGGTCTGCAGCCCCACACACTCAGAGGCTGCCTCGATGAGCGGCCAGAAGATGCCTGACAGACGTCATTTCCCTAGTGCTCTCCTCCCCAGCAGAGACGTGTGCAGGTGGTTGGGGCCTGCCCCTGCGTGTCTGGGCTCCCGTCCACAGCCCCAGCTCAGGGAAGCAGCTCCTGAGCCAAGACCTGTGGGAGGCGCAGGTGGCCCCGCCTGGAAGCCTAGTTTACAGCATGCGGGAAGCGAGTCTCCTCGGGAGAAGAGGAGCCAGTCCAGCTGCGTGAGGCTGCAATCACTGCTTTGGCGGAGCCGAGTGCCCCTCCAGTATGGCAGAGGTCCAGCTCTGCTCAGAGGCCCGATCTGGCAGAGTTGCTGGCTTGAGGCTGCTCTGCCCAGGGCGAGCTTTGCCCAGACTTGCCTCGCGGCTAGGCTTCCAGTCCAGGAAGGAGCAGGCTGCGCGAGACTAGGAGATGCTACTGGCGCCTTCCTGGCCTCAGCTCCACTCCTGCCTTGCCTTTGCACCTAGTCCCCAGGTGTTCTTGTGAAAGGCTTAGTTGCCGGTGGGTTGCACACTGCCAAGCGCTCCAGCCGTGAGGGCTCTATTAGAGGCAAAGGGAGGGCTACTGCAAGTCGCCTCTTGGGTTTGCTTGACCGCCCAGACTCAGCACAGCACGGAAAGTACAAGGCTCACAGGGCCCCTGGCTGGGGTCTGCAGCCCCACACACCGGAGGTGAACTCCGGGAGCGCCCAGAAGGTGCCTGACAGACGTCATTTCCCTAGTGCTCTCCTTCCCAGCAGAGACGAGTGCAGGTGGTTGGGGCCTGATCCTGCGTGTCTGGGCTCCCGTCCAAGCCCCAGCTCAGGGAAGCAGCTCCTGAGCCAAGACCTGTGGGAGGCTCAGGGGGCCCCGCCTGGAAACCTAGTTTACAGCATGCGGGAAACGAGCTTCCTCGGGAGAAGAGAAGGCAGCCCTGTTGTGTGCGGCTGCATTCACTGCTTTGGCGGAGCCGAGTGCGCCTCCAGTACGGCAGAGCTCCAGCTCTGCTCAAGGTCAGATCTGGCAGAGCTGCTGGCGTGAGGCTACTCTGCCCTGGGCGAACCATGCCCAGACTTGCCTCGCGGCTAGGCTTCCAGTCCAGGAAGGAGCAGGCTGCGCGAGATTTGGAGATGCTACTGGCGCCTTCCTGGCCTCAGCTCCACTCCTCCCTTGCCTTTGCACCTAGTCCCCAGGCGTTCTTGTGGAGGGCTTAGTTGCCAGTGGGTTGCACACTGCCAAGCGCTCCAGCAGTGAGGGCTCTATTAGAGGCAAAGGGAGGGCTACTGCAAGTAGCCTCTTGCGTTTGCTGACCGCCCAGACTCAGCACAGCACGGAGAGCACAAGGCTCACAGGGCCCCTGGCTGGGGTCTGAAGTCCCGCACACACGGAAGCTGACTCGGTGAGCGCGCAGAAGGTGCCTGAGAGACGTCATTTCCCTAGTGCTCTCCTCCCCAGCAGAGACGTGTGCAGGTGGTTTGGGCCTGCCCCTGCGTGTCTGGGCTCCAGTCCACAGCCCCAGCTCAGGGAACCAGCTCATGAGCCAAGACCTGTGGTAGGCGCAGGGGGCCCCGCCTGGAAGCCTAGTTTACAGCATGCGGGAAGCGAGCCTCCTCGGGAGAAGAGAAGGCAGCCCTGCTGTGTGCGGCTGCATTCACTGCTTTGGCGGAGCCTAATGTGCCTCCAGTACGGCAGAGCTCCAGCTTTGCTCAGAGGCCCGATCTGGCAGAGTGCTGGCGTGAGGCTGCTCTGCCCTGGTGGAGCCTTGCCCAGACTTGCCTCGAGGCTCCGCTTCTGTTCAGAAAGGAGCGGGCTGCGCGAGACTGGGAGATGCTACTGGCGCCTTCCTGGCCTCAGCTCCACTGCTGCCTTGCCTTTGCACTAACTCCCCAGGCGTTCTTGTGGAGGGCTTAGTTACCGGTGGGTTGCACACTTCCAAGCGCTCCAGCTTGAGGGCTCTATTAGAGGCAAAGTGAGGGCAACTGGAAGTCTATTCTTACGGTTGCTTGACCGCCCAGACTCAGCACAGCACTTAGAGCACAAGGCTCACAGGATCCCTGGCTGGGGTCTGCAGCCCGAAACACGCGGAGGCTGACTCGGTGAGCGCCCAGAAGGTGCCTGACAGACGTCATTTCCCTAGTGCTCTCCTCCACAGCAGAGACGTGTGCAGGTGGTTGGGGCCTGCCCTTGAGTGTCTGGACTCCCTTCCACAGCCCCAGCTCAGGGAAGCAGCTCCTCAGCTAAGACCTGTAGGAGGTACGGGGCGCCCCCGCCGGGAAGCCTAGTTTGCAGCATGCCGGAAGCGAGCCTCCTCAGTACAAGAGAAGGCAGCCCAGCTGCGTGCGGCTGCAATCAGTACTTTGGCAGAGCCGAGTGCCCCTCCAGTATGGCAGAGCTCCAGCTCTGCTCAAAAGCCCGATCTCTCAGAGTTGCTGGCGTGAGGCTGCTGTGCCCTGAGCGAGCCTTGCCCAGACTTGCCTCGCGTTAGGCTTCCAGTCCAGAAAGGAGCAGGCTCCGCGAGACTGGGAGATGATACTGGCGCCTTCCTGGCCTCAGCTCCACTCCTGCCTTGCATTTGCACCTAGTCCCCAGGCGTTATTGTGGAGGGGTTAGTTGCCAGTGGGTTGCACACTGCCAAGCGCTCCAGCAGTGAGGGCTCTATTAGAGGCAATGGGAGGCCAACTGCAGGGCTCCTCCAGCGGTTGCTTGACCGCCCAGACTCAGCACAGCACGGAGAGCACAAGGCTCACAGGGCCCCTGGCTGGGGTCTGCAGTCCAACACACGCGGAGGCTGACTCGGTGAGCGCCCAGAAGGTGCCTGACAAACGTCATTTCCCTAGTGCTCTCCTCGCCAGCAGAGACATGTGCAGGTGGTTGGGGCCTGGCCCTGCGTGTCTGGGCTCCCGTCCACAGCCCCACCTCAGGGAAGCAGCTCCTCAGCCAAGACCTGTGGGAGGCGCAGGGGGCCCCGCCTGAAAGCCCAGTTTACAGCATGTGGGAAGCGAGCCTCCTCGGAAGAAGAGAAGGCAGCCTGGCTGCGTGCGGCTGCATTCACTGCTTTGGCGGAGCCGAGTGCGCCTCCAGTATGGCAGAGCTCCAGCTCTGCTCAGAGGCCCAATCTGGCAGTGTTGCTGGCGTGAGGCTGCTCTGCCCAGGGCAATTTTGCCCAGACTTGCCTTGCGGCTAGGCTTCCAGTCTAGGAAGGAGCAGGCTGCCCGAGACTGGGAGATGCTACTGGCGCCTTCCTAGCCTCAGCTCCACTCCTGCCTTGCCTTTGCACCTAGTCCCCAGGCGTTCTTGTGAAAGGCTTAGTTGCCGGTGGGTTGCACACTGCCAAGCGCTTCAGCCGTGAGGGCTCTATTAGAGGCAAAGGGAGGGCTACTGCAGGTCGCCTCTTGCGTTTGCTTGACCGCCCAGAATCAGCACAGCACGGATAGTACAAGGCTCACAGGGCCCCTGGCTGGGGTCTGCAGCCCCACACACCGGAGGGGAACTCCAGGGGAGCCCAGAAGGTGCCTGACAAACGTCATTTCCCTAGTGCTCTCCTCCCCAGCAGAGACGTGTGCAGGTGGTTGGGGCCTGCCCTTGAGTGTCTGGACTCCCTTCCACAGCCCCAGTTCAGGGAAGCAGCTCCTCAGCTAAGACCTGTAGGAGGCGCAGGGCACCCCTGCCGGGAAGCCTAGTTTACAGCATGCCGTAAGCGAGCCTCCTCAGTACAAGAGAAGGCAGCCCAGCTGCGTTCGGCTGCAATCAGTACTTTGGCGGAGCCGAGTGCCCCTCCAGTACGGCAGAGCTCCAGCTCTGCTCAAAGGCCCGATCTCTCAGAGTTGCTGGCGTGAGGCTGCTGTGACCTGGGCCAGCCTTGCCAAGACTTGCCTCGCGTTAGGCTTCCAGTCCAGAAAGGAGGGGGCTGCGCGAGACTGGGAGATGCTACTGGCGCCATCCTGGCCTCAGCTCCACTCCTGCCTTGCCGTTGCACCTAGTCCCCAGGCGTTCTTCTGGAGGGCTTAGTTGCCTGTGGGTTGCACAATGCCAAGCGCTCCAGCAGTGAGGGCTCTATTAGTGGTAATGGGAGGGCAACTGCAGGGCTCCTCCAGCGGTTGCTTGACCAGCGAGACTCAGCACAGCACGGAGAGCACAAGGCTCACAGGGCCACTGGCTGGGGTCTGCAGCCCCACACACGCGGAGGCTGACTCGGTTAGCGCCCAGAAGGTTCCAGACAGACGTCATTTCCCTAGTGCTCTCCTCCCCAGCAGAGACGTGTGCAGGTGGTTAGGGCCTACCCCTGCGTTTCTGGGCTCCCGTCCACAGCCCCAGCTCAGGAAAGCAGCTCCTGAGCCAAGACCTGTGAGAGGCGCAGGGGGTCCAGCCTGGAAGCCTAGTTTACAGCATGTGGGAATCGAGCCTCCTTGAAAGAAGGGGAGGAAGCCCAGCTGCGTGCGGCTGCAATCACTGATTTGGCGGAGCCGAGTGCCCCTCCATTACGGCACAGCTCCAGCTCTGCTCAGAGGCCCGATCTGGCAGAGTTGCTGGTGTGAGGCTGCGCTGCCCTGGGCGAACATTGCCCAGACTTGCCTCGCGGCTAGGCTTCCAGTCCAGGAAGGAGCAGGCTGCGCGAGACTGGGAGATGCTACTGGCGCCTTCCTGGCCTCAGCTCCACTCCTGCCTTGCCTTTGCACCTAGTCCCCAGGCGTTCTTGTGGAGGGCTTAGTTGCCGGTGAGTTGCACACTGCCAAGCGCTCCAGCAGTGAGGGCTCTATTAGAGGCAATGGGAGGGCAACTGCAGGGCTCCTCCAGCGGTTCTTTGACCGCCCAGACTCAGAACAGCACGGAGAGCACAAGGCTCACAGGGCCCCTGGCTGGGGTCTGCAGCTCCACACACCGGAGGTGAACTCCGGGAGCGCCCAGAAGTTGCCTGAGTGCCGTCATTTCCCTAGTGCTCTCCTCCCAGGTAGAGAAATGTGCAGATGGTTGGGGCCTGCCCCTGCGTGTCTGAGCTCCCGTCCACAGCCCCAGCTCAGGGAAGCAGCTCCTGAGCCAAGACCTGTGGGAGGCGCAGGGGACCCCGCCTGGAAGCCTAGTTTACAGCATGCGGGAAGCGAGCCTCCTCCGGAGAAGAGAAGGCAGCCCTGTTGTGTGCGGCTGCATTCACTGCTTTGGCAGAGCCGAGTGCGCCTCCAGTACGGCAGAGCTCCAGCTCTGCTCAGTGGCCCGATCTGGCAGAGTGCTGGCGTAAGGATGCTCTGCCCTGGGCGAGCCTTGCCCAGACTTGCCTCGAGGCTCGGCTTCCAGTCCAGAAAGGAGCGGGCTGCGCGAGACTGGGAGATGCTACTGGCGCCTTCCTGGCCTCAGCTCCACTCCTGCCTTGCCTTTGCACCTAGTCCCCAGGCGTTCTTGTGGAGGGCTTAGTTTCCGGTGGGTTGCACACTGCCAAGCGCTCCAGCAGTGAGGGCTCTATTAGAGGCAATGGGAGGGCAACTGCGGGGCTCCTCCAGCGGTTGCTTGACCGCCCAGACTCAGCACAGCACGCAGAGCACAAGGCTCACAGGGCCCCTGGCTGGGGTCTGCAGCCCCACACACGTGGATGCTGACTCGTTGAGCGCCAAGAAGGTGCCTGACAGACGTCATTTCCCGAGTGCTCTCCTCCCTAGCAGAGACGTGTGCAGGTGGTTGGGGCCTAACCCTGCGTGTCTGGGCTCCCGTCCACAGCCCCAGCTCAGTGTAGCAGCTCCTGAGCCAAGACATGTGGGCGGCGAGGGGGGCCCCGCCTGGAAGACTAGTTTACAGCATGCGGGAAGCGAGCCTCCTCGGGAAAAGAGAAGGCAGCCCTGCTGTGTGCGGCTGCATTCACTGCTTGGGCGGAGCCGAGGGTCCTCCAGTACGGCAGAGATCCAGCTCTGCTCAGAGGCCGGATCTGGCAGAATTGCTGGCGTGAGGCTGCTCTGCCCTGGGCGAGCCTTGCCCAGACTTGCTGCACGTTAGGCTTCCAGTCCAGAAAGGAGCGGGCTGCGTGAGACTGGGAGATGCTACTGGCGCCTTCCTGGCCTCAGCTCCACTCCTGCCTTGCCTTTGCACCTAGTCCCCAGGCGTTCTTGTGGAGGGCTTAGTTGCCGGTGGGTTGCACACCACCAAGCGCTCCAGCAGTGAGGGCTCTATTAGAGGCAATGGGAGTGCAACTGCAGGGCTCCTATGCGGTTGCTTGACCGCCCAGACTCAGCACAGCATGGAGAGCACAAGGCTCACAGGGCCCCTGGCTGGTGTCTGCAGCCCCACTCAGGCGGAGGCTGACTCGGTGAGCGCCCAGAAGGTGCATGACAGACATCATTTCCCTAGGTCTCCCCACCCCAGCAGAGAAATGTGCAGGTGGTTTGGGCCTGCCCCTGCGTGTCTGGGCTCCCGTCCACAGCCCCAGCTCAGGGAAACAGCTCCTCAGCCAAGAACAGAAGGAGGCGCGCGGCGCCCCCGCCTGGAAGCCTAGTGCACAGCATGCGGGAAGCGACCCTCCTTGGGAGAAGAGGAGGCAGCCCAGATGCCTGCGGCTGCAATCACTGCTTGGGCGGAGCCGAGAGCGCCTCCAGTACGGCAGAGCTCCACCTCTGCTCAGAGGCCCGATCTGGCAGAGTTGCTGGCGTGAGACTGCTTTGCCCTGGGCGAGCCTTGCCCAGACTTGCATCTCGGCTAGGCTTCCAGTGCAGGAAGGAGAAGGCTGCGCGAGATTCGGAGATGCTACTGGCGCCTTCCTGGCCTCAGCTCCACTCCTGCCTTGCCTTTGCACCTAGTCCCCTAGCGTTCTTGTGGAGGGCTTAGTTGCCGGTGGGTTGCACACTGCCAAGCGCTCCAGCAGTGAGGGCTCTATTAGAGGCAATGGGAGGGCAACTGCCGGGCTCCTCCAGCGGTTGCTTGACCGCCCAGACTCAGCACAGCACGGAGAGCACAAGGCTCACAGGGCCCCTGGCTGGGGTCTCAGCCCCACACACCTGAGGTGAACTCCGGGAGCGCCCAGAAGGTGCCTGAGAGACGTCATTTCCCTAGTGCTCTCCTTCCCAGCAGAGACGAGTGCAGGTGGTTGGGGCCTGATCCTGCGTGTCTGGGCTCCTGTCCACAGCCCCAGCTCAGGGAAGCAGCTCCTGAGCCAAGACCTGTGGGAGGCCCAGGGGGCCCCGCCTGGAAGCCTAGATTACAGCATGCGGGAAGCGAGCCTCCTCAGTACAAGAGAAGGCAGCCCAGCTGCGTGCAGCTGCAATCACTACTTTGGCAGAGCCGAGTGACACTCCAGTACGGCAGAGCTCCAGCTCTGCTCAAAGGCCCGATCTCTCAGAGTTGCTGGCGTGAGGCTGCTGTGCCCTGGGCGAGCCTTGCCCAGACTTGCCGCACGTTAGGCTTCCAGTCCAGAAAGGAGCGGGCTGCGCGAGACTGGGAGATGCTACTGGCACCTTCCTGGCCTCAGCTCCACTCCTGCCTTGCCTTTGAATCTAGTCCCCAGGCGTTCTTGTGGAGGGCTTAGTTGCCGGTGTGTTCCACACTGCCAAGCGCTCCAGCAGTTAGGGCTCTATTAGAGGCAATGGGAGGGCAACTGGAAGTCTATTCTTATGGTTGCTTGAACGCCGAGACTCAGCACAGCACGGAGAGCACAAGGCTCACAGGGCCCCTGGCTGGGGTCTGCAGCCCCACACACGCGGAAACTGACTCGGTGAGCGCCCAGAAGGTGCCTGACAGACGTCATTTCCCTAGTGCTTTCCTCCCCAGCAGAGACGTGTGCAGGTGCTTGGGGCCTGCCCCTGCGTGTCTGGGCTCCCTTCCACATCCCCAGCTCAGGGAAGCAGCTCCTGAGCCAAGACCTGTGGGAGGCGCAGGGGGTCCTGCCTGGAAGCCTAGTTTACAGCATGCGGGAAGCGAGCCTCCTCGGGAGAAGAGAATGCAGCCCCGCTGCGTGTTGCTGCATTCACTGCTTTGGCGGAGCCGAGTGCGCCTCCAGTACGGCAGAGCTCCAGCTCTGCTCAGAGGCCCGATCTGGCAGAGCTGCTGGCGTGAGGCTGCTCTGCCCTGCGCGAGCCTTGCCCAGACTTGCCTCGCACATAGGCTTCCAGTCCAGGAAGGAGCAGGCTGCGCGAGACTGGGAGATTCTACTGGAGCTATCCTGGCCTCAGCTCCACTCCTGCCTTGCCTTTGCACCTAGTCCCCAGGCGTTCTTGTGGAGGGCTTATTTGCCGGTGGGTTGCACACTGCCAAGTGCTCCAGCAATGAGGGCTCTATTAGAGGCAATGGGAGGGCAACTGCAGGGCTCCTCCAGCGGTTGCTTGACCGCCCAGACTCAGCACAGCACGGAGAGCACAAGGCTCACAGGGCCCCTGGCTAGGGTCTGCAGCCCCACACACGCGGATTCTAACTCAGTTAGCGCCCAGAAGGTGCCTGACAGACGTCATTTCCCTAGTGCTCTCCTCCCCAGCAGAGACGTGTGCAGGTGGTTGGGGCCTGCCCTTGAGTGTCTGGACTCCCTTCCACAGCCCCAGCTCAGGGAAGCAGCTCCTCAGCTAAGACCTGTAGGAGGCGCGGGGCGCCCCCGCCGGGAAGCCTAATTTACAGCATGCCGGAAGTGAGCCTCCTCAGTACAAGAGAAGGCAGCCCAGCTGCGTGCGAATGCAATCAGTACTTTGGCGGAGCCGAGTGCCCCTCCAGCACGGCAGAGCTCCAGCTCTGCTCAAAGGTCCGATCTCTCTAGTTGCTGGCGTGAGCCTCCTGTGCCCTGGGCGAGCCTTGCCCTGACTTGCCTCGCGTAGGCTTCCTGTCCAGAAAGGAGCGGGCTGCGCGAGACTGGGAGATGCTACTGGCGCCATCCTGGCCTCAGCTCCACTCCTGCCTTGCATTTGCAGCTATTCCCCAGGCGTTCTTGTGGAGGGCTTAGTTGCCGGTGGGTTGCACACTGCCAAGCGCTCCAGCAGTGAGGGCTCTATTAGAGGCAATGGGAGGGCAACTGCAGGGCTCCTCCAGCGGTTGCTTGACCGCCCAGACTCAGCACAGCACGGAGAGCAAAAGGCTCACAGGGCCCCTGGCTGGGGTCTGCAGCCCCACACTCCAGTGGTGAACTCCGGGAGAGCCCAGAAGGTGCCTGAGAGAAGTCATTTCCCTAGTACTCTCCTTCCCAGCAGAAACGTGTGCAGGTGGTTGGGGCCTGCCCCTGCGTGTCTGGGCTCCCGTCCACAGCCCCAGCTCAGGGAAGCAGCTCCTGAGTCAAGACCTTTGGGAGGCGCGGGGGGCCTCGCCTGGAAGCCTAGTTTACAGCATGCGGGAGGCGAGCCTCCTCGGGAGAAGAGAAGGCAGCCCTGCTTTGTGCGGCTGCATTCACTGCTTTGGCGGAGCCGAGTGCGCCTCCAATATGGCAGAGCTCCAGCTCTACTCAGAGTCCGGATCTGGCAGAGTTGCTTGAGTTAGGCTGCTCTTTCCTGGGCGAGCCTTGCCCAGACTTGCCTCGCACATAGGCTTCCAGTCCAGGAAGGAGCGGGCTGCGCGAGACTGGGAGATGCTGCTGGCGCCTTCCTGGCCTCAGCTCCACTCCTGCCTTGCCTTTGCACATAGTTCCCAGGCGTTCCTGTGGAGGGCTTAGTTGCCGGTGGGTTGCACACTGCCAAGCGCTTCAGCAGTGAGGGCTCTATTAGAGGCAATGGGAGGGCAACTGCAGGGCTCCTCCAGCGGCTGCTTGACCGCCCAGACTCAGCACAGCACGGAGGCACAAGGCTCACAGGGCCCCTGGCTGGGGTCTGCAGCCCCACACACGCGGAGGCCGAGTCGGTGAGCGCGCAGAAGTTGCCTGACGGACGTCATTTCCCTAGTGCTCTCCTCCCCAGCAGAGACGTGTGCAGGTGGTTGGGGCCTGCCCCTGCGTGTCTGGGCTCCTTTCAACAGCCCCAGTCAGGGAAGCAGCTCCTGAGCCAAGACCTGTGGGAGGCGCAGGGGCCCCGCCTGGAAGCCTAGTTTACAGCATGCGGGAAGCGAGACTCCTCGGGAGAAGAGGAGCCAGCCCAGCTGCGTGCTGCTGCAATCAATACTTTGGCGGAGCCGAGTACCCCTCTAGTACGGCCGTGCTCCAGCTCTGCTCCGAGGCCCGATCTGGCAGAGTTGCTTGCGTGAGGCTGCTCTGCCCTGGGCGAGCCTTGCCCAGACTTGCCTCGCGGCTAGGCTTCCAGTCCAGGAAGGAGCAGGTTGCGTGAGACTGGGAGAAGCTACTGGCGCCTTCCTGGCCTCAGCTCCACTCCTGCCTTGCCTTTGCACCTAGTCCCCAGGCGTTCTTGTGGAGGGCTTAGTTGCCGGTGGGTTGCACACTGCCAAGCGCTCCAGCAGTGAGGGCTCTATTAGAGGCAATGGGAGGGCAACTGCAGGGCTCCTCCAGCGGCTGCTTGACCGCCCAGACTCAGCACAGCACGGAGGCACAAGGCTCACAGGGCCCCTGGCTGGGGTCTGCAGCCCCACACACCGGAGGGGAATTCCGGGAGCGCCCAGAAGGTGCCAGACAGACGTCATTTTCCTAGTCCTCTCCTCCCCAGTAGAGACGTATGCAGGTGGTTGGGGCCTGCCCTTGAGTGTCTGAACTCCCTTCCACAGCCCCAGCTCAGCGAAGCAGCTCCTCAGCTAAGACCTGTAGGAGGCGCGGGGCGCCCCCGCCGGGTACTCTAGTTTACAGCATGCCGGAATCGAGCCTCCTCAGTACAAGAGAAGGCAGCCCAGCTGCGTGCGGATGCAATCAGTACTTTGGCGGAGCCGAGTGCCCCTCCAGTACGGCAGAGCTCCAGCTCTGCTCAAAGGCCCGATCTCTCATAGTTGCTGGCGTGAGCCTCCTGTGCCCTGGGCCAGCCTTGCCCAGACTTGCCTCGCGTTAGCCTTCCAGTCCAGAAAGGAGCGGACTGCGCGAGACTGGGAGATGCTACTGGCGCCTTCCTGGCCTCAGCTCCACTCCTGCCTTGCCTTTGCACCTAGTCCCCAGGCGTTCTTGTGGAGGGCTTAGTTGCCGGTGGGTTGCACACTGCCAAGCGCTCCAGCAGTGAGGGCTCTATCAGAGGCAAAGGGAGGGCTACTGCAAGTCGCCTCTTTCGTTTGCTTGACCGCCCAGAATCAGCACAGCACGGAAAGCACAAGGCTCACAGGGCCCCTGGCTGGGGTCTGCAGCCCCACACACCGGAGGCGAACTCTGGGAGCGCCCAGAAGGTGCCTGAAAGACGTCATGGCCCTAGTGCTCTCCTCCCCAGCAGAGACGTGCGCAGGTGGTTGGGGCCTGCCCCTGCGTGTCTGGGCTCCCGTCCACATCCCCAGCTCAAGGAAGGAGTTCCTGAGCCAAGACCTGTGGGAGGCGCAGGGGTCCCCGCCTGCAAGCCTAGTTTACAGCATGCGGGAAGCGAGCCTCCTCGGGAGAAGTGAAGGCAGGCCGGCTGCGTGCGGCTGCATTCACTGCTTGGGCGGAGCCGAGTGCGCTTCCAGTACGGCAGAGCTCCAGCACTGCTCAGAGGCCCGATCTGGCAGAGTTGCTGGCGTGAGGCTGCTCTGCCCTGGGCGAGCCTTGCCCAGACTTGCCTCGCACATAGGCTTCCAGTCCAGAAAGGAGAAGGCTGCGCGAGACTGGGAGATGCTACTGGCGCCTTCCTGGCCTCAGCTCCACTCCTGCCTTTCCTTTGCACTTAGTCCCCAGGCGTTCTTGTGGAGGGCTTAGTTTCCGGTGGGTTGCACACTGCCAAGCGCTCCAGCAGTGAGGGCTCTATTAGAGGCAAAGTGAGGGCAACTGGAAGTCTATTCTTACGGTTGCTTGACCGCCCAGACTCAGCACAGCACTTAGAGCACAAGGCTCACAGGGTCCCTGGCTGGGGTCTGCAGCCCCACACACGCGGAGGCTGACTCGGTGAGCGCCCAGAATGTGCCTGACAGACGTCATTTCCCTAGTGCTCTCCTCCACAGCAGAGACGTGTGCAGGTGGTTGGGGCCTGCCCCTGCGTGTCTGGGAACCCGTCCACAGCCCCACCTCAGGGAAGCAGCTCCTCAGCCAAGACCTGTGATAGGTGCAGGGGGCCCCGCCTGGAAGCCTAGTTTACAGCATGCAGGAAGCGAGTCTCCTCGGGAGAAGAGGAGTCAGCCCAGCTGCTTGTGGCTGCAATCACTGCTTTGGCGGAGCCGAGTGCCCCTCCAGTACGGCAGAGCTCCAGCTCTGCTCAGAGGCCCTATCTGGCAGAGTTGCTGGCGTGAGGCTGCTCTGCCCAGGGCGAGCTTTGCCCAATCATGCCTCGCGGCTAGGCTTCCAGTCCAGGAAGAAGCAGGCTGCGCGAGACTGGGAGATGCTACTGGCGCCTTCCTGGCCTCAGCTCCAGTCTTGCCTTGCCTTTGCACCTAGTTCCCAGGCGTTCTTGTGGAGGGCTTAGTTGCCGGTGGGTTGCACACTGCCAAACGCTCCATCAGTGAGGGCTCTATCAGAGGCAAAGGGAGGGCTACTGCAAGTCGCCTCTTTCGTTTGCTTGACCGCCCAGACTCAGCACAGCACGGAAAGCACAAGGCTCACAGGGCCCCTGGCTGGGGTCTGCAGCCCCACACACCGGAGGCGAACTCCGGGAGCGCCCAGAAGGTGCCTGACAGACGTCATTTCCCTAGTGCTCTCCTCCCCAGCAGAGACGTGTGCAGGTGCTTGGGGCCTGCCCCTGCTTGTCTGGGCTCCTGTCCACAGCCCCAGCTCAGGGAACCAGCTCCTGAGCCAAGACCTGTGGGAGGCGCAGGGGGCCCTTACTGGAAGCCTAATTTACAGCATGCGGGAAGCGAGCCTACTCGGGAGAAAAGAAGGCAGCCCTGCTGCGTGTGGCTGCATTCACTGCTTTGGCGGAGCCGAGTGCGCCTCCAGTACGGCAGAGCTCCAGCTCTGCTCAGAGGCCCGATCTGGCAGAGCTGCTGGCGTGAGGCTGCTCTGCCCTGGGCGAGCCTTGCCCAGACTTGCCTCGCGGCTAGGCTTCCAGTCCAGGAAGGAGCAGGCTGCGCGAGACTGGGAGATTCTACTGGCGCCATCCTGGCCTCAGCACCACTCTTGCCATGCCTTTGCACCTAGTCCCCAGGCGTTCTTGTGGAGGGCTTAGTTGCCGGTGTGTTGCACACTGCCAAGCGCTCCAGCAGTGAGGGCTCTATTAGAGGCAATGGGAGGGCAAATGCAGGGCTCCTCCAGCGGTTGCTTGACCGTCAAGACTCAGCACAGCACGGAGAGCATAAGGTTCACAGGGCCCCTGGCTGGGGTCTGCAGCCCCACACACGCGGAGGCTAACTCAGTTAGCGCCCAGAAGGTGCCTGACAGACGTTATTTCCCTAGTGCTCTCCTCCCCAGCAGAGACGTGTGTAGGTGGTTGGGGCCTGCCCCTGCGTGTATGGGCTCCAGTCCACAGCCCCAGCTCAGGGAAGCAGCTCCTGAGCCAAGACCTGTGGGAGGCGCAGGGGGCAACGCCTGGAAGCCTAGTTTACAGCATGCGGGAAGCGAGACTCCTCGGGAGAAGAGGAGCCAGCCCAGTTGCGTGCGGCTGCAATCAATACTTTGGCGGAGCCGAGTGCCCCTCCAGTACGGCAGTGCTCCAGCTCTGCTCAGAGGCCCGATCTGGCAGAGTTGCTTGCGTGAGGCTGCTCTGCACTGGGCGAGCCTTGCCCAGACTTGGCTCGCGGCTAAGCTTCCAGTCCAGGAAGGAGCAGGCTGCGTGAGACTGGGAGATGCTACTGGCGCCTTCCTGGCCTCAGAACCACTCCTGCCTTGCCTTTGCACCTAGTCCCCAGGCGTTCTTGTGGAGGGCTTAGTTGCCGGTGGGTTGCACACTGCCAAGCGCTCCAGCAGTGAGGGCTCTATTAAAGGCAATGGGAGGGCAACTGCAGGGCTCCTCCAGCGGTTGCTTGACCGCCCAGACAGCACAGCACGGAGAGCCAAAGGCTCACAGGGCCCCTGGCTGGGGTCTGCAGCCCCACACACCGGAGGGGAATTCCGGGAGCGCCCAGAAGGTGCCAGACAGACGTCATTTTCCTAGTGCTCTCCTCCCCAGCAGAGACGTGTGCAGGGGGTTGGGGCCTGCCCTTGAGTGTCTGGACTCCCTTCCACAGCCCCAGCTCAGGGAAGCAGCTCCTCAGCTAAGACCTGTAGGAGGCGCGGGGCGCCCCTGCCGGGAAGCCTAGTTTACAGCATGCCGGAAGCGAGCCTCCTCAGTACAAGAGAAGGCAGCCCAGCTGCGTGCGAAGGCAATCAGTACTTTGGCGGAGCCGAGTGCCCCTCCAGTACGGCAGAGCTCCAGCTCTGCTCAAAGTTCCGATCTCTCATAGTTGCTGGGGTGAGCCTCCTGTGCCCTGGGCGAGCCTTGCCCAGACTTGCCTCGCGTAGGCTTCCTGTCCAGAAAGGAGCGGGCTGCGCGAGACTGGGAGATGCTATTGGCGCCTTCCAGGCCTCAGTTCCACTCCTGCCTTGCATTTGCAGCTAGTCCCCAGGCGTTCTTGTGGAGGGCTTAGTTGCCGGTGGGTTGCACACTGCCAAGCGCTCCAGCAGTGAGGGCTCTATTAGAGGCAATGGGAGGGCAACTGCAGGGCTCCTCCAGCGGTTGCTTGACCGCCCAGACTCAGCACACCACGGAGAGCACAAGGCTCACAGGGCCCCTGGCTGGGGTCTGCAGCCCCACACTCCGGAGATGAACTCCGGGAGAGCCCAGAAGGTGCCTGAGAGACGTCATTTCCCTAGTACTCTCCTTCCCAGCAGAGACGTGTACAGGTGGTTGGGTCCTGCCCCTGCGTGTCTGGGCTCCCGTCCACAGCCCCAGCTCAGGGAAGCAGCACCTGAGTCAAGACCTTTGGGAGGCGTGGGGGGCCTCGCCTGGAAGCCTAGTTTACAGCATGCGGGAAGCGAGCCTCCTCGGGAGAAGAGAAGGCAGCCCGGCTGCGTGCGGCTGCATTCACTGCTTGGGCGGAGCCGAGTGCGCTTCTAGTACGGCAGAGCTCCAGCACTGCTCAGAGGCCCGATCTGGCAGAATTGCTGGCGTGAGGCTGCTCTGCCCTGGGCGAGCCTTGCCCAGACTTGCCTCGCGTAGGATTCCTGTCCAGTAAGGAGCGGGCTGCGCGAGACTGGGAGATGCTACTGGCGCCTTCCTGGCCTCAGCTCCACTCCTGCCTTGCCTTAGCACCTAGTCCCCAGGCATTCTTGTGGACGGCTTAGTTGCCGGTGTGTTGCACACTGCCAAGCGCTCCAGCAGTGAGGGCTCTATTACAGGCGAAGTGTGGGCAACTGCAAGTTTCCTCTTGCGGTTGCTTGACCGCCCAGACTCAGCACAGCACGGAGAGCCCAAGGCTCACAAGGCCCCTGGCTGGGGTCTGCAGCCCCACCCACGTGGAAACTGACTCGGTGAGCGCCCAGAAGGTGCCTGATAGACGTCATTTCGCTAGTGCTCTCCTCCCCAGCAGAGACGTGTGCAGGTGCTTGGGGCCTGCCCCTGCGTGTCTGGGCTCCCGTCCACAGCCCCAGCTCAGGGATGCAGCTCCTGAGCCAAGACCTGTGGGAGGAGCAGGGGGCCCTGCCTGGAAGCCTAGTTTACAGCATGCGGGATGCGAGCCTCCTCGGGAGAAGAGAAGACAGCCCTGCTGCGTGTGACTGCATTCACTGCTTTGGCGGAGACGAGTGCGCCTCCAGTACGGCAGAGTTCCAGCTCTGCTCAGAGGCCCGATCTGGCAGAGCTGCTGGCGTGAGGCTGCTCTGCCCTGGACGAGCCTTGCCCAGACTTGCCTCGCGGCTAGGCTTCCAGTCCAGGAAGGAGCAGGCTGCGCGAGACTGGGAGATTCTACTGGCGCCATCCTGGCCTCAGCTCCACTCCTGCCTTGCCTTTGCACCTAGTACCCAGGCGTTCTTGTGGAGGGCTTAGTTGCCGGTGGGTTGCACACTGCCAAGCGCTCCAGCAGGGAGGGCTCTATTAGAGGCAATGGGAGGGCAACTGCAGGGCTCCTCCAGCGGTTGCTTGACCGCCCAGACTCAGCACAGCACGGAGAGCACAAGGCTCACAGGGCCCCTGGCTGGGGTCTGCAGCCCCACACACGCAGAGGCTAACTCAGTTAGCGCCCAGAAGGTGCCTGACAGATGTCATTTCCCTATTGCTCTCCTCCCCAGCAGAGACGTGTGTAGGTGGTTGGGGCCTGCCCCTGCGTGTCTGGGCTCCAGTCCACAGCCCCAGCTCAGGGAAGCAGCTCCTGAGCCAAGACATGTGGGAGGCGCAGGGGACCCCTCCTGGCAGCCTAGTTTACAGCATGCCGGAAGCCAGCCTCCTCGGGAGAAGAGAAGGCAGCCCTGCTGTGTGCGGCTGCATTCACTGCTTTGGCGGAGCCGAGTGCGCCTCCATTACGGCAGAGCTCCAGCTCTGCTCAGAGTCCGGATCTGGCAGAGTTGCTTGAGTTAGGCTGCTCTTTCCTGGGCGAGCCTTGCCCAGACTTGCCTCGCACATAGGCTTCCAGTCCAGGAAGGAACGGGCTGCTCGAGACTGGGAGATGCTGCTGGTGCCTTCCTGGCCTCAGCTCCACTCCTGCCTTGCCTTTGCACCTAGTTCCCAGGCATTCCTGTGGAGGGCTTAGTTGCCGGTGGGTTGCACACTGCCAAGCGCTCCAGCAGCGAAGGCTCTATTAGAGCAAAGGGAGGGCAACATCAACTTTCCTTGTGTGGTTGCTTGACCTCCCAGACTCAGCACAGCACGGAGAGGACCAGGCTCACAGGGCCCCTGGGTGGGGTCTGCAGCCCCACACACCGGAGGCGAACTCCGGGAGCACCCAGAAGGTGCCTGACAGACGTCATTTCCCTAGTGCTCTCCTTCCCTGCAGAGACGTGGGCCGGTGGTTGGGGCCTTCCTCTGCGTGTTTGGGCTCCCGTCCACAGCCTCAGCTCAGGGAAGCAGCTCCTGAGTCAAGACCTGTGGGAGGCGTGGGGGGCCCCACCTGTAAGCCTAGTTTACAGCATGTGGGAAGCGAGCCTCCTCGGGAGAAGAGAAGGCAGCCAGGCTGCGTGCGGCTGCATTCACTGCTTTGGCGGAGCCGAGTGCGCCTCCAGTACGGCAGAGCTCCATCTCTGCTCAGAGGCCCGATCTGGCAGAGTTGCTGGCGTTAGGCTGCTCTGTCCTGGGCGAGCCTTGCCCAGACTTGCCTCACACATAAGCTTCCAGTCCAGGAAGCAGCGGGCTGCGCGAGACTGGGAGAGGCTACTGGCGCCTTCCTGGCCTCAGATCCACTCCTGCTTTGCCTTTGCACCTAGTTCCCAGGCGTTCCTGTGGAGGGCTTAGTTGCCGGTGGGTTGCACACTGCCAAGCGCTCCAGCAGTGAGGGCTCTATTAGAGGCAATGGGAGGACAACTGCAGGGCTCCTCCAGCGGCTGCTTGACCGCCCAGACTCAGCACAGCACGGAGAGCACAAGGCTCACAAGGCCCCTGGCTGGGGTCTGCAGCCCCACACACGCGGAGGCCGAGTCGGTGAGCGCGCAGAAGGTGCCTGACAGACGTCATTTCCCTAGTGCTCTCCTCCCCAGCAGAGACGTGTGCAGGTGGTTGGGGCCTGCCCCTGGGTGTCTGGGCTCCCGTCCACAGCCCCAGCTCAGGGAAGCAGCTCCTGAGCCAAGACCTGTGGGAGGCGCAGGGGGCCCCGCCTGGAAGCCTAGTGTACAGCATGCGGGACGCGAGACTCCTCCGGAGAAGAGGAGCCAGCCCAGCTGCGTGCGGCTGCAATCAATACTTTGGCGGAGCCGAGTGCCCCTCCAGTACGGCAGTGCTCCAGCTCTGCTCAGAGGCCCGATCTGGCAGAGTTGCTGGCGTGAGGCTGCTCTGCCCTGGGCAAGCCTTGCCCAGACTTGCCTCGCGGCTAGGCTTCCAGTCCAGGAAGGAGCAGGCTGCGCGAGACTGGGAGATGCTACTTGCGCCTTCCTGGCCTCAGGTCCACTCCTGCCTTGCCTTTGCACCTAGTCCCCAGGCGTTCTTGTGGAGGGCTTAGTTGCCGGTGGGTTGCACACTGCCACGCGCTCCAGCAGTGAGGGCTCTATTAGAGGCAATGGGAGGGCAACTGCAGGGCTCCTCCAGCGGTTGCCTGACCGCCCAGACAGCACAGCACGGAGAGCACAATGCTCACAGGGCCCCTGGCTGGGGTCTGCAGCCCCACACACCGGAGGGGAATTCCGGGAGCGCCCAGAAGGTGCCAAACAGACGTCATTTTCCTAGTGCTCTCCTCCCCAGCAGAGACGTGTGCAGGTGGTTTGTGCCTGCCCTTGAGTGTCTGGACTCCCTTCCACAGACCCAGCTCAGGGAAGCAGCTCCTCAGCTAAGACCTGTAGGAGGCGCGGGGCGCGCCCGCCGGGAAGCCTAGTTTACAGCATGCCGGAAGCGAGCCTCCTCAGTACAAGAGAAGGCAGCCGAGTTGCGTGCGGCTGCAATCAGTACTTTGGCGGAGCCGAGTGCCCCTCCCTTACGGCAGAGCTCCAGCTCTGCTCAAAGGCCCGATCTCTCATAGTTGCTGGCGTGAGCCTCCTGTGCCCTGGGCGAGCCTTGCCCAGACTTGCCTCGCGTTAGGCTTCCAGTCCAGAAAGGAGCGGGCTGCGCGAGACTGGGAGATGCTACTGGCGCCTTCCTGGCCTCAGCTCCACTCCTGCCTTGCCTTTGCACCTAGTCCCCAGGCGTTCTTGTGGAGGGCTTAGTTGCCTTTGGGTTGCACACTGCCAAGCGCTCCAGCAGTGAGGGCTCTATCAGAGGCAAAGGGAGGGCTACTGCAAGTCGCCTCTTCCGTTTGCTTGACCGCCCAGACGCAGCACAGCACGGAAATCACAAGGCTCACAGGGCCCCTGGCTGGGGTCTGCAGCCCCACACACCGGAGGCGAACTCCGGGAGCGCCCAGAAGGTGCCTGAAAGACGTCATTTCCCTAGTGCTCTCCTCCCCAGCAGAGACGTGTGCAGGTGGTTGGGGCCTGCCCCTGCGTGTCTGGGCTCCCGTCCACAGCACCAGCTCAGGGAAGGAGTTCCTGAGCCAAGACCTGTGGGAGGCGCAGGGGGCCCCGCCTGGAAGCCCAGTTTACAGCATGTGGGAAACGAGCCTCCTTGGGAGAAGGGGAGGCAGCCCAGCTGCCTGCGGCTGCAATCACTGCTTGGGCGGATCCGAGTGCCCCTCCATTACGGCAGAGCTCCAGCTCTGCTCAGAGGCCCGATCTCTCAAAGTTGCTTTCGTGAGGCTGCTCTGCCCTGGGCGAGCCTTGCCCAGACTTTCCTCGCGTTAGGCTTCCAGTCCAGAAAGGAGGGGGCTGCGCGAGACTGGGTGATGCTACTGGCGCCTTCCTGGCCTCAGCTCCACTCCTGCCTTGCCTTTGCACCTAGTCCCCAGGCGTTCTTGTGGAGGGCTTAGTTGCCTTTCGGTTGCACACTGCCAAGCGCTCCAGCAGTGAGGGCTCTATTAGTGGTAATGGGAGGGCAACTGCAGGGCTCCTCCAGCGGTTGCTTGACCGCCCATACTCAGCACAGCACGGAAAGCACAAGGCTCACAGGGCCACTGGCTGGGGTCTGCAGCCCCACACATGCGGAGGCTGACTCGGTGAGCGCCCAGAAGGTGACTGACAGACGTCATTTCCCTAGTGCTCTCCTCCCCAGCAGAGACGTGTGCAGGTGGTTTGTTCCTGACCCTGCGTGTCTGGGCTCCCGTTCACAGCCCCAGCTCAGGGAAGCAGCTCCTCAGCCAAGACCTGTAGGAGGCGCGGAGCGCCCCCGCCTGGAAGCCTAGTGCACAGCATGCGGGAAGCGAGCCTCCTTGGGAGAAGAGGAGGCAGCCCAGATGCGTGCGGCTGCAATCACTGCTTTGGTGGAGCCGAGTGCACCTCCAGTAGGGCAGAGCTCCAGCTCTGCTCAGAGGCCCGATCTGGCAGTGTGCTGGCGTGAGGCTGCTCTGCCCTGGGCGAGCCTTGCCCAGACTTGCCTCGCGGCTAGGCTTCTAGTCCAGAAAGGAGCGGGCTGTGTGAGACTGGGAGATGCTACTGGCGCCTTCCTGGCCTCAGCTCCACTCCTGCCTTGCCTTTGCACCTAGTCCCCAGGATTTCTTGTGGAGGGCTTAGTTGCCCGTGGGTTGCACACTGCCAAGCGCACCAGCTTGAGGGCTCTATTAGAGGCAAAGGGAGGGCAACTGGAAATGTATTCTTACGGTTACTTGACCGCCCAGACTCAGCACAGCACGGAGAACACAAGGCTCACAGGGCCCCTGGCTGGGGTCTGCAGCCCCACACACCGGTGGGGAACTCCTGGAGCGCCCAGAAGGTGCCTGACAGACGTCATTTCCCTAGTGCTCTCCTCCCCAGCAGAGACGTGTGCAGGTGGTTGGGGCCTGCCCTTGAGTGTCTGGACTCCCTTCCACAGCCCCAGCTCAGGGAAGCAGCTCCTCAGCTAAGACCTGTAGGATGCGCGGGGCGCCCCCGCCTGGAAGCCTAGTTTACAGCATGCCGGAAGCGAGCCTCCTCAGTACAAGAGCAGGCAGCCCAGCTGCGTGCGGCGGCAATCACAACTTTGGCAGCGCCGAGTGCCCCTCCAGTACGGCAGAGCTCCAGCTCTGCTCAAAGGCCCGATCTCTCAGAGTTGCTGGCGTGAGGCTGCTGTGCCCTGGGCGAGCCTTGCCCAGACTTGCCGCACGTTAGGTTTCCAGTTCAGAAAGGAGCGGCCTGGGCGAGACTGGGAGATGCTACTGGCGCCTTCCTGGCCTCAGCTCCACTCCTGCCTTGCCTTTGCACCTAGTCCCCAAGCGTTCTTGTGGAGGGCTTAGTTGCCCTTGGGTTGCACACTGCCAAGCGCTCCAGCAGTGACGGCTCTATTAGAGCCAATGGGAGGGCAACTGGAAGTCAATTCTTACGGTTGCTTGAACGCCGAACTCAGCACAGCACGGAGAGCACAAGGATCACAGGGCCACTGGCTGGGGTCTGCAGCCCCACACACGCGGAGGCTGACTCGGTGAGCGCCCAGAAGGTGCCTGACAGACGTCATTTTCCTAGTGCTCTCCTCCCGAGCAGAGACGTGTGCAGGTGGTTAGGGCCTGCCCCTGCGTTTCAGGGCTCCCGTCCAAAGTCCCAGCTCAGGGAAGCAGCTCCTGAGCCAAGAACTGTGGGAGGCACAGGGGGCCCCGCCTGGAGGCCTAGTTTACAGCATGCGGGAAGCGAGCCTCCTTGGGAGAAGGGGAGCCAGCCCAGCTGCGTGCGGCTGCAATCACTGCTTTCGCGGAGTCGAGTGCCCCTCCATTACGGTAGAGCTCCAGCTCTGCTCAGAGGCCTGATATGGCAGAGTTGCTGGCGTGAGGCTGCTCTGCCCTGGGCGAACCTTGCCCAGACTTGCCTCTCGGCTAGGCTTCCAGTCCAGGAAGGAGCAGGCTGTGCGAGACTGGGACATACTACTGGCGCCTTCCTGGCCTCAGCTCCACTCCTGCCTTGCCTTTGCACCTAGTCCCCAGGCGTTCTTGTGGAGGGCTTAGTTGCCGGTGGGTTGAACACTGCCAAGCGCTCCAGAAGTGAGGGCTCTATTAGAGGCAAAGGGAGGGCAACTGCAGGGCTCCTTCAGCGGTTGCTTGACCGCCCAGACTCAGCACAGCACGGAGAGCACAAGGCTCACAGGGCCCCTGACTGGGGTCTGCAGCCCCACACAGGCGGAGGCTGACTCGGTGAGCGCCCAGAAGGTGCCTGACAGACGTCATTTCCCTAGGGCTCCCCACCCCAGAAGAGAAATGTGCAGGTGGTTTGGGCCTGCCCCTGCGTGTCTGGGCTCCCGTCCACAGCCCCAGCTCAGGGAAACAGCTCCTCAGGCAAGAACTGAAGGAGGCGCGCGGCGCCCCCGCCTGGAATCCTAGTGCACAGCATGCGGGAAGCGACCCTCCTTGGGAGAAGAGGAGGCAGCCCAGATGCCTGCGGCTGCAATCACTGCTTGGGCGGAGCCGAGAGTGCCTCCTGTACGGCAGAGCTCCAGCTCTGCTCAGAGGCCCGATCTGGCAGAGTTGCTGGCGTGAGGCTACTTTGCCCTGGGCGAGCCTTGCCCAGACTTGCCTCTCGGCTAGGCTTCCAGTGCAGGAAGGAGCAGGCTGCGCGAGATTTGGAGATGCTACTGGCGTCTTCCTGGCCTCAGCTCCACTCCTGCCTTGCCTTTGCACCTAGTCCCCTGGCGTTCTTGTGGAGGGCTTGTTGCCGGTGGGTTGCACACTGCCAAGCGCTCCAGCAGTGAGGGCTCTATTAGAGGCAATGGGAGGGCAACTGCAGGGCTCCTCCAGCGGTTGCTTGACCGCCAAGACTCAGCACAGCACGGAGAGCACAAGGCTCACAGGGCCCCTGGCTGGGGTCTGCAGCCCCACACACCGGAGGGGAATTCCGGGAGCGCCCAGAAGGTGCCAGACAGACGTCATTTTCCTAGTCCTCTCCTCCCCAGCAGAGACGTATGCAGGTGGTTGGGGCCTGCCCTTGAGTGTCTGAACTCCCTTCCACAGCCCCAGCTCAGGGAAGCAGCTCCTCAGCTAAGACCTGTAGGAGGCGCGGGGCGCCTCCGCCGGGAACTCTAGTTTACAGCATGCCGGAAGCGAGCCTCCTCAGTACAAGAGAAGGCAGCCCAGCTGCGTGTGGATGCAATCAGTACTTTGGCGGAGCCGAGTGCCCCTCCAGTACGGCAGAGCTCCAGCTCTGCTCAAAGGCCCGATCTCTCATAGTTGCTGGCGTGAGCCTCCTGTGCCCTGGGCGAGCCTTGCCCAGACTTGCCTCGCGTTAGGCTTCCAGTCCAGAAAGGAGCGGGCTGCGCGAGACTGGGAGATGCTACTGGCGCCTTCCTGGCCTCAGCTCCACTCCTGCCTTGCCTTTGCACCTAGTCCCCAGGCGTTCTTGTGGAGGGCTTAGTTGCCGGTGGGTTGCACACTGCCAAGCGCTCCAGCAGTGAGGGCTCTATCAGAGGCAAAGGGAGGGTTACTGCAAGTCGCCTCTTTCGTTTGCTTGACCGCCCAGAATCAGCACAGCACGGAAAGCACAAGGCTCACAGGGCCCCTGGCTGGGGTCTGCAGCCCCACTCACCGGAAGCGAACTCCGGGAGCGCCCAGAAGGTGCCTTAAAGACGTCATTTCCCTAGTGCTCTCCTCCCCAGCAGAGACGTGTGCAGGTGGTTGGGGCCTGCCCCTGCGTGTCTGGGCTCCCGTCCACAGCCCCAGCTCAGGGAAGGAGTTCCTGAGCCAAGACCTGTGGGAGGCGCAGGGGGCTCCGCCTGCAAGCCTAGTTTACGTCATGCGGGAAGTGAGCCTCCTCGGGAGAAGTGAAGGCAGGCCGGCTGCGTGCGGCTGCATTCACTGCTTGGGCAGAGCCGAATGCGCTTCCAGTACGGCAGAGCTCCAGCACTGCTCAGAGGCCCGATCTGGCAGAGTTGCTGTCGTGAGGCTGCTCTGCCCTGGGCGAGCCTTGCCCAGACTTGCCTCGCACATAGGCTTCCAGTCCAGAAAGGAGCAGGCTGCGCGAGACTGGGAGATGCTACTGGCGCCTTCCTGGCCTCAGCTTCACTCCTGCCTTTCCTTTGCACCTAGTCCCCAGGCGTTCTTGTGGAGGGCTTATTTGCCGGTGGGTTGCACACTGCCAAGCGCTCCAGCAGTGAGGGCTCTATTAGAGGCAATGGGAGGGCAACTGCAGGGCTCCTCCAGCGGTTGCTTGACCGCCCAGACTCAGCACAGCACGGAGAGCACAAGGCTCACAGGGCCCCTGGCTGGGGTCTGCAGCCCCACACACGCGGAGGCTAACTCAGTTAACGCCCAGAAGGTGACTGACAGACGTCATTTCCCTAGTGCTCTCCTCCCCAGCAGAGACGTGTGTAGGTGGTTGGGGCCTGCCCCTGCGTGTCTGGGCTCCAGTCCACAGCCCCAGCTCAGGGAAGCAGATCCTGAACCAAGACCTGTGGGAGGCGCGGGGTCCTCGCCTGGAAGCCTAGTTTACAGCATGCGGGAAGCGAGCCTCCTCGGGATTAGAGAAGGCAGCCCAGCTGCGTGCGGCTGCATTCACTGCTTGGGCGGAGCCGAGTGCGCTTCCAGTATGGCAGAGCTCCAGCACTGCTCAGAGGCCCGATATGGCAGAGTTGCTGGCGTGAGGCTGTTCTGCCCTGGGCGAGCCTTGCCCAGACTTGCCTCGCGTAGGCTTCCTGTCCAGAAAGGAGCGGGCTGCGCGAGACTGGGAGATGCTACTGGCGCCTTCCTGGCCTCAGCTCCACACCTGCCTTGCCTTTGCACCCAGTCCCCAGGCGTTCTTGTGGACGGCTTAGTTGCCAGTGTGTTGCACACTGCCAAGCGCTTCAGCAGTGAGAGCTCTATTAGAGGCAAAGGGAGGGCAACTGCAAGTTTCCTCTTGCGGTTGCTTGACCGCCCAGACTCAGCACAGCACGGAGAGCCCAAGGCTCACAGGGCCCCTGGCTGGGGTCTGCAGCCCCACACACGCGGAAACTGACTCGGTGAGAACCAGAAGGTGCCTGACAAACGTCATTTCGCTAGTGCTCTCCTCCCCAGCAGAGACGTGTGCAGGTGCTTGGGGCCTGCCCCTGCGTGTCTGGGCTCCCGTCCACAGCCCCAGCTCAGGGAAGCAGCTCCTGAGCCAAGCCATGTGGGAGGCGCAGGGGGCCCCTCCTGGCAGCCTAGTTTACAGAATGCGGGAAGCCAGCCTCCTCGGGAGAAGAGAAGGCAGCCCTGCTGTGTGCGGCTGCATTCACTGCTTTGGCGGAGCCGAGTGCGCCTCAAATACGGCAGAGCTCTAGCTCTGCTCAGAGTCCGGATCTGGCAGAGTTGCTTGAGTTAGGCTGCTCTTTCCTGGGCGAGCCTTGCCCAGACTTGCCTCGCACATATGCTTCCAGTCCAGGAATGAGCGGGCTGCGCGAGACTGGGAGATGCTGCTGGCGCCTTCCTCGCCTCAGCTCCTCTCCTGCCTTGCCTTCGCACCTATTTCCCAGGCGTTCCTGTGGAGGGCTTAGTTGCCGGCGGGTTGCACACTGCCAAGCGCTCCAGCAGTGAGGGCTCTATTAGAGCAATGGGAGGGAAACTGCAGGGCTCCTCCAGCGGCTGCTTGACAGCCCAGACTCAGCACAGCACGGAGAGCACAAGGCTCACAGGGCCCCTGGCTGGGGTCTGCAGCCCCACACACCGGAGGCGAACTCCGGGAGCGCCCAGAAGGTGCCTGATAGACGTCATTTCCCTAGTGCTCTCCTCCCCAGCTGAGACGTGCGCAGGTGGTTGGGGCCTGCCCCTGCGTGTCTGGGCTTCCGTCCACAGCCCCAGCTCAGGGAAGCAGCTCCTAAGCCAAGACCTGAGTGAGGCGCAGGGGGCCCCGCCTGGAAGCCTAGTTTACAGCATGCGGGAAGCGAGCCTCCTAGGGAGAAGAGAAAACAGCCCTGCTGTGTGCGGCTGCATTCACTGCTTTGGCGGAGCCGATTGCGCCTCCAGTACGGCAGAGCTCCAGCTCTGCTCAAGGCCAGATCTGGCAGAGCTGCTGGCGTGAGGCTGCTCTGCCCTGGGCGAAGCTTGCCCAGACTTGCCTCGCGGCTAGGCTTCCAGTCCAGGAAGGAGCAGGCTGCGCGAGACTGGGTGATGCTACTGGCGCCTTCTTGGCCTCAGCTCCACTCCTGCCTTGCCTTTGCACCTAGTCCCCAGGCGTTCTTGTGGAGGGCTTAGTTGCCGGTGGGTTGCACACTGACAAGCGCTCCAGCAGTGAGGGCTCTATAGAGGCAATGGGAGGGCAACTGCAGGGCTCCTCCAGCGGTTGCTTGACCGCCCAGACTCAGCACAGCACGGAGAGCACAAGGCTCACAGGGCCCCTGGCTGGGGTCTGCAGTCCAACACACGCAGAGGCTGACTCGGTGAGCGCCCAGAAGGTGCCTGACAGACGTCATTTCCCTAGTGCTCTCCTCCCCAGCAGAGACATGTGCAGGTGGTTGGGGCCTACCCTGCGTGTCTGGGCTCCCGTCCACAGCCCCACCTCATTGAAGCAGCTCCTCAGCCAAGACCTGTGGGAGGCACAGGGAGCCCCACCTGGAAGCCCAGTTTACAGCATGCGGGAAGCGAGCGTCCTTGGGAGAAGCGGAGGCAGCCCAGCTGTGTGCGGTGCAATCACTGCTTTGGCGGAGCCGAGTGCCCCTCCAGTACGGCAGAGCTCCAGCTATGCTCAAGGCCAGATCTGGCAGAGCTGCTGGCGTGAGGCTGCTCTGCCCTTGGCGAACCTTGCCCAGACTTGCCTCGCGGCTAGGCTTCCAGTCCAGGAAGGAGCAGGCTGCGCGAGACTGGGAGATGCTACTGGCGCCTTCCTGGCCTCAGCTCCACTCCTGCCTTGCCTTTGCACCTAGTCCCCAGGCGTTCTTTGGAGGGCTTAGTTGCCGGTGGGTTGCACACTGCCAAGCGCTCCAGCAGTGAGGGCTCTCTTAGAGCCAATGGGAGGGCAACTGCAGGGCTCCTCCAGCGGTTGCTTGACCGCCCAGACTCAGCACAACACGGAGAGCACAAGGCTCACAGGGCCCCTGGCTGGGGTCTGCAGCCCCACACACGCGGATGCTAAGTCAGTTAGCGCCCAGAAGGTGCCTTACAGACGTCATTTCCCTAATGCTCTCCTCCCCAGCAGAGACGTGTGCAGGTGGTTTGGACCTGCCCCTGCGTGTCTGGGCTCCCGTCCACAGCCCCAGCTCAGGGAAGCAGCTCCTCAGCCAAGACCTGTAGGAGGCGTGGGGCGCCCCCGCCTGGAAGCCTGGTGCACAGCATGCGGGAAGAGAGCCTCCTTGGGAGAAGAGGAGGCAGCCCAGATGCGTGCGGCTGCATTCACTGCTTTGGCGGAGCCGAGTGCGCCTCCAGTACGGCAGAGCTCCAGCTCTGCTCAGAGGCCCGATCTGGCAGAGTTGCTGGCGTTAGGCTGCTCTATCCTGGGCGAGCCTGGCCCAGACTTGCCTCGCACATAGGCTTCCAGTCCAGGAAGGAGCGGGCTGCGCAAGACTGGGAGATGCTACTGGCGCCTTTCTGGCCTCAGCTCCACTCCTGCCTTGCCTTTGCACCTAGTCCCCAGGCGTTCTTGTGGAGTGCTTAGTTGCCGGTGGGTTGCACACTGCCAAGCACTCCAGCAGTGAGGGCTCTATTAGAGGAAAAGGGAGGACAACTGCTGGGCTCCTCAAGCGATTGCTTGACCGCCCAGACTCAGCACAGCACGGAGAGCACAAGGCTCACAGGACCCCTGGCTGGGGTCTGCAGCCCCACACACGCGGAGGCTGACTCGGTGAGCGCCCAGAAGTTGCCTGACAGACGTCATTTCCCTAGAGCTCTCCTCCCCAGCAGAGACGTGTGCAGGTGGTTAGGGCCTGCCCCTGCGTTTCTGGGCTCCCGTCCACAGCCCCAGCTCAGGGAAGCAGCTCCTCAGCCAAGACCTGTGGGAGGCGCAGGGGGCCCCGCCTGGAAGCCTAGTTTACAGCATGCGGGAAGCGAGCCTCCTTGGGAGAAGGTGAGGCAGCCCAGCTGCGTGCGACTGCAATCACTGCTTTGGCGGATCCGAGTGCCCCTCCATTACGGCAGAGCTCCAGCTCTGCTCAGAGGCCCGCTCTGACAGAGTTGCTGGCGTGAGGCTGCTCTGCCCTGGGCGAGCCTTTCCCAGACCTGCCGCACGTTAGGCTTCCAGTCCAGATAGGAGCGGGCTGCGTGAGACTGGGAGATGCTACTGGCGCCTTCCTGGCCTCAGCTTCACTCCTGCATTGCCTTTGCACCTAGTCCCCAGGCGTTCTTGTGAAAGGCTTAGTTGCCGGTGGGTTGCACACTGCCAAGCCCTCCAGCCGTGAGTGCTCTATTTTAGGCAAAGGGAGGGCTACTGCAAGTCGCCTCTTGCGTTTGCTTGACCGCCCAGAATCTGCACAGCACGGAAAGCACAAGGCTCACAGGGCCCCTGCCTGGGGTCTGCAGCCCCACACACCGGAGGGGAACTCCGGGAGCGCCCAGAAGGTGCCTGACAGACGTCATTTCCCTAGTGCTCTCCTCCCAAGCAGAGACGTGTGCAGGTGGTTGGGGCCTGCCCTTGAGTGTCTGGACTCCCTTCCACAGCCCCACCTCAGGGAAGCAGCTCCTCAGCTAAGACCTGTAGGACGCGTGGGGCGCCCCCGCCTGGAAGCCTAGTTTACAGCATGCCGGAAGCGAGCCTCCTCAGTACAAGAGAAGGCAGCCCAGCTGCGTGCGGCTGCAATCACTACTTTGGCAGAGCCGAGTGCCCCTCAAGTACGGCAGAGCTCCAGCTCTGCTCAAGGCCAGATCTGGCAGAGCTGCTGGCGTGAGGCTACTCTGCCCTGGGCGAACCTTGCCCAGACTTGCCTCGCGGCTAGGCTTCCAGTCCAGGAAGGAGCAGGCTGCGCGAGACTTGGAGATGCTACTGGCGCCTTCCTGGCCTCAGCTCCACTCCTGCCTTGCCTTTGCACCTAGTCCCCAGGCGTTCTTGTGGAGGGCTTAGTTGCCGGTGGGTTGCACACTGCCAAGCGCTCCAGCAGTGAGGGCTCTATTAGAGGCAATGGGAGGGCAACTGCAGGGCTCCTCCAGCGGTTGCTTGACCGCCCAGACTCAGCACAGCACGGAGAGCAAAAGGCTCACAGGGCCCCTGGCTGGGGTCTGCAGCCCCACACTCCGGAGGTGAACTCCGGGAGAGCCCAGAAGGTGCCTGAGAGTCGTCATTTCACTAGTGCTCTCCTCCCCAGCAGAGACGTGTGTAGGTGGTTGGGGCCTGCCCCTGCGTGTCTGGGCTCCAGTCCACAGCCCCAGCTCACGGAAGCAGCTCCTGAGCCAAGACCTGTGGGAGGCGCAGGGGGCCCCTCCTGGAAACCTAGTTTACAGCATGCGGGAAGCCAGCCTCCTCGGGAGAAGAGAAGGCAGCCCTGCTGTGTGCGGCTGCATTCACTGCTTTGGCGGAGCCGATTGCGCCTCCAGTACGGCAGAGCTCCAGCTCTGCTCAGAGTCCGGATCTGGCAGAGTTGCTTGCGTTAGGCTGCTCTGTCCTGGGCGAGCCTTGCCCAGACTTGCCTCGCACATAGGCTTCCAGTCCAGGAAGGAGCGGGCTGCGCGAGACTGGGAGATGCTGCTGGCGCCTTCCTGGCCTCAGCTCCACTCCTGCCTTGCCTTTGCACCTAGTTCCCAGGCGTTCCTGTGGAGGGCTTAGTTCCCGGTGGGTTGCACACTGCCAAGTGCTCCAGCAGTGAGGGCTCTATTAGAGGCAATGGGAGGGCAACTGCAGGGCTCCTCCAGCGGCTGCTTGACCGCCCAGACTCAGCACAGCACGGAGAGCAGAAGGCTCACAGGGCCCCTGGCTGTGGTCTGCAGTCCAACACACGCGGAGGCTGACACGGTGAGCGCCCAGAAGGTGCCTGAGAGACGTCATTTCCCTAGTGCTCTCCTCCCCAGCAGAGACATGTGCAGGTGGTTGGGGCCTGGCCCTGCGTGTCTGGGCTCCCGTCCACAGCCCCACCTCAGGGAAGCAGCTCCTCAGCCAAGACCTGTGGGAGGCGCTGGGGCCCCGCCTGGAAGCCCAGTTTACAGCATGCGGGAAGCGAGCGTCCTTGGGAGAAGGGGAGGCAGCACAGCTGCGTGCGGCTGCAATCACTGCTTTGGCGGAGCCGAGTGCCCCTCCAGTACGGCAGAGCTCCAGCTCTGCTCAGAGGCCCGATCTGGCAGAGTTGCTGGCGTGAGGCTGCTCTGCCCTTGGCGAGCCTTGCCCAGACTTGCCGCACGTTAGGCTTCCAGTCCAGAAAGGAGCGGGCTGCGTGAGACCTGGAGATGCTACTGGCGCCTTCCTGGCCTCAGCTCCACTCCTGCCTTGCCTTTGCACCTAGTCCCCAGGCGTTCTTGTGGAGGGCTTAGTTGCCGGTGGGTTGCACACTGCCAAGCGCTCCAGAAGTGAGGGCTCTATTAGAGGCAATGGGAGGGCAACTGCAGGGCTCCTCCAGCGGTTGCTTGACCGCCCAGACTCAGCACAACACGGAGAGCAAAAGGCTCACAGGGCCCCTGGCTGGGGTCTGCAGCCCCACACTCCGGAGGTGAACTCCGGGAGAGCCCAGAAGGTGCCTGACAGACGTCATTTCCCTAGTGCTCTCCTCCCCAGCAGAGACGTGTGCCGGTGCTTGGGGCCTGCCCCTGCGTGTCTGGGCTCCCGTCCACAGCCCCAGCTCAGGGAAGCAGCTCCTGAGCCAAGACCTGTGGGAGGCGCAGGGGGCCCCGCCTGGAAGCCTAGTTTACAGCATGCGGGAAGTGAGCCTCCTCGGGAGAAGAGAAGGCAGCCCTGCTGTGTGGGGCTGCATTCACTGCTTTGGCGGAGCCGAGTGCGCCTCCAGTACGGAAGAGCTCCAGCTCTGCTCAGAGACCCGATCTGGCAGAGCTGCTGGCGTGAGGCTGCTCTGCCCTGGGCGAGCCTTGCCCAGACTTGCCTCGCGGCTAGGCTTCCAGTCCAGGAAGGAGCAGGCTGTGCGAGACTTGGAGATGCTGCTGGCGCCTTCCTGGCCTCAGCTCCACTCCTGCCTTGCCTTTGCACCTAGTCCCCAGGCGTTCTTGTGGAGGGCTTAGTTGCCGGTGGGTTGCACACTGCCAAGCGCTCCAACAGTGAGGGTTCTATTAGAGGCAAAGGGAGGGCTACTGCAAGTAGCCTCTTGCGTTTTCTTGACCGTCCAGACTCAGCACAGCACGGAAAGTACAAGGCTCACAGGGCCCCTGGCTGGGGTCTGCAGCCCCACACACCGGAGGTGAACTCCGGATGCGCCCAGAAGGTGCCTGACAGACGTCATTTCCCTAGTGCTCTCCTTCCCTGCAGAGACGTTGGAAGGTGGTTGGGGCCTGCCCCTGCGTGTCTGGGCTCCCGTCCACAGCCTCAGCTCAGGGAAGCAGCTCCTGAGTCAAGACCTGTGGGAGGCGCGGAGGGGCCCACCTGGAAGCCTAGTTTACAGCATGTGGGAAGCGAGCCTCCTCGGGAGAAGAGAAGGCAGCCTGGCTGCGTGCGGCTGCATTCACTGCTTTGGTGGAGCCGAGTGCGCCTCCAGTTCGGCAGAGCTCCAGCTCTGCTCAGCGGCCCGATCTGGCAGAGTTGCTGGCGTTAGGCTGCTCTGTTCTGGGCGAGCCTGGCCCAGACTTGCCTCGCACATAGGCTACCAGTCCAGGAAGGAGCGGGCTGCGCGAGACTGGGAGATGCTACTGGCGCCTTTCTGGCCTCAGCTCCACTCCTGCCTTGCCTTTGCACCTAGTCCCCAGGCGTTCTTGTGGAGTGCTCAGTTGCCGGTGGGTTGCACACTGCCAAGCACTCCAGCAGTGAGGGCTCTATTAGAGGCAATGGGAGGGCAACTGCAGGGCTCCTCAAGCGATTGCTTGACCGCCCAGACTCAGCACAGCACGGAGAGCACAAGGCTCACAGGACCCCTGGCTGGGGTCTGCAGCCCCACACACGCGGAGGCTGACTCGGTGAGCCCCCAGAAGGTGCCTGACAGACGTCATTTCCCTAGAGCTCTCCTCCCCAGCAGAGATGTGTGCAGGTGGTTAGGGCCTGCCCCTGCGTTTCTGGGCTCCCGTCCACAGCCCCAGCTCAGGGAAGCAGCTCCTCAGCCAAGACCTGTGGGAGGCGCAGGGGGCCCCGCCTGAAAGCCTAGTTTACAGCATGCGGGAAGCGAGCCTCCTTGGGAGAAAGTGAGGCAACCCAGCTGCGTGCGACTGCAATCACTGCTTTGGCGGATCCGAGTGCCCCTCCATTACGGCAGAGCTCCAGCTCTGCTCAGAGGCCCGCTCTGGCAGAGTTGCTGGCGTGAGGCTGCTCTGCCCTGGGCGAGCCTTTCCCAGACCTGCCGCACGTTAGGCTTCCAGTCCAGATAGGAGCGGGCTGCGTGAGACTGGGAGATGCTACTGGCGCCTTCCTGGCCTCAGCTTCACTCCTGCATTGCCTTTGCACCTAGTCCCCAGGCGTTCTTGTGAAAGGCTTAGTTGCCGGTGGGTTGCACACTGCCAAGCGCTCCAGCCGTGAGGGCTCTATTAGAGGCAAAGGGAGGGCTACTGCAAGTCGCCTCTTGCGTTTGCTTGACCGCCCAGAATCTGCACAGCACGGAAAGCACAAGGCTCACAGGGCCCCTGCCTGGGGTCTGCAGCCCCACACACCGGAGGGGAACTCCGGGAGCGCAAAGAAGGTGCCTGACAGACGTCATTTCCCTAGTGCTCTCCTCCCAAGCAGAGACGTGTGCAGGTGGTTGGGGCCTGCCCTTGAGTGTCTGGACTCCCTTCCACAGCCCCAGCTCAGGGAAGCAGCTCCTCAGCTAAGACCTGTAGGACGCGTGGGGCGCCCCCGCCTGGAAGCCTAGTTTACAGCATGCCGGAAGCGAGCCTCCTCAGTACAAGAGAAGGCAGCCCAGCTGCGTGCGGCTGCAATCACTACTTTGGCAGAGCCGAGTGCCCCTCCAGTACGGCAGAGCTCCAGCTCTGCTCAAGGCCAGATCTGGCAGAGCTGCTGGCGTGAGGCTACTCTGCCCTGGGCGAACCTTGCCCAGACTTGCCTCGCGGCTAGGCTTCCAGTCCAGGAAGGAGCAGGCTGCGCGAGACTTGGAGATGCTACTGGCGCCTTCCTGGCCTCAGCTCCACTCCTGCCTTGCCTTTGCACCTAGTCCCCAGGCGTTCTTGTGGAGGGCTTAGTTGCCGGTGGGTTGCACACTGCCAAGCGCTCCAGCAGTGAGGGCTCTATTAGAGGCAATGGGAGGGCAACTGCAGGGCTCCTCCAGCGGTTGCTTGACCGCCCAGACTCAGCACAGCACGGAGAGCACAAGGCTCACAGGGCCCCTGGCTGGGGTCTGCAGCCCCACACTCCGGAGGTGAACTCCGGGAGAGCCCAGAAGGTGCCTGAGAGTCGTCATTTCACTAGTGCTCTCCTCCCCAGCAGAGACGTGTGTAGGTGGTTGGGGCCTGCCCCTGCGTGTCTGGGCTCCAGTCCACAGCCCCAGCTCAGGGAAGCAGCTCCTGAGCCAAGACCTGTGGGAGGCGCAGGGGGCCCCTCCTGGAAACCTAGTTTACAGCATGCGGGAAGCCAGCCTCCTCGGGAGAAGAGAAGGCAGCCCTGCTGTGTGCGGCTGCATTCACTGCTTTGGCGGAGCTGAGTGCGCCTCCAGTACGGCAGAGCTCCAGCTCTGCTCAGAGTCCGGATCTGGCAGAGTTGCTTGCGTTAGGCTGCTCTGTCCTGGGCGAGCCTTGCCCAGACTTGCCTCGCACATAGGCTTCCAGTCCAGGAAGGAGCGGGCTGCGCGAGACTGGGAGATGCTGCTGGCGCCTTCCTGGCCTCAGCTCCACTCCTGCCTTGCCTTTGCACCTAGTTCCCAGGCGTTCCTGTGGAGGGCTTAGTTCCCGGTGGGTTGCACACTGCCAAGTGCTCCAGCAGTGAGGGCTCTATTAGAGGCAATGGGAGGGCAACTGCAGGGCTCCTCCAGCGGCTGCTAGACCGCCCAGACTCAGCACAGCACGAAGAGCACAAGGCTCACAGGGCCCCTGGCTGGGGTCTACAGCCCCACAAACGCGGAGGCCGAGTCGGTGAGTGCGCAGAAGGTGCCTGACAGACGTCATTTCCCTAGTGCTCTCCTCCCCAGCAGAGACGTGTGCAGGTGGTTGGGGCCTGCCCCTGCGTGTCTGGGCTCCTGTCCACAGCCGCAGCTCAGGGAAGCAGCTCCTGAGCCAAGACCTGTGGGAGGCTCAGGGGGCCCCGCCTGGAAGCCTAGTTTACAGCATGCGGGAAGCGAGACTCCTCGGGAGAAGAGGAGCCAGCCCAGCTGCGTGGGGCTGCAATCAATACTTTGGCGGAGCCGAGTGCCCCTCCAGTACGGCAGTGCTCCAGCTCTGCTCAGAGGCCCGATCTGGCAGAGTTGCTTGCGTGAGGCTGCTCTGCCCTGGGCGAGCCTTGCCCAGACTTGCCTCGTGGCTAGGCTTCCAGTCCAGGAAGGAGCAGGCTGCGTGAGACTGGGAGATGCTACTGGCGCCTTCCTGGCCTCAGCTCCACTCCTTCCTTGCCTTTGCACCTAGTCCACAGACGTTCTTGTGGAGGGCTTAGTTGCCGGTGGGTTGCACACTGCCAAGCGCTCCAGCAGTGAGGGCTCTATAAGAGGCAATGGGAGGGCAACTGCAGGGCTCCTCCAGCGGTTGCTTGACCGCCCAGACAGCACAGCACGGAGAGCCCAAGGCTCACAGGGCCCCTGGCTGGGGTCTGCAGCCCCACACACCGGAGGGGAATTCCGGGAGCGCCCAGAAGGTGCCAGACAGACGTCATTTTCCTAGTGCTCTCCTCCTCAGCAGAGACGTGTGCAGGTGGATGGGCCTGCCCTTGAGTGTCTGGACTTCCTTCCACAGCCCCAGCTCAGGGAAGGAGTTCCTCAGCTAAGACCTGTAGGAGGCGCGGGGCGCCCCCGCCGGGAAGCCTAGTTTACAGCATGCCGGAAGCGAGCCTCCGCAGTACAAGAGAAGGCAGCCCAGCTGCGTGCGATTGCAATCAGTACTTTGGCGGAGCCGAGTGCCCCTCCAGTACGGCAGAGCTCCAGCTCTGCTCAAAGGTCCGATCTCTCATAGTTGCTGGCGTGAGCCTCCTGTGCCCTGGGCGAGCCTTGCCCAGACTTGCCTCGCGTAGGCTTCCTGTCCAGAAAGGAGCGGGCTGCGCGAGACTGGGAGATGCTACTGGCGCCTTCCTGGCTTCAGCTCCACTCCTGCCTTGCCTTTGCAGCTAGTCCCCAGGCGTTCTTGTGGAGGGCTTAGTTGCCGGTGGGTTGCACACTGCCAAGCGCTCCAGCAGTGAGGCCTCTATTAGAGGCAATGGGAGGGCAACTGCAGGGCTCCTCCAGCGGTTGCTTGACCGCCCAGACTCAGCACAGCACGGAGAGCAAAAGGCTCACAGGGCCCCTGGCTGGGGTCTGCAGCCCCACACTCCGGAGGTGAACTCCGGGAGAGCCCAGAAGGTGCCTGAGAGACGTCATTTCCCTAATACTCTCCTTCCCAGCAGAGACGTGTGCAGGTGGTTGGGGCCTGCCCCTGCGTGTCTGGGCTCCGGTCCACAGCCCCAGCTCAGGGAAGCAGCTCCTGAGTCAAGACCAGTGGGAGGCGCGGGGGGCCTCCCCTGGAAGCCTAGTTTACAGCATGCGGGAAGCGAGCCTCCTCGGGAGAAGAGAAGGCAGCCCGGCTGCGTGCGGCTGCATTCACTGTTTGGGCGGAGCCGAGTGCGCCTCCAGTACGGCAGAGCTCCAGCTCTGCTCAGACTCCGGATCTGGCAGAGTTGATTGCGTTAGGCTGCTCTGTCTGAGCGAGCCTTGCTCAGACTTCCCTCGCACATAGGCTTCCAGTCCAGGAAGGAGCGGGCTGCGCGAGACTGGGAGATGCTTCTGGCGCATTCCTGGCCTCAGCTCCACTCCTGCCTTGCCTTTGCACCTAGTTCCCAGGCGTTCTTGTGGAGGGCTTAGTTGCCGGTGGGTTGCACACTGCCAAGCGCTCCAGCAGTGAGGGCTCTATTAGAGGCAATGGGAGGGCAACTGCAGGGCTCCTCCAGCGGTTGCTTGACCGCCCAGACAGCACAGCACGGAGAGCCCAAGGCTCACAGGGCCCCTGGCTGGGGTCTGCAGCCCCACACACCGGAGGGGAATTCCGGGAGCGCCCAGAAGGTGCCAGACAAACGTCATTTTCCTAGTGATCTCCTCCCCAGCAGAGACGTTTGCAGGTGGTTGGGGCCTGCCCTTGAGTGTCTGGACTCCCTTCCACAGCCCCAGCTCAGGGAAGCAGTTCCTCAGCTAAGACCTGTAGGAGGCGCGGGGCGCCCCCGCCGGGAAGCCTAGTTTACAGCATGCCGGAAGCGAGCCTCCTCAGTACAAGAGAAGGCAGCCCAGGTGCGTGCGGCTGCAATCAGTACTTTCGCGGAGCCGAGTGCCCCTCCAGTATGGCAGAGCTCCAGCTCTGCTCAAAGGCCCGATCTCTCAGAGTTGCTGGTGTGAGGCTGCTGTGCCCTGGGTGAGCCTTGCCCAGACTTGCCTCGCGTTAGGCTTCCAGTCCAGAAAGGAGCGGGCTGCACGAGACTGGGAGATGCTACTCGCGCCTTCCTGCCTCAGCTTCACTCCTGCCTTGCCTTTGCTCCTAGTCCCCAGGCGTTCTTGTGGAGGGCTTAGTTGCCGGTGGGTTGCACACTGCCAAGCGCTCCAGCAGTGAGGCCTCTATTAGAGGCAATGGGAGGGCAACTGCAGGGCTCCTCCAGCGGTTGCTTGACCGCCCAGACTCAGCACAGCACGGAGAGCACAAGGCTCACAGGGCCCCTGGCTGGGGTCTGCAGCCCCACACACCAGAGTTGAACTCCGGGAGCGCCCAGAAGGTGCCTGAGTTCCCTCATTTCCCTAGTGCTCTCCTCCCAGGCAGAGACGTGTGCAGGTGGTTGGGGCCTGCCCCTGCGTGTCTGAGCTCCTGTCCACAGTCCCAGCTCAGGGAAGCAGCTCCTTAGCCAAGACCTGTGGGAGGCGCAGGGGGCCCCGCCTGGAAGCCTAGTTTACAGCATGCGGATAGCGAGTCTCCTCGGGAGAAGAGGAGCCAGCCCAGCTGCGTGCGGCTGCAATCTCTGCTTTGGCGGAGCCGAGTGCCCCTCCAGTACGGCAGAGCTCCAGTTCTGCTCAGAGGCCCGATCTGGCAGAGTTGCTGGCGTGAGGCTGCTCTGCCCAGGGCGAGATTTGCCCAGACTTGCCTCGCGGCTATTCTTCCAGTCCAGGAAGGAGCAGGCTGCGCGAGACTGGGAGATGCTACTGGCGCCTTCCTGGCCTCAGCTCCACTCCTGCCTTGCCTTTGCACCTAGTCCCCAGGCTTTCTTGTGAAAGGCTTAGTTGCCAGTGGGTTGCACACTGCCAAGCGCTCCAGCCGTGAGGGCTCTATTAGAGGCAAAGGGAGGGCTACTGCAAGTCGCCTCTTGCGTTTGCTTGACCGCCCAGACTCAGCACAGCACGGAAAGTACAAGGCTCACAGGACCCCTGGCTAGGGTCTGCAGCCCCACACACCGGAGGGGAACTGCGTTAGCGCCCAGAAGGTGCCTGACAGACGTCATTTCCCTAGTGCTCTCCTCCCCAGCAGAGACGTGTGAAGGTGGTTGGGGCCTGCCCTTGAGTGTCTGGACTCCCTTCCTCAGCCCCAGGTCAGGGAAGCAGCTCCTCAGCTAAGACCTGTAGGAGGCGCGGGGCGCCCCCACCGGGAAGCCTAGTTTACAGCATGCCGGAAGCGAGCCTCCTCAGTACAAGAGAAGGCAGCACAAGTGCGTGCGGCTGCAATCAGTACTTTGGCGGAGCCGAGTGCCCCTCCAGTATGGCAGAGCTCAAACTCTGCTCAAAGTCCCGATCTCTCAGAGTTGCTGGCGTGAGGCTGCTGTGCCCTGCGCGAGCCTTGCCCAGACTTGCCTCACGTTAGGTTTCCAGTCCAGAAAGGAGCGGGCTGCGTGAGACTGGGAGATGCTACTGGCGCCTTCCTGGCCTCAGCTCCACTCCTGCCTTGCATTTGCACATAGTCCCCAGGCGTTCTTGTGGAGGGGGTAGTTGCCATTGGGTTGCACACTGGCAAGCGCTCCAGCAGTGAAGGCTCTATTAGAGGCAATGGGAGGGCAACTGCAGGGCTCCTCCAGCGGCTGCTTGACCGCCCAGACTCAGCACAGCACGGAGAGCACAAGGTTCACAGGGCCCCTGGCTGGGGTCTGCAGCCCCACATACGCGGAAACTGACTCGGTGAGGGCCCAGAAGGTGCCTGACAGACGTCATTTCCCTAGTGATCTCCTCCCCAGCAGCGACGTGTGCAGGTGGTTGGGGCCTGCCCCTGCGTGTCTGGGCTCCCGTCCACAGCCCCAGCTCAGTGTAGCAGCTCCTGAGCCAAGACATGTGGGCGGCGAGGGGGGCCCCGCCTGGAAGGCTAGTTTACAGCATGCGGGAAGCGAGCCTCCTCGGGAGAAGAGAAGGCAGCCCTGCTGTGTGCGGCTGCATTCACTGCTTGGGCGGAGCCGAGGGTGCCTCCAGTGCGGCAGAGCTCCAGCTCTGCTCAGAGGCCCGATCTGGCAGAGTTGCTGGCGTGAGGCTGCTCTGCCCTTGGCGAGCCTTGCCCAGACTTGCCGCACGTTGGGCTTCCAGTCCAGAAAGGAGCGGGCTGCGTGAGACAGGGAGATGCTACTGGCGCCTTCCTGGCCTCAGCTCCACTCCTGCCTTGCCTTTGCACCTAGTCCCCAGGCGTTCTTGTGGAGGGCTTAGTTGCCGGTGGGTTGCACACTGCCAAGCGCTCCAGCAGTGAGGGCTCTATTAGAGGCAATGGGAGGGCAACTGCAGGGCTCCTCCAGCGGTTGGTTGACCACCCAGACTCAGCACAGCACGGAGAGCACAAGGCTCACAGGGCCCCTGGCTGGGGTCTGCAGCCCCACACACCGGAGGTGAACTCCGGGAGCGCCCAGAAGATGACTGACAGACGTCATTTCCCTAGTGCTCTCCTCCCCAGCAGAGACGTGTGCAGGTGGTTGGGGCCTGCCCCTGCGTGTCTGGGCTCCCGTCCACAGCCCCACCTCAGGGAAGCAGCACCTCAGCCAAGACCTGTGGGAGGCGCAGGGGGCCCCGCCTGGAAGCCCAGTTTACAGCATGCGGGAAGCGAGCGTCCTTGGGAGAAGGGGAGGCAGCCCAGCTGCGTGCGGCTGCAATCACTGCTTTGGCGGAGCCGAGTGCCCCTCCAGTACGGCAGAGCTCCAGCTATGCTGAAGGCCAGATCTGGAAGAGCTGCTGGCGTGAGGCTGCTCTGCCCTGGGCGAACCTTGCCCAGACTTGCCTCGCGGCTAGGCTTCCAGTCCAGGAAGGAGCAGGCTGTGCGAGACTGGGACATACTACTGGCGCCTTCCTGGCCTCAGCTCCACTCCTGCCTTGCCTTTGCACCTAGTCCCCAGGCGTTCTTGTGGAGGGCTTAGTTGCCGGTGGGTTGCACACTGCCAAGCGCTCCAGAAGTGAGGGCTCTATTAGAGGCAATGGGAGGGCAACTGCAGGGCTCCTTCAGCGGTTGCTTGACCGCCCAGACTCAGCACAGCACGGAGAGCACAAGGCTCACAGGGCCCCTGACTGGGGTCTGCAGCCCCACACAGGCGGAGGCTGACTCGGTGAGCGCTCAGAAGGTGCCTGACAGACGTCATTTCCCTAGGGCTCCCCACCCCAGCAGAGAAATGTGCAGGTGGTTTGAGCCTGCCCCTGCGTGTCTGGGCTCCCGTCCACAGCCCCAGCTCAGGGAAACAGCTCCTCAGCCAAGAACTGAAGGAGGCGCGCGGCGCCCCCGCCTGGAATCCTAGTACACAGCATGCGGGAAACGACCCTCCTTGGGAGAAGAGGAGGCAGCCCAGATGCCTGCGGCTGCAATCACTGCTTGGGCGGAGCCGAGAGTGCCTCCTGTACGGCAGAGCTCCAGCTCTGCTCAGAGGCCCGATCTGGCAGAGTTGCTGGCATGAGGCTGCTTTGCCCTGGGCGAGCCTTGCCCAGACTTGCCTCTCGGCTAGGCTTCCAGTGCAGGAAGGAGCAGGCTGCGCGAGATTTGGAGATGCTACTGGCGACTTCCTGGCCTCAGCTCCACTCCTGCCTTGCCTTTGCACCTAGTCCCCTGGCGTTCTTGTGGAGAGCTTGTTGCCGGTGGGTTGCACACTGCCAAGCGCTCCAGCAGTGAGGGCTCTATTAGAGGCAATGGGAGGGCAACTGCAGGGCTCCTCCAGCGGTTGCTTGACCGCCAAGACTCAGCACAGCACGGAGAGCACAAGGCTCACAGGGCCCCTGGCTGGGGTCTGCAGCCCCACACACTCAGAGGCTGCCTCGATGAGCGGCCAGAAGATGCCTGACAGACGTCATTTCCCTAGTGCTCTCCTCCCCAGCAGAGACGTGTGCAGGTGGTTGGGGCCTGCCCCTGCGTGTCTGGGCTCCCGTCCACAGCCCCAGCTCAGGGAAGCAGCTCCTGAGCCAAGACCTGTGGGAGGCGCAGGTGGCCCCGCCTGGAAGCCTAGTTTACAGCATGCGGGAAGCGAGTCTCCTCGGGAGAAGAGGAGCCAGTCCAGCTGCGTGAGGCTGCAATCACTGCTTTGGCGGAGCCGAGTGCCCCTCCAGTATGGCAGAGGTCCAGCTCTGCTCAGAGGCCCGATCTGGCAGAGTTGCTGGCTTGAGGCTGCTCTGCCCAGGGCGAGCTTTGCCCAGACTTGCCTCGCGGCTAGGCTTCCAGTCCAGGAAGGAGCAGGCTGCGCGAGACTAGGAGATGCTACTGGCGCCTTCCTGGCCTCAGCTCCACTCCTGCCTTGCCTTTGCACCTAGTCCCCAGGTGTTCTTGTGAAAGGCTTAGTTGCCGGTGGGTTGCACACTGCCAAGCGCTCCAGCCGTGAGGGCTCTATTAGAGGCAAAGGGAGGGCTACTGCAAGTCGCCTCTTGGGTTTGCTTGACCGCCCAGACTCAGCACAGCACGGAAAGTACAAGGCTCACAGGGCCCCTGGCTGGGGTCTGCAGCCCCACACACCGGAGGTGAACTCCGGGAGCGCCCAGAAGGTGCCTGACAGACGTCATTTCCCTAGTGCTCTCCTTCCCAGCAGAGACGAGTGCAGGTGGTTGGGGCCTGATCCTGCGTGTCTGGGCTCCCGTCCAAGCCCCAGCTCAGGGAAGCAGCTCCTGAGCCAAGACCTGTGGGAGGCTCAGGGGGCCCCGCCTGGAAACCTAGTTTACAGCATGCGGGAAACGAGCTTCCTCGGGAGAAGAGAAGGCAGCCCTGTTGTGTGCGGCTGCATTCACTGCTTTGGCGGAGCCGAGTGCGCCTCCAGTACGGCAGAGCTCCAGCTCTGCTCAAGGTCAGATCTGGCAGAGCTGCTGGCGTGAGGCTACTCTGCCCTGGGCGAACCATGCCCAGACTTGCCTCGCGGCTAGGCTTCCAGTCCAGGAAGGAGCAGGCTGCGCGAGATTTGGAGATGCTACTGGCGCCTTCCTGGCCTCAGCTCCACTCCTCCCTTGCCTTTGCACCTAGTCCCCAGGCGTTCTTGTGGAGGGCTTAGTTGCCAGTGGGTTGCACACTGCCAAGCGCTCCAGCAGTGAGGGCTCTATTAAAGGCAAAGGGAGGGCTACTGCAAGTAGCCTCTTGCGTTTGCTGACCGCCCAGACTCAGCACAGCACGGAGAGCACAAGGCTCACAGGGCCCCTGGCTGGGGTCTGAAGTCCCGCACACACGGAAGCTGACTCGGTGAGCGCGCAGAAGGTGCCTGAGAGACGTCATTTCCCTAGTGCTCTCCTCCCCAGCAGAGACGTGTGCAGGTGGTTTGGGCCTGCCCCTGCGTGTCTGGGCTCCAGTCCACAGCCCCAGCTCAGGGAACCAGCTCATGAGCCAAGACCTGTGGTAGGCGCAGGGGGCCCCGCCTGGAAGCCTAGTTTACAGCATGCGGGAAGCGAGCCTCCTCGGGAGAAGAGAAGGCAGCCCTGCTGTGTGCGGCTGCATTCACTGCTTTGGCGGAGCCTAATGTGCCTCCAGTACGGCAGAGCTCCAGCTTTGCTCAGAGGCCCGATCTGGCAGAGTGCTGGCGTGAGGCTGCTCTGCCCTGGTGGAGCCTTGCCCAGACTTGCCTCGAGGCTCCGCTTCTGTTCAGAAAGGAGCGGGCTGCGCGAGACTGGGAGATGCTACTGGCGCCTTCCTGGCCTCAGCTCCACTGCTGCCTTGCCTTTGCACTAACTCCCCAGGCGTTCTTGTGGAGGGCTTAGTTACCGGTGGGTTGCACACTTCCAAGCGCTCCAGCTTGAGGGCTCTATTAGAGGCAAAGTGAGGGCAACTGGAAGTCTATTCTTACGGTTGCTTGACCGCCCAGACTCAGCACAGCACTTAGAGCACAAGGCTCACAGGATCCCTGGCTGGGGTCTGCAGCCCGAAACACGCGGAGGCTGACTCGGTGAGCGCCCAGAAGGTGCCTGACAGACGTCATTTCCCTAGTGCTCTCCTCCACAGCAGAGACGTGTGCAGGTGGTTGGGGCCTGCCCTTGAGTGTCTGGACTCCCTTCCACAGCCCCAGCTCAGGGAAGCAGCTCCTCAGCTAAGACCTGTAGGAGGTACGGGGCGCCCCCGCCGGGAAGCCTAGTTTGCAGCATGCCGGAAGCGAGCCTCCTCAGTACAAGAGAAGGCAGCCCAGCTGCGTGCGGCTGCAATCAGTACTTTGGCAGAGCCGAGTGCCCCTCCAGTATGGCAGAGCTCCAGCTCTGCTCAAAAGCCCGATCTCTCAGAGTTGCTGGCGTGAGGCTGCTGTGCCCTGAGCGAGCCTTGCCCAGACTTGCCTCGCGTTAGGCTTCCAGTCCAGAAAGGAGCAGGCTCCGCGAGACTGGGAGATGATACTGGCGCCTTCCTGGCCTCAGCTCCACTCCTGCCTTGCATTTGCACCTAGTCCCCAGGCGTTATTGTGGAGGGGTTAGTTGCCAGTGGGTTGCACACTGCCAAGCGCTCCAGCAGTGAGGGCTCTATTAGAGGCAATGGGAGGCCAACTGCAGGGCTCCTCCAGCGGTTGCTTGACCGCCCAGACTCAGCACAGCACGGAGAGCACAAGGCTCACAGGGCCCCTGGCTGGGGTCTGCAGTCCAACACACGCGGAGGCTGACTCGGTGAGCGCCCAGAAGGTGCCTGACAAACGTCATTTCCCTAGTGCTCTCCTCGCCAGCAGAGACATGTGCAGGTGGTTTGGGCCTGGCCCTGCGTGTCTGGGCTCCCGTCCACAGCCCCACCTCAGGGAAGCAGCTCCTCAGCCAAGACCTGTGGGAGGCGCAGGGGGCCCCGCCTGAAAGCCCAGTTTACAGCATGTGGGAAGCGAGCCTCCTCGGAAGAAGAGAAGGCAGCCTGGCTGCGTGCGGCTGCATTCACTGCTTTGGCGGAGCCGAGTGCGCCTCCAGTATGGCAGAGCTCCAGCTCTGCTCAGAGGCCCAATCTGGCAGTGTTGCTGGCGTGAGGCTGCTCTGCCCAGGGCAATTTTGCCCAGACTTGCCTTGCGGCTAGGCTTCCAGTCTAGGAAGGAGCAGGCTGCGCGAGACTGGGAGATGCTACTGGCGCCTTCCTGGCCTCAGCTCCACTCCTGCCTTGCCTTTGCACCTAGTCCCCAGGCGTTCTTGTGAAAGGCTTAGTTGCCGGTGGGTTGCACACTGCCAAGCGCTTCAGCCGTGAGGGCTCTATTAGAGGCAAAGGGAGGGCTACTGCAGGTCGCCTCTTGCGTTTGCTTGACCGCCCAGAATCAGCACAGCACGGATAGTACAAGGCTCACAGGGCCCCTGGCTGGGGTCTGCAGCCCCACACACCGGAGGGGAACTCCAGGGGAGCCCAGAAGGTGCCTGACAAACGTCATTTCCCTAGTGCTCTCCTCCCCAGCAGAGACGTGTGCAGGTGGTTGGGGCCTGCCCTTGAGTGTCTGGACTCCCTTCCACAGCCCCAGTTCAGGGAAGCAGCTCCTCAGCTAAGACCTGTAGGAGGCGCAGGGCACCCCTGCCGGGAAGCCTAGTTTACAGCATGCCGTAAGCGAGCCTCCTCAGTACAAGAGAAGGCAGCCCAGCTGCGTTCGGCTGCAATCAGTACTTTGGCGGAGCCGAGTGCCCCTCCAGTACGGCAGAGCTCCAGCTCTGCTCAAAGGCCCGATCTCTCAGAGTTGCTGGCGTGAGGCTGCTGTGACCTGGGCCAGCCTTGCCAAGACTTGCCTCGCGTTAGGCTTCCAGTCCAGAAAGGAGGGGGCTGCGCGAGACTGGGAGATGCTACTGGCGCCATCCTGGCCTCAGCTCCACTCCTGCCTTGCCGTTGCACCTAGTCCCCAGGCGTTCTTCTGGAGGGCTTAGTTGCCTGTGGGTTGCACAATGCCAAGCGCTCCAGCAGTGAGGGCTCTATTAGTGGTAATGGGAGGGCAACTGCAGGGCTCCTCCAGCGGTTGCTTGACCAGCGAGACTCAGCACAGCACGGAGAGCACAAGGCTCACAGGGCCACTGGCTGGGGTCTGCAGCCCCACACACGCGGAGGCTGACTCGGTTAGCGCCCAGAAGGTTCCAGACAGACGTCATTTCCCTAGTGCTCTCCTCCCCAGCAGAGACGTGTGCAGGTGGTTAGGGCCTACCCCTGCGTTTCTGGGCTCCCGTCCACAGCCCCAGCTCAGGAAAGCAGCTCCTGAGCCAAGACCTGTGAGAGGCGCAGGGGGTCCAGCCTGGAAGCCTAGTTTACAGCATGTGGGAATCGAGCCTCCTTGAAAGAAGGGGAGGAAGCCCAGCTGCGTGCGGCTGCAATCACTGATTTGGCGGAGCCGAGTGCCCCTCCATTGCGGCACAGCTCCAGCTCTGCTCAGAGGCCCGATCTGGCAGAGTTGCTGGTGTGAGGCTGCGCTGCCCTGGGGGAACATTGCCCAGACTTGCCTCGCGGCTAGGCTTCCAGTCCAGGAAGGAGCAGGTTGCGCGAGACTGGGAGATGCTACTGGCGCCTTCCTGGCCTCAGCTCCACTCCTGCCTTGCCTTTGCACCTAGTCCCCAGGCGTTCTTGTGGAGGGCTTAGTTGCCGGTGAGTTGCACACTGCCAAGCGCTCCAGCAGTGAGGGCTCTATTAGAGGCAATGGGAGGGCAACTGCAGGGCTCCTCCAGCGGTTCTTTGACCGCCCAGACTCAGAACAGCACGGAGAGCACAAGGCTCACAGGGCCCCTGGCTGGGGTCTGCAGCTCCACACACCAGAGGTGAACTCCGGGAGCGCCCAGAAGTTGCCTGAGTGCCGTCATTTCCCTAGTGCTCTCCTCCCAGGTAGAGAAATGTGCAGATGGTTGGGGCCTGCCCCTGCGTGTCTGAGCTCCCGTCCACAGCCCCAGCTCAGGGAAGCAGCTCCTGAGCCAAGACCTGTGGGAGGCGCAGGGGACCCCGCCTGGAAGCCTAGTTTACAGCATGCGGGAAGCGAGCCTCCTCCGGAGAAGAGAAGGCAGCCCTGTTGTGTGCGGCTGCATTCACTGCTTTGGCAGAGCCGAGTGCGCCTCCAGTACGGCAGAGCTCCAGCTCTGCTCAGTGGCCCGATCTGGCAGAGTGCTGGCGTAAGGATGCTCTGCCCTGGGCGAGCCTTGCCCAGACTTGCCTCGAGGCTCGGCTTCCAGTCCAGAAAGGAGCGGGCTGCGCGAGACTGGGAGATGCTACTGGCGCCTTCCTGGCCTCAGCTCCACTCCTGCCTTGCCTTTGCACCTAGTCCCCAGGCGTTCTTGTGGAGGGCTTAGTTTCCGGTGGGTTGCACACTGCCAAGCGCTCCAGCAGTGAGGGCTCTATTAGAGGCAATGGGAGGGCAACTGCGGGGCTCCTCCAGCGGTTGCTTGACCGCCCAGACTCAGCACAGCACGCAGAGCACAAGGCTCACAGGGCCCCTGGCTGGGGTCTGCAGCCCCACACACGTGGATGCTGACTCGTTGAGCGCCAAGAAGGTGCCTGACAGACGTCATTTCCCGAGTGCTCTCCTCCCTAGCAGAGACGTGTGCAGGTGGTTGGGGCCTAACCCTGCGTGTCTGGGCTCCCGTCCACAGCCCCAGCTCAGTGTAGCAGCTCCTGAGCCAAGACATGTGGGCGGCGAGGGGGGCCCCGCCTGGAAGACTAGTTTACAGCATGCGGGAAGCGAGCCTCCTCGGGAAAAGAGAAGGCAGCCCTGCTGTGTGCGGCTGCATTCACTGCTTGGGCGGAGCCGAGGGTCCTCCAGTACGGCAGAGATCCAGCTCTGCTCAGAGGCCGGATCTGGCAGAATTGCTGGCGTGAGGCTGCTCTGCCCTGGGCGAGCCTTGCCCAGACTTGCTGCACGTTAGGCTTCCAGTCCAGAAAGGAGCGGGCTGCGTGAGACTGGGAGATGCTACTGGCGCCTTCCTGGCCTCAGCTCCACTCCTGCCTTGCCTTTGCACCTAGTCCCCAGGCGTTCTTGTGGAGGGCTTAGTTGCCGGTGGGTTGCACACCACCAAGCGCTCCAGCAGTGAGGGCTCTATTAGAGGCAATGGGAGTGCAACTGCAGGGCTCCTATGCGGTTGCTTGACCGCCCAGACTCAGCACAGCATGGAGAGCACAAGGCTCACAGGGCCCCTGGCTGGTGTCTGCAGCCCCACTCAGGCGGAGGCTGACTCGGTGAGCGCCCAGAAGGTGCATGACAGACATCATTTCCCTAGGTCTCCCCACCCCAGCAGAGAAATGTGCAGGTGGTTTGGGCCTGCCCCTGCGTGTCTGGGCTCCCGTCCACAGCCCCAGCTCAGGGAAACAGCTCCTCAGCCAAGAACAGAAGGAGGCGCGCGGCGCCCCCGCCTGGAAGCCTAGTGCACAGCATGCGGGAAGCGACCCTCCTTGGGAGAAGAGGAGGCAGCCCAGATGCCTGCGGCTGCAATCACTGCTTGGGCGGAGCCGAGAGCGCCTCCAGTACGGCAGAGCTCCGCCTCTGCTCAGAGGCCCGATCTGGCAGAGTTGCTGGCGTGAGACTGCTTTGCCCTGGGCGAGCCTTGCCCAGACTTGCATCTCGGCTAGGCTTCCAGTGCAGGAAGGAGAAGGCTGCGCGAGATTCGGAGATGCTACTGGCGCCTTCCTGGCCTCAGCTCCACTCCTGCCTTGCCTTTGCACCTAGTCCCCTAGCGTTCTTGTGGAGGGCTTAGTTGCCGGTGGGTTGCACACTGCCAAGCGCTCCAGCAGTGAGGGCTCTATTAGAGGCAATGGGAGGGCAACTGCCGGGCTCCTCCAGCGGTTGCTTGACCGCCCAGACTCAGCACAGCACGGAGAGCACAAGGCTCACAGGGCCCCTGGCTGGGGTCTCAGCCCCACACACCTGAGGTGAACTCCGGGAGCGCCCAGAAGGTGCCTGAGAGACGTCATTTCCCTATTGCTCTCCTTCCCAGCAGAGACGAGTGCAGGTGGTTGGGGCCTGATCCTGCGTGTCTGGGCTCCTGTCCACAGCCCCAGCTCAGGGAAGCAGCTCCTGAGCCAAGACCTGTGGGAGGCCCAGGGGGCCCCGCCTGGAAGCCTAGATTACAGCATGCGGGAAGCGAGCCTCCTCAGTACAAGAGAAGGCAGCCCAGCTGCGTGCAGCTGCAATCACTACTTTGGCAGAGCCGAGTGACACTCCAGTACGGCAGAGCTCCAGCTCTGCTCAAAGGCCCGATCTCTCAGAGTTGCTGGCGTGAGGCTGCTGTGCCCTGGGCGAGCCTTGCCCAGACTTGCCGCACGTTAGGCTTCCAGTCCAGAAAGGAGCGGGCTGCGCGAGACTGGGAGATGCTACTGGCACCTTCCTGGCCTCAGCTCCACTCCTGCCTTGCCTTTGAATCTAGTCCCCAGGCGTTCTTGTGGAGGGCTTAGTTGCCGGTGTGTTCCACACTGCCAAGCGCTCCAGCAGTTAGGGCTCTATTAGAGGCAATGGGAGGGCAACTGGAAGTCTATTCTTATGGTTGCTTGAACGCCGAGACTCAGCACAGCACGGAGAGCACAAGGCTCACAGGGCCCCTGGCTGGGGTCTGCAGCCCCACACACGCGGAAACTGACTCGGTGAGCGCCCAGAAGGTGCCTGACAGACGTCATTTCCCTAGTGCTTTCCTCCCCAGCAGAGACGTGTGCAGGTGCTTGGGGCCTGCCCCTGCGTGTCTGGGCTCCCGTCCACATCCCCAGCTCAGGGAAGCAGCTCCTGAGCCAAGACCTGTGGGAGGCGCAGGGGGTCCTGCCTGGAAGCCTAGTTTACAGCATGCGGGAAGCGAGCCTCCTCGGGAGAAGAGAATGCAGCCCCGCTGCGTGTTGCTGCATTCACTGCTTTGGCGGATCCGAGTGCGCCTCCAGTACGGCAGAGCTCCAGCTCTGCTCAGAGGCCCGATCTGGCAGAGCTGCTGGCGTGAGGCTGCTCTGCCCTGCGCGAGCCTTGCCCAGACTTGCCTCGCACATAGGCTTCCAGTCCAGGAAGGAGCAGGCTGCGCGAGACTGGGAGATTCTACTGGAGCTATCCTGGCCTCAGCTCCACTCCTGCCTTGCCTTTGCACCTAGTCCCCAGGCGTTCTTGTGGAGGGCTTATTTGCCGGTGGGTTGCACACTGCCAAGTGCTCCAGCAATGAGGGCTCTATTAGAGGCAATGGGAGGGCAACTGCAGGGCTCCTCCAGCGGTTGCTTGACCGCCCAGACTCAGCACAGCACGGAGAGCACAAGGCTCACAGGGCCCCTGGCTAGGGTCTGCAGCCCCACACACGCGGATTCTAACTCAGTTAGCGCCCAGAAGGTGCCTGACAGACGTCATTTCCCTAGTGCTCTCCTCCCCAGCAGAGACGTGTGCAGGTGGTTGGGGCCTGCCCTTGAGTGTCTGGACTCCCTTCCACAGCCCCAGCTCAGGGAAGCAGCTCCTCAGCTAAGACCTGTAGGAGGCGCGGGGCGCCCCCGCCGGGAAGCCTAATTTACAGCATGCCGGAAGTGAGCCTCCTCAGTACAAGAGAAGGCAGCCCAGCTGCGTGCGAATGCAATCAGTACTTTGGCGGAGCCGAGTGCCCCTCCAGCACGGCAGAGCTCCAGCTCTGCTCAAAGGTCCGATCTCTCTAGTTGCTGGCGTGAGCCTCCTGTGCCCTGGGCGAGCCTTGCCCTGACTTGCCTCGCGTAGGCTTCCTGTCCAGAAAGGAGCGGGCTGCGCGAGACTGGGAGATGCTACTGGCGCCATCCTGGCCTCAGCTCCACTCCTGCCTTGCATTTGCAGCTATTCCCCAGGCGTTCTTGTGGAGGGCTTAGTTGCCGGTGGGTTGCACACTGCCAAGCGCTCCAGCAGTGAGGGCTCTATTAGAGGCAATGGGAGGGCAACTGCAGGGCTCCTCCAGCGGTTGCTTGACCGCCCAGACTCAGCACAGCACGGAGAGCAAAAGGCTCACAGGGCCCCTGGCTGGGGTCTGCAGCCCCACACTCCAGTGGTGAACTCCGGGAGAGCCCAGAAGGTGCCTGAGAGAAGTCATTTCCCTAGTACTCTCCTTCCCAGCAGAAACGTGTGCAGGTGGTTGGGGCCTGCCCCTGCGTGTCTGGGCTCCCGTCCACAGCCCCAGCTCAGGGAAGCAGCTCCTGAGTCAAGACCTTTGGGAGGCGCGGGGGGCCTCGCCTGGAAGCCTAGTTTACAGCATGCGGGAGGCGAGCCTCCTCGGGAGAAGAGAAGGCAGCCCTGCTTTGTGCGGCTGCATTCACTGCTTTGGCGGAGCCGAGTGCGCCTCCAATATGGCAGAGCTCCAGCTCTACTCAGAGTCCGGATCTGGCAGAGTTGCTTGAGTTAGGCTGCTCTTTCCTGGGCGAGCCTTGCCCCGACTTGCCTCGCACATAGGCTTCCAGTCCAGGAAGGAGCGGGCTGCGCGAGACTGGGAGATGCTGCTGGCGCCTTCCTGGCCTCAGCTCCACTCCTGCCTTGCCTTTGCACCTAGTTCCCAGGCGTTCCTGTGGAGGGCTTAGTTGCCGGTGGGTTGCACACTGCCAAGCGCTCCAGCAGTGAGGGCTCTATTAGAGGCAATGGGAGGGCAACTGCAGGGCTCCTCCAGCGGCTGCTTGACCGCCCAGACTCAGCACAGCACGGAGGCACAAGGCTCACAGGGCCCCTGGCTGGGGTCTGCAGCCTCACACACGCGGAGGCCGAGTCGGTGAGCGCGCAGAAGTTGCCTGACAGACGTCATTTCCCTAGTGCTCTCTTCCCCAGCAGAGACGTGTGCAGGTGGTTGGGGCCTGCCCCTGCGTGTCTGGGCTCCTGTCAACAGCCCCAGTCAGGGAAGCAGCTCCTGAGCCAAGACCTGTGGGAGGCGCAGGGGCCCCGCCTGGAAGCCTAGTTTACAGCATGCGGGAAGCGAGACTCCTCGGGAGAAGAGGAGCCAGCCCAGCTGCGTGCTGCTGCAATCAATACTTTGGCGGAGCCGAGTACCCCTCTAGTACGGCCGTGCTCCAGCTCTGCTCAGAGGCCCGATCTGGCAGAGTTGCTTGCGTGAGGCTGCTCTGCCCTGGGCGAGCCTTGCCCAGACTTGCCTCGCGGCTAGGCTTCCAGTCCAGGAAGGAGCAGGTTGCGTGAGACTGGGAGAAGCTACTGGCGCCTTCCTGGCCTCAGCTCCACTCCTGCCTTGCCTTTGCACCTAGTCCCCAGGCGTTCTTGTGGAGGGCTTAGTTGCCGGTGGGTTGCACACTGCCAAGCGCTCCAGCAGTGAGGGCTCTATTAGAGGCAATGGGAGGGCAACTGCAGGGCTCCTCCAGCGGCTGCTTGACCGCCCAGACTCAGCACAGCACGGAGGCACAAGGCTCACAGGGCCCCTGGCTGGGGTCTGCAGCCCCACACACCGGAGGGGAATTCCGGGAGCGCCCAGAAGGTGCCAGACAGACGTCATTTTCCTAGTCCTCTCCTCCCCAGTAGAGACGTATGCAGGTGGTTGGGGCCTGCCCTTGAGTGTCTGAACTCCCTTCCACAGCCCCAGCTCAGGGAAGCAGCTCCTCAGCTAAGACCTGTAGGAGGCGCGGGGCGCCCCCGCCGGGTACTCTAGTTTACAGCATGCCGGAATCGAGCCTCCTCAGTACAAGAGAAGGCAGCCCAGCTGCGTGCGGATGCAATCAGTACTTTGGCGGAGCCGAGTGCCCCTCCAGTACGGCAGAGCTCCAGCTCTGCTCAAAGGCCCGATCTCTCATAGTTGCTGGCGTGAGCCTCCTGTGCCCTGGGCCAGCCTTGCCCAGACTTGCCTCGCGTTAGCCTTCCAGTCCAGAAAGGAGCGGACTGCGCGAGACTGGGAGATGCTACTGGCGCCTTCCTGGCCTCAGCTCCACTCCTGCCTTGCCTTTGCACCTAGTCCCCAGGCGTTCTTGTGGAGGGCTTAGTTGCCGGTGGGTTGCACACTGCCAAGCGCTCCAGCAGTGAGGGCTCTATCAGAGGCAAAGGGAGGGCTACTGCAAGTCGCCTCTTTCGTTTGCTTGACCGCCCAGAATCAGCACAGCACGGAAAGCACAAGGCTCACAGGGCCCCTGGCTGGGGTCTGCAGCCCCACACACCGGAGGCGAACTCTGGGAGCGCCCAGAAGGTGCCTGAAAGACGTCATGGCCCTAGTGCTCTCCTCCCCAGCAGAGACGTGCGCAGGTGGTTGGGGCCTGCCCCTGCGTGTCTGGGCTCCCGTCCACATCCCCAGCTCAAGGAAGGAGTTCCTGAGCCAAGACCTGTGGGAGGCGCAGGGGTCCCCGCCTGCAAGCCTAGTTTACAGCATGCGGGAAGCGAGCCTCCTCGGGAGAAGTGAAGGCAGGCCGGCTGCGTGCGGCTGCATTCACTGCTTGGGCGGAGCCGAGTGCGCTTCCAGTACGGCAGAGCTCCAGCACTGCTCAGAGGCCCGATCTGGCAGAGTTGCTGGCGTGAGGCTGCTCTGCCCTGGGCGAGCCTTGCCCAGACTTGCCTCGCACATAGGCTTCCAGTCCAGAAAGGAGAAGGCTGCGCGAGACTGGGAGATGCTACTGGCGCCTTCCTGGCCTCAGCTCCACTCCTGCCTTTCCTTTGCACATAGTGCCCAGGCGTTCTTGTGGAGGGCTTAGTTTCCGGTGGGTTGCACACTGCCAAGCGCTCCAGCAGTGAGGGCTCTATTAGAGGCAAAGTGAGGGCAACTGGAAGTCTATTCTTACGGTTGCTTGACCGCCCAGACTCAGCACAGCACTTAGAGCACAAGGCTCACAGGGTCCCTGGCTGGGGTCTGCAGCCCCACACACGCGGAGGCTGACTCGGTGAGCGCCCAGAATGTGCCTGACAGACGTCATTTCCCTAGTGCTCTCCTCCACAGCAGAGACGTGTGCAGGTGGTTGGGGCCTGCCCCTGCGTGTCTGGGAACCCGTCCACAGCCCCACCTCAGGGAAGCAGCTCCTCAGCCAAGACCTGTGATAGGTGCAGGGGGCCCCGCCTGGAAGCCTAGTTTACAGCATGCAGGAAGCGAGTCTCCTCGGGAGAAGAGGAGTCAGCCCAGCTGCTTGTGGCTGCAATCACTGCTTTGGCGGAGCCGAGTGCCCCTCCAGTACGGCAGAGCTCCAGCTCTGCTCAGAGGCCCTATCTGGCAGAGTTGCTGGCGTGAGGCTGCTCTGCCCAGGGCGAGCTTTGCCCAATCATGCCTCGCGGCTAGGCTTCCAGTCCAGGAAGAAGCAGGCTGCGCGAGACTGGGAGATGCTACTGGCGCCTTCCTGGCCTCAGCTCCAGTCTTGCCTTGCCTTTGCACCTAGTTCCCAGGCGTTCTTGTGGAGGGCTTAGTTGCCGGTGGGTTGCACACTGCCAAACGCTCCATCAGTGAGGGCTCTATCAGAGGCAAAGGGAGGGCTACTGCAAGTCGCCTCTTTCGTTTGCTTGACCGCCCAGACTCAGCACAGCACGGAAAGCACAAGGCTCACAGGGCCCCTGGCTGGGGTCTGCAGCCCCACACACCGGAGGCGAACTCCGGGAGCGCCCAGAAGGTGCCTGACAGACGTCATTTCCCTAGTGCTCTCCTCCCCAGCAGAGACGTGTGCAGGTGCTTGGGGCCTGCCCCTGCTTGTCTGGGCTCCTGTCCACAGCCCCAGCTCAGGGAACCAGCTCCTGAGCCAAGACCTGTGGGAGGCGCAGGGGGCCCTTACTGGAAGCCTAATTTACAGCATGCGGGAAGCGAGCCTACTCGGGAGAAAAGAAGGCAGCCCTGCTGCGTGTGGCTGCATTCACTGCTTTGGCGGAGCCGAGTGCGCCTCCAGTACGGCAGAGCTCCAGCTCTGCTCAGAGGCCCGATCTGGCAGAGCTGCTGGCGTGAGGCTGCTCTGCCCTGGGAGAGCCTTGCCCAGACTTGCCTCGCGGCTAGGCTTCCAGTCCAGGAAGGAGCAGGCTGCGCGAGACTGGGAGATTCTACTGGCGCCATCCTGGCCTCAGCACCACTCCTGCCATGCCTTTTCACCTAGTCCCCAGGCGTTCTTGTGGAGGGCTTAGTTGCCGGTGTGTTGCACACTGCCAAGCGCTCCAGCAGTGAGGGCTCTAGTAGAGGCAATGGGAGGGCAAATGCAGGGCTCCTCCAGCGGTTGCTTGACCTTCAAGACTCAGCACAGCACGGAGAGCATAAGGTTCACAGGGCCCCTGGCTGGGGTCTGCAGCCCCACACACGCGGAGGCTAACTCAGTTAGCGCCCAGAAGGTGCCTGACAGACGTTATTTCCCTAGTGCTCTCCTCCCCAGCAGAGACGTGTGTAGGTGGTTGGGGCCTGCCCCTGCGTGTATGGGCTCCAGTCCACAGCCCCAGCTCAGGGAAGCAGCTCCTGAGCCAAGACCTGTGGGAGGCGCAGGGGGCAACGCCTGGAAGCCTAGTTTACAGCATGCGGGAAGCGAGACTCCTCGGGAGAAGAGGAGCCAGCCCAGTTGCGTGCGGCTGCAATCAATACTTTGGCGGAGCCGAGTGCCCCTCCAGTACGGCAGTGCTCCAGCTCTGCTCAGAGGCCCGATCTGGCAGAGTTGCTTGCGTGAGGCTGCTCTGCACTGGGCGAGCCTTGCCCAGACTTGGCTCGCGGCTAAGCTTCCAGTCCAGGAAGGAGCAGGCTGCGTGAGACTGGGAGATGCTACTGGCGCCTTCCTGGCCTCAGAACCACTCCTGCCTTGCCTTTGCACCTAGTCCCCAGGCGTTCTTGTGGAGGGCTTAGTTGCCGGTGGGTTGCACACTGCCAAGCGCTCCAGCAGTGAGGGCTCTATTAAAGGCAATGGGAGGGCAACTGCAGGGCTCCTCCAGCGGTTGCTTGACCGCCCCGACAGCACAGCACGGAGAGCCAAAGGCTCACAGGGCCCCTGGCTGGGGTATGCAGCCCCACACACCGGAGGGGAATTCCGGGAGCGCCCAGAAGGTGCCAGACAGACGTCATTTTCCTAGTGCTCTCCTCCCCAGCAGAGACGTGTGCAGGGGGTTGGGGCCTGCCCTTGAGTGTCTGGACTCCCTTCCACAGCCCCAGCTCAGGGAAGCAGCTCCTCAGCTAAGACCTGTAGGAGGCGCGGGGCGCCCCTGCCGGGAAGCCTAGTTTACAGCATGCCGGAAGCGAGCCTCCTCAGTACAAGAGAAGGCAGCCCAGCTGCGTGCGAAGGCAATCAGTACTTTGGCGGAGCCGAGTGCCCCTCCAGTACGGCAGAGCTCCAGCTCTGCTCAAAGTTCCGATCTCTCATAGTTGCTGGGGTGAGCCTCCTGTGCCCTGGGCGAGCCTTGCCCAGACTTGCCTCGCGTAGGCTTCCTGTCCAGAAAGGAGCGGGCTGCGCGAGACTGGGAGATGCTATTGGCGCCTTCCTGGCCTCAGTTCCACTCCTGCCTTGCATTTGCAGCTAGTCCCCAGGCGTTCTTGTGGAGGGCTTAGTTGCCGGTGGGTTGCACACTGCCAAGCGCTCCAGCAGTGAGGGCTCTATTAGAGGCAATGGGAGGGCAACTGCAGGGCTCCTCCAGCGGTTGCTTGACCGCCCAGACTCAGCACACCACGGAGAGCACAAGGCTCACAGGGCCCCTGGCTGGGGTCTGCAGCCCCACACTCCGGAGATGAACTCCGGGAGAGCCCAGAAGGTGCCTGAGAGACGTCATTTCCCTAGTACTCTCCTTCCCAGCAGAGACGTGTACAGGTGGTTGGGTCCTGCCCCTGCGTGTCTGGGCTCCCGTCCACAGCCCCAGCTCAGGGAAGCAGCACCTGAGTCAAGACCTTTGGGAGGCGTGGGGGGCCTCGCCTGGAAGCCTAGTTTACAGCATGCGGGAAGCGAGCCTCCTCGGGAGAAGAGAAGGCAGCCCGGCTGCGTGCGGCTGCATTCACTGCTTGGGCGGAGCCGAGTGCGCTTCTAGTACGGCAGAGCTCCAGCACTGCTCAGAGGCCCGATCTGGCAGAATTGCTGGCGTGAGGCTGCTCTGCCCTGGGCGAGCCTTGCCCAGACTTGCCTCGCGTAGGATTCCTGTCCAGTAAGGAGCATGCTGCGCGAGACTGGGAGATGCTACTGGCGCCTTCCTGGCCTCAGCTCCACTCCTGCCTTGCCTTAGCACCTAGTCCCCAGGCATTCTTGTGGACGGCTTAGTTGCCGGTGTGTTGCACACTGCCAAGCGCTCCAGCAGTGAGGGCTCTATTACAGGCGAAGTGTGGGCAACTGCAAGTTTCCTCTTGCGGTTGCTTGACCGCCCAGACTCAGCACAGCACGGAGAGCCCAAGGCTCACAAGGCCCCTGGCTGGGGTCTGCAGCCCCACCCACGTGGAAACTGACTCGGTGAGCGCCCAGAAGGTGCCTGATAGACGTCATTTCGCTAGTGCTCTCCTCCCCAGCAGAGACGTGTGCAGGTGCTTGGGGCCTGCCCCTGCGTGTCTGGGCTCCCGTCCACAGCCCCAGCTCAGGGATGCAGCTCCTGAGCCAAGACCTGTGGGAGGAGCTGGGGGCCCTGCCTGGAAGCCTAGTTTACAGCATGCGGGATGCGAGCCTCCTCGGGAGAAGAGAAGACAGCCCTGCTGCGTGTGACTGCATTCACTGCTTTGGCGGAGACGAGTGCGCCTCCAGTACGGCAGAGTTCCAGCTCTGCTCAGAGGCCCGATCTGGCAGAGCTGCTGGCGTGAGGCTGCTCTGCCCTGGACGAGCCTTGCCCAGACTTGCCTCGCGGCTAGGCTTCCAGTCCAGGAAGGAGCAGGCTGCGCGAGACTGGGAGATTCTACTGGCGCCATCCTGGCCTCAGCTCCACTCCTGCCTTGCCTTTGCACCTAGTACCCAGGCGTTCTTGTGGAGGGCTTAGTTGCCGGTGGGTTGCACACTGCCAAGCGCTCCAGCAGGGAGGGCTCTATTAGAGGCAATGGGAGGGCAACTGCAGGGCTCCTCCAGCGGTTGCTTGACCGCCCAGACTCAGCACAGCACGGAGAGCACAAGGCTCACAGGGCCCCTGGCTGGGGTCTGCAGCCCCACACACGCAGAGGCTAACTCAGTTAGCGCCCAGAAGGTGCCTGACAGATGTCATTTCCCTATTGCTCTCCTCCCCAGCAGAGACGTGTGTAGGTGGTTGGGGCCTGCCCCTGCGTGTATGGGCTCCAGTCCACAGCCCCAGCTCAGGGAAGCAGCTCCTGAGCCAAGACATGTGGGAGGCGCAGGGGACCCCTCCTGGCAGCCTAGTTTACAGCATGCCGGAAGCCAGCCTCCTCGGGAGAAGAGAAGGCAGCCCTGCTGTGTGCGGCTGCATTCACTGCTTTGGCGGAGCCGAGTGCGCCTCCATTACGGCAGAGCTCCAGCTCTGCTCAGAGTCCGGATCTGGCAGAGTTGCTTGAGTTAGGCTGCTCTTTCCTGGGCGAGCCTTGCCCAGACTTGCCTCGCACATAGGCTTCCAGTCCAGGAAGGAACGGGCTGCTCGAGACTGGGAGATGCTGCTGGTGCCTTCCTGGCCTCAGCTCCACTCCTGCCTTGCCTTTGCACCTAGTTCCCAGGCATTCCTGTGGAGGGCTTAGTTGCCGGTGGGTTGCACACTGCCAAGCGCTCCAGCAGCGAAGGCTCTATTAGAGCAAAGGGAGGGCAACATCAACTTTCCTTGTGTGGTTTCTTGACCTCCCAGACTCAGCACAGCACGGAGAGGACCAGGCTCACAGGGCCCCTGGGTGGGGTCTGCAGCCCCACACACCGGAGGCGAACTCCGGGAGCACCCAGAAGGTGCCTGACAGACGTCATTTCCCTAGTGCTCTCCTTCCCTGCAGAGACGTGGGCCGGTGGTTGGGGCCTTCCTCTGCGTGTTTGGGCTCCCGTCCACAGCCTCAGCTCAGGGAAGCAGCTCCTGAGTCAAGACCTGTGGGAGGCGTGGGGGGCCCCACCTGTAAGCCTAGTTTACAGCATGTGGGAAGCGAGCCTCCTCGGGAGAAGAGAAGGCAGCCAGGCTGCGTGCGGCTGCATTCACTGCTTTGGCGGAGCCGAGTGCGCCTCCAGTACGGCAGAGCTCCATCTCTGCTCAGAGACCCGATCTGGCAGAGTTGCTGGCGTTAGGCTGCTCTGTCCTGGGCGAGCCTTGCCCAGACTTGCCTCACACATAAGCTTCCAGTCCAGGAAGCAGCGGGCTGCGCGAGACTGGGAGAGGCTACTGGCGCCTTCCTGGCCTCAGTTCCACTCCTGCTTTGCCTTTGCACCTAGTTCCCAGGCGTTCCTGTGGAGGGCTTAGTTGCCGGTGGGTTGCACACTGCCAAGCGCTCCAGCAGTGAGGGCTCTATTAGAGGCAATGGGAGGACAACTGCAGGGCTCCTCCAGCGGCTGCTTGACCGCCCAGACTCAGCACAGCACGGAGAGCACAAGGCTCACAAGGCCCCTGGCTGGGGTCTGCAGCCCCACACACGCGGAGGCCGAGTCGGTGAGCGCGCAGAAGGTGCCTGACAGACGTCATTTCCCTAGTGCTCTCCTCCCCAGCAGAGACGTGTGCAGGTGGTTGGGGCCTGCCCCTGGGTGTCTGGGCTCCTGTCCACAGCCCCAGCTCAGGGAAGCAGCTCCTCAGCTAAGACCTGTAGGAGGCGCGGGGCGCCCCCGCCGGGAAGCCTAGTTTACAGCATGCCGGAAGCGAGCCTCCTCAGTACAAGAGAAGGCAGCCGAGTTGCGTGCGGCTGCAATCAGTACTTTGGCGGAGCCGAGTGCCCCTCCCTTACGGCAGAGCTCCAGCTCTGCTCAAAGGCCCGATCTCTCATAGTTGCTGGCGTGAGCCTCCTGTGCCCTGGGCGAGCCTTGCCCAGACTTGCCTCGCGTTAGGCTTCCAGTCCAGAAAGGAGCGGGCTGCGCGAGACTGGGAGATGCTACTGGCGCCTTCCTGGCCTCAGCTCCACTCCTGCCTTGCCTTTGCACCTAGTCCCCAAGCGTTCTTGTGGAGGGCTTAGTTGCCGGTGGGTTGCACACTGCCAAGCGCTCCAGCAGTGAGGGCTCTATCAGAGGCAAAGGGAGGGCTACTGCAAGTCGCCTCTTCCGTTTGCTTGACCGCCCAGACGCAGCACAGCACGGAAATCACAAGGCTCACAGGGCCCCTGGCTGGGGTCTGCAGCCCCACACACCGGAGGCGAACTCCGGGAGCACCCAGAAGGTGCCTGAAAGACGTCATTTCCCTAGTGCTCTCCTCCCCAGCAGAGACGTGTGCAGGTGGTTGGGGCCTGCCCCTGCGTGTCTGGGCTCCCGTCCACAGCACCAGCTCAGGGAAGGAGTTCCTGAGCCAAGACCTGTGGGAGGCGCAGGGGGCCCCGCCTGGAAGCCCAGTTTACAGCATGTGGGAAACGAGCCTCCTTGGGAGAAGGGGAGGCAGCCCAGCTGCCTGCGGCTGCAATCACTGCTTGGGCGGATCCGAGTGCCCCTCCATTACGGCAGAGCTCCAGCTCTGCTCAGAGGCCCGATCTCTCAAAGTTGCTTTCGTGAGGCTGCTCTGCCCTGGGCGAGCCTTGCCCAGACTTTCCTCGCGTTAGGCTTCCAGTCCAGAAAGGAGGGGGCTGCGCGAGACTGGGTGATGCTACTGGCGCCTTCCTGGCCTCAGCTCCACTCCTGCCTTGCCTTTGCACCTAGTCCCCAGGCGTTCTTGTGGAGGGCTTAGTTGCCTTTCGGTTGCACACTGCCAAGCGCTCCAGCAGTGAGGGCTCTATTAGTGGTAATGGGAGGGCAACTGCAGGGCTCCTCCAGCGGTTGCTTGACCGCCCATACTCAGCACAGCACGGAAAGCACAAGGCTCACAGGGCCACTGGCTGGGGTCTGCAGCCCCACACACGCGGAGGCTGACTCGGTGAGCGCCCAGAAGGTGACTGACAGACGTCATTTCCCTAGTGCTCTCCTCCCCAGCAGAGACGTTTGCAGGTGGTTTGTTCCTGACCCTGCGTGTCTGGGCTCCCGTTCACAGCCCCAGCTCAGGGAAGCAGCTCCTCAGCCAAGACCTGTAGGAGGCGCGGAGCGCCCCCGCCTGGAAGCCTAGTGCACAGCATGCGGGAAGCGAGCCTCCTTGGGAGAAGAGGAGGCAGCCCAGATGCGTGCGGCTGCAATCACTGCTTTGGTGGAGCCGAGTGCACCTCCAGTAGGGCAGAGCTCCAGCTCTGCTCAGAGGCCCGATCTGGCAGTGTGCTGGCGTGAGGCTGCTCTGCCCTGGGCGAGCCTTGCCCAGACTTGCCTCGCGGCTAGGCTTCTAGTCCAGAAAGGAGCGGGCTGTGTGAGACTGGGAGATGCTACTGGCGCCTTCCTGGCCTCAGCTCCACTCCTGCCTTGCCTTTGCACCTAGTCCCCAGGATTTCTTGTGGAGGGCTTAGTTGCCCGTGGGTGGCACACTGCCAAGCGCACCAGCTTGAGGGCTCTATTAGAGGCAAAGGGAGGGCAACTGGAAATGTATTCTTACGGTTACTTGACCGCCCAGACTCAGCACAGCACGGAGAACACAAGGCTCACAGGGCCCCTGGCTGGGGTCTGCAGCCCCACACACCGGTGGGGAACTCCTGGAGCGCCCAGAAGGTGCCTGACAGACGTCATTTCCCTAGTGCTCTCCTCCCCAGCAGAGACGTGTGCAGGTGGTTGGGGCCTGCCCTTGAGTGTCTGGACTCCCTTCCACAGCCCCAGCTCAGGGAAGCAGCTCCTCAGCTAAGACCTGTAGGATGCGCGGGGCGCCCCCGCCTGGAAGCCTAGTTTACAGCATGCCGGAAGCGAGCCTCCTCAGTACAAGAGCAGGCAGCCCAGCTGCGTGCGGCGGCAATCACAACTTTGGCAGCGCCGAGTGCCCCTCCAGTACGGCAGAGCTCCAGCTCTGCTCAAAGGCCCGATCTCTCAGAGTTGCTGGCGTGAGGCTGCTGTGCCCTGGGCGAGCCTTGCCCAGACTTGCCGCACGTTAGGTTTCCAGTTCAGAAAGGAGCGGCCTTGGCGAGACTGGGAGATGCTACTGGCGCCTTCCTGGCCTCAGCTCCACTCCTGCCTTGCCTTTGCACCTAGTCCCCAAGCGTTCTTGTGGAGGGCTTAGTTGCCCTTGGGTTGCACACTGCCAAGCGCTCCAGCAGTGACGGCTCTATTAGAGCCAATGGGAGGGCAACTGGAAGTCAATTCTTACGGTTGCTTGAACGCCGAACTCAGCACAGCACGGAGAGCACAAGGATCACAGGGACACTGGCTGGGGTCTGCAGCCCCACACACGCGGAGGCTGACTCGGTGAGCGCCCAGAAGGTGCCTGACAGACGTCATTTTCCTAGTGCTCTCCTCCCGAGCAGAGACGTGTGCAGGTGGTTAGGGACTGCCCCTGCGTTTCAGGGCTCCCGTCCAAAGTCCCAGCTCAGGGAAGCAGCTCCTGAGCCAAGAACTGTGGGAGGCGCAGGGGGCCCCGCCTGGAGGCCTAGTTTACAGCATGCGGGAAGCGAGCCTCCTTGGGAGAAGGGGAGCCAGCCCAGCTGCGTGCGGCTGCAATCACTGCTTTCGCGGAGTCGAGTGCCCCTCCATTACGGTAGAGCTCCAGCTCTGCTCAGAGGCCTGATATGGCAGAGTTGCTGGCGTGAGGCTGCTCTGCCCTGGGCGAACCTTGCCCAGACTTGCCTCTCGGCTAGGCTTCCAGTCCAGGAAGGAGCAGGCTGTGCGAGACTGGGACATACTACTGGCGCCTTCCTGGCCTCAGCTCCACTCCTGCCTTGCCTTTGCACCTAGTCCCCAGGCGTTCTTGTGGAGGGCTTAGTTGCCGGTGGGTTGCACACTGCCAAGCGCTCCAGAAGTGAGGGCTCTATTAGAGGCAATGGGAGGGCAACTGCAGGGCTCCTTCAGCGGTTGCTTGACCGCCCAGACTCAGCACAGCACGGAGAGCACAAGGCTCACAGGGCCCCTGACTGGGGTCTGCAGCCCCACACAGGCGGAGGCTGACTCGGTGAGCGCCCAGAAGGTGCCTGACAGACGTCATTTCCCTAGGGCTCCCCACCCCAGAAGAGAAATGTGCAGGTGGTTTGGGCCTGCCCCTGCGTGTCTGGGCTCCCGTCCACAGTCCCAGCTCAGGGAAACAGCTCCTCAGCCAAGAACTGAAGGAGGCGCGCGGCGCCCCCGCCTGGAATCCTAGTGCACAGCATGCGGGAAGCGACCCTCCTTGGGAGAAGAGGAGGCAGCCCAGATGCCTGCGGCTGCAATCACTGCTTGGGCGGAGCCGAGAGTGCCTCCTGTACGGCAGAGCTCCAGCTCTGCTCAGAGGCCCGATCTGGCAGAGTTGCTGGCGTGAGGCTACTTTGCCCTGGGCGAGCCTTGCCCAGACTTGCCTCTCGGCTAGGCTTCCAGTGCAGGAAGGAGCAGGCTGCGCGAGATTTGGAGATGCTACTGGCGTCTTCCTGGCCTCAGCTCCACTCCTGCCTTGCCTTTGCACCTAGTCCCCTGGCGTTCTTGTGGAGGGCTTGTTGCCGGTGGGTTGCACACTGCCAAGCGCTCCAGCAGTGAGGGCTCTATTAGAGGCAATGGGAGGGCAACTGCAGGGCTCCTCCAGCGGTTGCTTGACCGCCAAGACTCAGCACAGCACGGAGAGCACAAGACTCACAGGACCCCTGGCTGGGGTCTGCAGCCCCACACACTCGGAGGCTGCCTCGATGAGCGGCCAGAAGATGCCTGACAGACGTCATTTCCCTAGTGCTCTCCTCCCCAGCAGAGACGTGTGCAGGTGGTTGGGGCCTGCCCCTGCGTGTCTGGGCTCCCGTCCACAGCCCCAGCTCAGGGAAGCAGCTCCTGAGCCAAGACCTGTGGGAGGCGCAGGTGGCCCCGCCTGGAAGCCTAGTTTACAGCATGCGGGAAGAGAGTCTCCTCGGGAGAAGAGGAGCCAGTCCAGCTGCGTGAGGCTGCAATCACTGCTTTGGCGGAGTCGAGTGCCCCTCCAGTGCGGCAGAGGTCCAGCTCTGCTCAGAGGCCCGATCTGGCAGAGTTGCTGGCTTGAGGCTGCTCTGCCCAGGGCGAGCTTTGCCCAGACTTGCCTCGCGGCTAGGCTTCCAGTCCAGGAAGGAGCAGGCTGCGCGAGACTAGGAGATGCTACTGGCGCCTTCCTGGCCTCAGCTCCTCTCCTGCCTTGCCTTTGCACCTAGTCCCCAGGTGTTCTTGTGAAAGGCTGAGTTACCGGTGGGTTGCACACTGCCAAGCGCTCCAGCCGTGAGGGCTCTATTAGAGGCAAAGGGAGGGCTACTGCAAGTCGCCTCTTGGGTTTGCTTGACCGCCCAGACTCAGCACAGCACGGAAAGTACAAGGCTCACAGGGCCCCTGGCTGGGGTCTGCAGCCCCACACACTGGAGGTGAACTCCGGGAGCGCCCAGAAGGTGCCTGACAGACGTCATTTCCGTATTTCTCTCCTCCCCAGCAGAGACGTGTGCAGGTGGTTGGGGCCTGCCCCTGCGTGTCTGGGCTCCCGTCCACAGCCCCAGCTCAGGGAAGCAGCTCCTCAGCCAAGACCTGTGGGAGGCGCAGGGGGCCCCGCCTGGAAGCCTAGTTTACAGCATGCGGGAAGCGAGCCTCCTTGGGAGAAGGTGAGGCAGCCCAGCTGCGTGCGACTGCAATCACTGCTTTGGCGGATCCGAGTGCCCCTCCATTACGGCAGAGCTCCAGCTCTGCTCAGAGGCCCGCTCTGACAGAGTTGCTGGCGTGAGGCTGCTCTGCCCTGGGCGAGCCTTTCCCAGACCTGCCGCACGTTAGGCTTCCAGTCCAGATAGGAGCGGGCTGCGTGAGACTGGGAGATGCTACTGGCGCCTTCCTGGCCTCAGCTTCACTCCTGCATTGCCTTTGCACCTAGTCCCCAGGCGTTCTTGTGAAAGGCTTAGTTGCCGGTGGGTTGCACACTGCCAAGCCCTCCAGCCGTGAGGGCTCTATTAGAGGCAAAGGGAGGGCTACTGCAAGTCGCCTCTTGCGTTTGCTTGACCGCCCAGAATCTGCACAGCACGGAAAGCACAAGGCTCACAGGGCCCCTGCCTGGGGTCTGCAGCCCCACACACCGGAGGGGAACTCCGGGAGCGCCCAGAAGGTGCCTGACAGACGTCATTTCCCTAGTGCTCTCCTCCCAAGCAGAGACGTGTGCAGGTGGTTGGGGCCTGCCCTTGAGTGTCTGGACTCCCTTCCACAGCCCCACCTCAGGGAAGCAGCTCCTCAGCTAAGACCTGTAGGACGCGTGGGGCGCCCCCGCCTGGAAGCCTAGTTTACAGCATGCCGGAAGCGAGCCTCCTCAGTACAAGAGAAGGCAGCCCAGCTGCGTGCGGCTGCAATCACTACTTTGGCAGAGCCGAGTGCCCCTCCAGTACGGCAGAGCTCCAGCTCTGCTCAAGGCCAGATCTGGCAGAGCTGCTGGCGTGAGGCTACTCTGCCCTGGGCGAACCTTGCCCAGACTTGCCTCGCGGCTAGGCTTCCAGTCCAGGAAGGAGCAGGCTGCGCGAGACTGGGAGATGCTACTGGCGCCTTCCTGGCCTCAGCTCCACTCCTGCCTTGCCTTTGCACCTAGTCCCCAGGCGTTCTTGTGGAGGGCTTAGTTGCCGGTGGGTTGCACACTGCCAAGCGCTCCAGCAGTGAGGGCTCTATTAGAGGCAATGGGAGGGCAACTGCAGGGCTCCTCCAGCGGTTGCTTGACCGCCCAGACTCAGCACAGCACGGAGAGCAAAAGGCTCACAGGGCCCCTGGCTGGGGTCTGCAGCCCCACACTCCGGAGATGAACTACGGGAGAGCCCAGAAGGTGCCTGAGAGTCGTCATTTCACTAGTGCTCTCCTCCCCAGCAGAGACGTGTGTAGGTGGTTGGGGCCTGCCCCTGCGTGTCTGGGCTCCAGTCCACAGCCCCAGCTCACGGAAGCAGCTCCTGAGCCAAGACCTGTGGGAGGCGCAGGGGGCCCCTCCTGGAAACCTAGTTTACAGCATGCGGGAAGCCAGCCTCCTCGGGAGAAGAGAAGGCAGCCCTGCTGTGTGCGGCTGCATTCACTGCTTTGGCGGAGCCGAGTGCGCCTCCAGTACGGCAGAGCTCCAGCTCTGCTCAGAGTCCGGATCTGGCAGAGTTGCTTGAGTTAGGCTGCTCTGTCCTGGGCGAGCCTTGCCCAGACTTGCCTCGCACATAGGCTTACAGTCCAGGAAGGAGCGGGCTGCGCGAGACTGGGAGATGCTGCTGGCGCCTTCCTGGCCTCAGCTCCACTCCTGCCTTGCCTTTGCACCTAGTTCCCAGGCGTTCCTGTGGAGGGCTTAGTTGCCGGTGGGTTGCACACTGCCAAGTGCTCCAGCAGTGAGGGCTCTATTAGAGGCAATGGGAGGGCAACTGCAGGGCTCCTCCAGCGGCTGCTTGACCGCCCAGACTCAGCACAGCACGGAGAGCAGAAGGCTCACAGGGCCCCTGGCTGTGGTCTGCAGTCCAACACACGCGGAGGCTGACACGGTGAGCGCCCAGAAGGTGCCTGAGAGACGTCATTTCCCTAGTGCTCTCCTCCCCAGCAGAGACATGTGCAGGTGGTTGGGGCCTGGCCCTGCGTGTCTGGGCTCCCGTCCACAGCCCCACCTCAGGGAAGCAGCTCCTCAGCCAAGACCTGTGGGAGGCGCTGGGGCCCCGCCTGGAAGCCCAGTTTACAGCATGCGGGAAGCGAGCGTCCTTGGGAGAAGGGGAGGCAGCACAGCTGCGTGCGGCAGCAATCACTGCTTTGGCGGAGCCGAGTGCCCCTCCAGTACGGCAGAGCTCCAGCTCTGCTCAGAGACCCGATCTGGCAGAGCTGCTGGCGTGAGGCTGCTCTGCCCTGGGCGAGCCTTGCCCAGACTTGCCTCGCGGCTAGGCTTCCAGTCCAGGAAGGAGCAGGCTGTGCGAGACTTGGAGATGCTGCTGGCGCCTTCCTGGCCTCAGCTCCACTCCTGCCTTGCCTTTGCACCTAGTCCCCAGGCGTTCTTGTGGAGGGCTTAGTTGCCGGTGGGTTGCACACTGCCAAGCGCTCCAGAAGTGAGGGCTCTATTAGAGGCAATGGGAGGGCAACTGCAGGGCTCCTCCAGCGGTTGCTTGACCGCCCAGACTCAGCACAACACGGAGAGCAAAACGCTCACAGGGCCCCTGGCTGGGGTCTGCAGCCCCACACACCGGAGGGGAATTCCGGGAGCGCCCAGAAGGTGCCAGACAGACGTCATTTTCCTAGTCCTCTCCTCCCCAGCAGAGACGTATGCAGGTGGTTGGGGCCTGCCCTTGAGTGTCTGAACTCCCTTCCACAGCCCCAGCTCAGGGAAGCAGCTCCTCAGCTAAGACCTGTAGGAGGCGCGGGGCGCCTCCACCGGGAACTCTAGTTTACAGCATGCCGGAAGCGAGCCTCCTCAGTACAAGAGAAGGCAGCCCAGCTGCTTGTGGATGCAATCAGTACTTTGGCGGAGCCGAGTGCCCCTCCAGTACGGCAGAGCTCCAGCTCTGCTCAAAGGCCCGATCTCTCATAGTTGCTGGCGTGAGCCTCCTGTGCCCTGGGCGAGCCTTGCCCAGACTTGCCTCGCGTTAGGCTTCCAGTCCAGAAAGGAGCGGGCTGCGCGAGACTGGGAGATGCTACTAGCGCCTTCCTGGCCTCAGCTCCACTCCTGCCTTGCCTTTGCACCTAGTCCCCAGGCGTTCTTGTGGAGGGCTTAGTTGCCGGTGGGTTGCACACTGCCAAGCGCTCCAGCAGTGAGGGCTCTATCAGAGGCAAAGGGAGGGTTACTGCAAGTCGCCTCTTTCGTTTGCTTGACCGCCCAGAATCAGCACAGCACGGAAAGCACAAGGCTCACAGGGCCCCTGGCTGGGGTCTGCAGCCCCACTCACCGGAAGCGAACTCCGGGAGCGCCCAGAAGGTGCCTGAAAGACGTCATTTCCCTAGTGCTCTCCTCCCCAGCAGAGACGTGTGCAGGTGGTTGGGGCCTGCCCCTGCGTGTCTGGGCTCCCGTCCACAGCCCCAGCTCAGGGAAGGAGTTCCTGAGCCAAGACCTGTGGGAGGCGCAGGGGGCTCCGCCTGCAAGCCTAGTTTACGTCATGCGGGAAGTGAGCCTCCTCGGGAGAAGTGAAGGCAGGCCGGCTGCGTGCGGCTGCATTCACTGCTTGGGCGGAGCCGAATGCGCTTCCAGTACGGCAGAGCTCCAGCACTGCTCAGAGGCCCGATCTGGCAGAGTTGCTGTCGTGAGGCTGCTCTGCCCTGGGCGAGCCTTGCCCAGACTTGCCTCGCACATAGGCTTCCAGTCCAGAAAGGAGCAGGCTGCGCGAGACTGGGAGATGCTACTGGCGCCTTCCTGGCCTCAGCTTCACTCCTGCCTTTCCTTTGCACCTAGTCCCCAGGCGTTCTTGTGGAGGGCTTATTTGCCGGTGGGTTGCACACTGCCAAGCGCTCCAGCAGTGAGGGCTCTATTAGAGGCAATGGGAGGGCAACTGCAGGGCTCCTCCAGCGGTTGCTTGACCGCCCAGACTCAGCACAGCACGGAGAGCACAAGGCTCACAGGGCCCCTGGCTGGGGTCTGCAGCCCCACACACGCGGAGGCTAACTCAGTTAACGCCCAGAAGGTGACTGACAGACGTCATTTCCCTAGTGCTCTCCTCCCCAGCAGAGACGTGTGTAGGTGGTTGGGGCCTGCCCCTGCGTGTCTGGGCTCCAGTCCACAGCCCCAGCTCAGGGAAGCAGATCCTGAACCAAGACCTGTGGGAGGCGCGGGGTCCTCGCCTGGAAGCCTAGTTTACAGCATGCGGGAAGCGAGCCTCCTCGGGATTAGAGAAGGCAGCCCAGCTGCGTGCGGCTGCATTCACTGCTTGGGCGGAGCCGAGTGCGCTTCCAGTATGGCAGAGCTCCAGCACTGCTCAGAGGCCCGATATGGCAGAGTTGCTGGCGTGAGGCTGTTCTGCCCTGGGCGAGCCTTGCCCAGACTTGCCTCGCGTAGGCTTCCTGTCCAGAAAGGAGCGGGCTGCGCGAGACTGGGAGATGCTACTGGCGCCTTCCTGGCCTCAGCTCCACACCTGCCTTGCCTTTGCACCCAGTCCCCAGGCGTTCTTGTGGACGGCTTAGTTGCCAGTGTGTTGCACACTGCCAAGCGCTTCAGCAGTGAGAGCTCTATTAGAGGCAAAGGGAGGGCAACTGCAAGTTTCCTCTTGCGGTTGCTTGACCGCCCAGACTCAGCACAGCACGGAGAGCCCAAGGCTCACAGGGCCCCTGGCTGGGGTCTGCAGCCCCACACACGCGGAAACTGACTCGGTGAGAACCAGAAGGTGCCTGACAAACGTCATTTCGCTAGTGCTCTCCTCCCCAGCAGAGACGTGTGCAGGTGCTTGGGGCCTGCCCCTGCGTGTCTGGGCTCCCGTCCACAGCCCCAGCTCAGGGAAGCAGCTCCTGAGCCAAGCCATGTGGGAGGCGCAGGGGGCCCCTCCTGGCAGCCTAGTTTACAGAATGCGGGAAGCCAGCCTCCTCGGGAGAAGAGAAGGCAGCCCTGCTGTGTGCGGCTGCATTCACTGCTTTGGCGGAGCCGAGTGCGCCTCAAATACGGCAGAGCTCTAGCTCTGCTCAGAGTCCGGATCTGGCAGAGTTGCTTGAGTTAGGCTGCTCTTTCCTGGGCGAGCCTTGCCCAGACTTGCCTCGCACATATGCTTCCAGTCCAGGAATGAGCGGGCTGCGCGAGACTGGGAGATGCTGCTGGCGCCTTCCTCGCCTCAGCTCCTCTCCTGCCTTGCCTTCGCACCTATTTCCCAGGCGTTCCTGTGGAGGGCTTAGTTGCCGGCGGGTTGCACACTGCCAAGCGCTCCAGCAGTGAGGGCTCTATTAGAGCAATGGGAGGGAAACTGCAGGGCTCCTCCAGCGGCTGCTTGACAGCCCAGACTCAGCACAGCACGGAGAGCACAAGGCTCACAGGGCCCCTGGCTGGGGTCTGCAGCCCCACACACCGGAGGCGAACTCCGGGAGCGCCAGAAGGTGCCTGATAGACGTCATTTCCCTAGTGCTCTCCTCCCCAGCTGAGACGTGCGCAGGTGGTTGGGGCCTGCCCCTGCGTGTCTGGGCTTCCGTCCACAGCCCCAGCTCAGGGAAGCAGCTCCTAAGCCAAGACCTGAGTGAGGCGCAGGGGGCCCCGCCTGGAAGCCTAGTTTACAGCATGCGGGAAGCGAGCCTCCTAGGGAGAAGAGAAAACAGCCCTGCTGTGTGCGGCTGCATTCACTGCTTTGGCGGAGCCGATTGCGCCTCCAGTACGGCAGAGCTCCAGCTCTGCTCAAGGCCAGATCTGGCAGAGTTGCTGGCGTGAGGCTGCTCTGCCCTGGGCGAAGCTTGCCCAGACTTGCCTCGCGGCTAGGCTTCCAGTCCAGGAAGGAGCAGGCTGCGCGAGACTGGGTGATGCTACTGGCGCCTTCTTGGCCTCAGCTCCACTCCTGCCTTGCCTTTGCACCTAGTCCCCAGGCGTTCTTGTGGAGGGCTTAGTTGCCGGTGGGTTGCACACTGACAAGCGCTCCAGCAGTGAGGGCTCTATAGAGGCAATGGGAGGGCAACTGCAGGGCTCCTCCAGCGGTTGCTTGACCGCCCAGACTCAGCACAGCACGGAGAGCACAAGGCTCACAGGGCCCCTGGCTGGGGTCTGCAGTCCAACACACGCAGAGGCTGACTCGGTGAGCGCCCAGAAGGTGCCTGACAGACGTCATTTCCCTAGTGCTCTCCTCCCCAGCAGAGACATGTGCAGGTGGTTGGGGCCTACCCTGCGTGTCTGGGCTCCCGTCCACAGCCCCACCTCATTGAAGCAGCTCCTCAGCCAAGACCTGTGGGAGGCACAGGGAGCCCCACCTGGAAGCCCAGTTTACAGCATGCGGGAAGCGAGCGTCCTTGGGAGAAGCGGAGGCAGCCCAGCTGTGTGCGGTGCAATCACTGCTTTGGCGGAGCCGAGTGCCCCTCCAGTACGGCAGAGCTCCAGCTATGCTCAAGGCCAGATCTGGCAGAGCTGCTGGCGTGAGGCTGCTCTGCCCTTGGCGAACCTTGCCCAGACTTGCCTCGCGGCTAGGCTTCCAGTCCAGGAAGGAGCAGGCTGCCCGAGACTGGGAGATGCTACTGGCGCCTTCCTGGCCTCAGCTCCACTCCTGCCTTGCCTTTGCACCTAGTCCCCAGGCGTTCTTTGGAGGGCTTAGTTGCCGGTGGGTTGCACACTGCCAAGCGCTCCAGCAGTGAGGGCTCTCTTAGAGCCAATGGGAGGGCAACTGCAGGGCTCCTCCAGCGGTTGCTTGACCGCCCAGACTCAGCACAACACGGAGAGCACAAGGCTCACAGGGCCCCTGGCTGGGGTCTGCAGCCCCACACACGCGGATGCTAAGTCAGTTAGCGCCCAGAAGGTGCCTTACAGACGTCATTTCCCTAATGCTCTCCTCCCCAGCAGAGACGTGTGCAGGTGGTTTGGACCTGCCCCTGCGTGTCTGGGCTCCCGTCCACAGCCCCAGCTCAGGGAAGCAGCTCCTCAGCCAAGACCTGTAGGAGGCGTGGGGCGCCCCCGCCTGGAAGCCTGGTGCACAGCATGCGGGAAGAGAGCCTCCTTGGGAGAAGAGGAGGCAGCCCAGATGCGTGCGGCTGCATTCACTGCTTTGGCGGAGCCGAGTGCGCCTCCAGTACGGCAGAGCTCCAGCTCTGCTCAGAGGCCCGATCTGGCAGAGTTGCTGGCGTTAGGCTGCTCTATCCTGGGCGAGCCTGGCCCAGACTTGCCTCGCACATAGGCTTCCAGTCCAGGAAGGAGCGGGCTGCGCAAGACTGGGAGATGCTACTGGCGCCTTTCTGGCCTCAGCTCCACTCCTGCCTTGCCTTTGCACCTAGTCCCCAGGCGTTCTTGTGGAGTGCTTAGTTGCCGGTGGGTTGCACACTGCCAAGCACTCCAGCAGTGAGGGCTCTATTAGAGGAAAAGGGAGGACAACTGCTGGGCTCCTCAAGCGATTGCTTGACCGCCCAGACTCAGCACAGCACGGAGAGCACAAGGCTCACAGGACCCCTGGCTGGGGTCTGCAGCCCCACACACGCGGAGGCTGACTCGGTGAGCGCCCAGAAGTTGCCTGACAGACGTCATTTCCCTAGAGCTCTCCTCCCCAGCAGAGACGTGTGCAGGTGGTTAGGGCCTGCCCCTGCGTTTCTGGGCTCCCGTCCACAGCCCCAGCTCAGGGAAGCAGCTCCTCAGCCAAGACCTGTGGGAGGCGCAGGGGGCCCCGCCTGGAAGCCTAGTTTACAGCATGCGGGAAGCGAGCCTCCTTGGGAGAAGGTGAGGCAGCCCAGCTGCGTGCGACTGCAATCACTGCTTTGGCGGATCCGAGTGCCCCTCCATTACGGCAGAGCTCCAGCTCTGCTCAGAGGCCCGCTCTGACAGAGTTGCTGGCGTGAGGCTGCTCTGCCCTGGGCGAGCCTTTCCCAGACCTGCTGCACGTTAGGCTTCCAGTCCAGATAGGAGCGGGCTGCGTGAGACTGGGAGATGCTACTGGCGCCTTCCTGGCCTCAGCTTCACTCCTGCATTGCCTTTGCACCTAGTCCCCAGGCGTTCTTGTGAAAGGCTTAGTTGCCGGTGGGTTGCACACTGCCAATCCCTCCAGCCGTGAGTGCTCTATTTTAGGCAAAGGGAGGGCTACTGCAAGTCGCCTCTTGCGTTTGCTTGACCGCCCAGAATCTGCACAGCACGGAAAGCACAAGGCTCACAGGGCCCCTGCCTGGGGTCTGCAGCCCCACACACCGGAGGGGAACTCCGGGAGCGCCCAGAAGGTGCCTGACAGACGTCATTTCCCTAGTGCTCTCCTCCCAAGCAGAGACGTGTGCAGGTGGTTGGGGCCTGCCCTTGAGTGTCTGGACTCCCTTCCACAGCCCCACCTCAGGGAAGCAGCTCCTCAGCTAAGACCTGTAGGACGCGTGGGGCGCCCCCGCCTGGAAGCCTAGTTTACAGCATGCCGGAAGCGAGCCTCCTCAGTACAAGAGAAGGCAGCCCAGCTGCGTGCGGCTGCAATCACTACTTTGGCAGAGCCGAGTGCCCCTCAAGTACGGCAGAGCTCCAGCTCTGCTCAAGGCCAGATCTGGCAGAGCTGCTGGCGTGAGGCTACTCTGCCCTGGGCGAACCTTGCCCAGACTTGCCTCGCGGCTAGGCTTCCAGTCCAGGAAGGAGCAGGCTGCGCGAGACTTGGAGATGCTACTGGCGCCTTCCTGGCCTCAGCTCCACTCCTGCCTTGCCTTTGCACCTAGTCCCCAGGCGTTCTTGTGGAGGGCTTAGTTGCCGGTGGGTTGCACACTGCCAAGCGCTCCAGCAGTGAGGGCTCTATTAGAGGCAATGGGAGGGCAACTGCAGGGCTCCTCCAGCGGTTGCTTGACCGCCCAGACTCAGCACAGCACGGAGAGCAAAAGGCTCACAGGGCCCCTGGCTGGGGTCTGCAGCCCCACACTCCGGAGGTGAACTCCGGGAGAGCCCAGAAGGTGCCTGAGAGTCGTCATTTCACTAGTGCTCTCCTCCCCAGCAGAGACGTGTGTAGGTGGTTGGGGCCTGCCCCTGCGTGTCTGGGCTCCAGTCCACAGCCCCAGCTCACGGAAGCAGCTCCTGAGCCAAGACCTGTGGGAGGCGCAGGGGGCCCCTCCTGGAAACCTAGTTTACAGCATGCGGGAAGCCAGCCTCCTCGGGAGAAGAGAAGGCAGCCATGCTGTGTGCGGCTGCATTCACTGCTTTGGCGGAGCCGATTGCGCCTCCAGTACGGCAGAGCTCCAGCTCTGCTCAGAGTCCGGATCTGGCAGAGTTGCTTGCGTTAGGCTGCTCTGTCCTGGGCGAGCCTTGCCCAGACTTGCCTCGCACATAGGCTTCCAGTCCAGGAAGGAGCGGGCTGCGCGAGACTGGGAGATGCTGCTGGCGCCTTCCTGGCCTCAGCTCCACTCCTGCCTTGCCTTTGCACCTAGTTCCCAGGCGTTCCTGTGGAGGGCTTAGTTGCCGGTGGGTTGCACACTGCCAAGTGCTCCAGCAGTGAGGGCTCTATTAGAGGCAATGGGAGGGCAACTGCAGGGCTCCTCCAGCGGCTGCTTGACCGCCCAGACTCAGCACAGCACGGAGAGCAGAAGGCTCACAGGGCCCCTGGCTGTGGTCTGCAGTCCAACACACGCGGAGGCTGACACGGTGAGCGCCCAGAAGGTGCCTGAGAGACGTCATTTCCCTAGTGCTCTCCTCCCCAGCAGAGACATGTGCAGGTGGTTGGGGCCTGGCCCTGCGTGTCTGGGCTCCCGTCCACAGCCCCACCTCAGGGAAGCAGCTCCTCAGCCAAGACCTGTGGGAGGCGCTGGGGCCCCGCCTGGAAGCCCAGTTTACAGCATGCGGGAAGCGAGCGTCCTTGGGAGAAGGGGAGGCAGCACAGCTGCGTGCGGCTGCAATCACTGCTTTGGCGGAGCCGAGTGCCCCTCCAGTACGGCAGAGCTCCAGCTCTGCTCAGAGGCCCGATCTGGCAGAGTTGCTGGCGTGAGGCTGCTCTGCCCTTGGCGAGCCTTGCCCAGACTTGCCGCACGTTAGGCTTCCAGTCCAGAAAGGAGCGGGCTGCGTGAGACCTGGAGATGCTACTGGCGCCTTCCTGGCCTCAGCTCCACTCCTGCCTTGCCTTTGCACCTAGTCCCCAGGCGTTCTTGTGGAGGGCTTAGTTGCCGGTGGGTTGCACACTGCCAAGCGCTCCAGAAGTGAGGGCTCTATTAGAGGCAATGGGAGGGCAACTGCAGGGCTCCTCCAGCGGTTGCTTGACCGCCCAGACTCAGCACAACACGGAGAGCAAAAGGCTCACAGGGCCCCTGGCTGGGGTCTGCAGCCCCACACTCCGGAGGTGAACTCCGGGAGAGCCCAGAAGGTGCCTGACAGACGTCATTTCCCTAGTGCTCTCCTCCCCAGCAGAGACGTGTGCCGGTGCTTGGGGCCTGCCCCTGCGTGTCTGGGCTCCCGTCCACAGCCCCAGCTCAGGGAAGCAGCTCCTGAGCCAAGACCTGTGGGAGGCGCAGGGGGCCCCGCCTGGAAGCCTAGTTTACAGCATGCGGGAAGTGAGCCTCCTCGGGAGAAGAGAAGGCAGCCCTGCTGTGTGGGGCTGCATTCACTGCTTTGGCGGAGCCGAGTGCGCCTCCAGTACGGAAGAGCTCCAGCTCTGCTCAGAGACCCGATCTGGCAGAGCTGCTGGCGTGAGGCTGCTCTGCCCTGGGCGAGCCTTGCCCAGACTTGCCTCGCGGCTAGGCTTCCAGTCCAGGAAGGAGCAGGCTGTGCGAGACTTGGAGATGCTGCTGGCGCCTTCCTGGCCTCAGCTCCACTCCTGCCTTGCCTTTGCACCTAGTCCCCAGGCGTTCTTGTGGAGGGCTTAGTTGCCGGTGGGTTGCACACTGCCAAGCGCTCCAACAGTGAGGGTTCTATTAGAGGCAAAGGGAGGGCTACTGCAAGTAGCCTCTTGCGTTTTCTTGACCGTCCAGACTCAGCACAGCACGGAAAGTACAAGGCTCACAGGGCCCCTGGCTGGGGTCTGCAGCCCCACACACCGGAGGTGAACTCCGGATGCGCCCAGAAGGTGCCTGACAGACGTCATTTCCCTAGTGCTCTCCTTCCCTGCAGAGACGTTGGAAGGTGGTTGGGGCCTGCCCCTGCGTGTCTGGGCTCCCGTCCACAGCCTCAGCTCAGGGAAGCAGCTCCTGAGTCAAGACCTGTGGGAGGCGCGGAGGGGCCCACCTGGAAGCCTAGTTTACAGCATGTGGGAAGCGAGCCTCCTCGGGAGAAGAGAAGGCAGCCTGGCTGCGTGCGGCTGCATTCACTGCTTTGGTGGAGCCGAGTGCGCCTCCAGTTCGGCAGAGCTCCAGCTCTGCTCAGCGGCCCGATCTGGCAGAGTTGCTGGCGTTAGGCTGCTCTGTTCTGGGCGAGCCTGGCCCAGACTTGCCTCGCACATAGGCTTCCAGTCCAGGAAGGAGCGGGCTGCGCGAGACTGGGAGATGCTACTGGCGCCTTTCTGGCCTCAGCTCCACTCCTGCCTTGCCTTTGCACCTAGTCCCCAGGCGTTCTTGTGGAGTGCTCAGTTGCCGGTGGGTTGCACACTGCCAAGCACTCCAGCAGTGAGGGCTCTATTAGAGGCAATGGGAGGGCAACTGCAGGGCTCCTCAAGCGATTGCTTGACCGCCCAGACTCAGCACAGCACGGAGAGCACAAGGCTCACAGGACCCCTGGCTGGGGTCTGCAGCCCCACACACGCGGAGGCTGACTCGGTGAGCCCCCAGAAGGTGCCTGACAGACGTCATTTCCCTAGAGCTCTCCTCCCCAGCAGAGACGTGTGCAGGTGGTTAGGGCCTGCCCCTGCGTTTCTGGGCTCCCGTCCACAGCCCCAGCTCAGGGAAGCAGCTCCTCAGCCAAGACCTGTGGGAGGCGCAGGGGGCCCCGCCTGAAAGCCTAGTTTACAGCATGCGGGAAGCGAGCCTCCTTGGGAGAAAGTGAGGCAACCCAGCTGCGTGCGACTGCAATCACTGCTTAACGGATCCGAGTGCCCCTCCATTACGGCAGAGCTCCAGCTCTGCTCAGAGGCCCGCTCTGGCAGAGTTGCTGGCGTGAGGCTGCTCTGCCCTGGGCGAGCCTTTCCCAGACCTGCCGCACGTTAGGCTTCCAGTCCAGATAGGAGCGGGCTGCGTGAGACTGGGAGATGCTACTGGCGCCTTCCTGGCCTCAGCTTCACTCCTGCATTGCCTTTGCACCTAGTCCCCAGGCGTTCTTGTGAAAGGCTTAGTTGCCGGTGGGTTGCACACTGCCAAGCGCTCCAGCCGTGAGGGCTCTATTAGAGGCAAAGGGACGGCTACTGCAAGTCGCCTCTTGCGTTTGCTTGACCGCCCAGAATCTGCACAGCACGGAAAGCACAAGGCTCACAGGGCCCCTGCCTGGGGTCTGCAGCCCCACACACCGGAGGGGAACTCCGGGAGCGCAAAGAAGGTGCCTGACAGACGTCATTTCCCTAGTGCTCTCCTCCCAAGCAGAGACGTGTGCAGGTGGTTGGGGCCTGCCCTTGAGTGTCTGGACTCCCTTCCACAGCCCCAGCTCAGGGAAGCAGCTCCTCAGCTAAGACCTGTAGGACGCGTGGGGCGCCCCCGCATGGAAGCCTAGTTTACAGCATGCCGGAAGCGAGCCTCCTCAGTACAAGAGAAGGCAGCCCAGCTGCGTGCGGCTGCAATCACTACTTTGGCAGAGCCGAGTGCCCCTCCAGTACGGCAGAGCTCCAGCTCTGCTCAAGGCCAGATCTGGCAGAGCTGCTGGCGTGAGGCTACTCTGCCCTGGGCGAACCTTGCCCAGACTTGCCTCGCGGCTAGGCTTCCAGTCCAGGAAGGAGCAGGCTGCGCGAGACTTGGAGATGCTACTGGCGCCTTCCTGGCCTCAGCTCCACTCCTGCCTTGCCTTTGCACCTAGTCCCCAGGCGTTCTTGTGGAGGGCTTAGTTGCCGGTGGGTTGCACACTGCCAAGCGCTCCAGCAGTGAGGGCTCTATTAGAGGCAATGGGAGGGCAACTGCAGGGCTCCTCCAGCGGTTGCTTGACCGCCCAGACTCAGCACAGCACGGAGAGCACAAGGCTCACAGGGCCCCTGGCTGGGGTCTGCAGCCCCACACTCCGGAGGTGAACTCCGGGAGAGCCCAGAAGGTGCCTGAGAGTCGTCATTTCACTAGTGCTCTCCTCCCCAGCAGAGACGTGTGTAGGTGGTTGGGGCCTGCCCCTGCGTGTCTGGGCTCCAGTCCACAGCCCCAGCTCAGGGAAGCAGCTCCTGAGCCAAGACCTGTGGGAGGCGCAGGGGGCCCCTCCTGGAAACCTAGTTTACAGCATGCGGGAAGCCAGCCTCCTCGGGAGAAGAGAAGGCAGCCCTGCTGTGTGCGGCTGCATTCACTGCTTTGGCGGAGCTGAGTGCGCCTCCAGTACGGCAGAGCTCCAGCTCTGCTCAGAGTCCGGATCTGGCAGAGTTGCTTGCGTTAGGCTGCTCTGTCCTGGGCGAGCCTTGCCCAGACTTGCCTCGCACATAGGCTTCCAGTCCAGGAAGGAGCGGGCTGCGCGAGACTGGGAGATGCTGCTGGCGCCTTCCTGGCCTCAGCTCCACTCCTGCCTTGCCTTTGCACCTAGTTCCCATGCGTTCCTGTGGAGGGCTTAGTTGCCGGTGGGTTGCACACTGCCAAGTGCTCCAGCAGTGAGGGCTCTATTAGAGGCAATGGGAGGGCAACTGCAGGGCTCCTCCAGCGGCTGCTAGACCGCCCAGACTCAGCACAGCACGGAGAGCACAAGGCTCACAGGGCCCCTGGCTGGGGTCTACAGCCCCACAAACGCGGAGGCCGAGTCGGTGAGTGCGCAGAAGGTGCCTGACAGACGTCATTTCCCTAGTGCTCTCCTCCCCAGCAGAGACGTGTGCAGGTGGTTGGGGCCTGCCCCTGCGTGTCTGGGCTCCTGTCCACAGCCGCAGCTCAGGGAAGCAGCTCCTGAGCCAAGACCTGTGGGAGGCTCAGGGGGCCCCGCCTGGAAGCCTAGTTTACAGCATGCGGGAAGCGAGACTCCTCGGGAGAAGAGGAGCCAGCCCAGCTGCGTGCGGCTGCAATCAATACTTTGGCGGAGCCGAGTGCCCCTCCAGTACGGCAGTGCTCCAGCTCTGCTCAGAGGCTCGATCTGGCAGAGTTGCTTGCGTGAGGCTGCTCTGCCCTGGGCGAGCCTTGCCCAGACTTGCCTCGTGGCTAGGCTTCCAGTCCAGGAAGGAGCAGGCTGCGTGAGACTGGGAGATGCTACTGGCGCCTTCCTGGCCTCAGCTCCACTCCTTCCTTGCCTTTGCACCTAGTCCACAGACGTTCTTGTGGAGGGCTTAGTTGCCGGTGTGTTGCACACTGCCAAGCGCTCCAGCAGTGAGGGCTCTATAAGAGGCAATGGGAGGGCAACTGCAGGGCTCCTCCAGCGGTTGCTTGACCGCCCAGACAGCACAGCACGGAGAGCCCAAGGCTCACAGGGCCCCTGGCTGGGGTCTGCAGCCCCACACACCGGAGGGGAATTCCGGGAGCGCCCAGAAGGTGCCAGACAGACGTCATTTTCCTAGTGCTCTCCTCCTCAGCAGAGACGTGTGCAGGTGGTTGGGCCTGCCCTTGAGTGTCTGGACTTCCTTCCACAGCCCCAGCTCAGGGAAGGAGTTCCTCAGCTAAGACCTGTAGGAGGCGCGGGGCGCCCCCGCCGGGAAGCCTAGTTTACAGCATGCCGGAAGCGAGCCTCCGCAGTACAAGAGAAGGCAGCCCAGCTGCGTGCGATTGCAATCAGTACTTTGGCGGAGCCGAGTGCCCCTCCAGTACGGCAGAGCTCCAGCTCTGCTCAAAGGTCCGATCTCTCATAGTTGCTGGCGTGAGCCTCCTGTGCCCTGGGCGAGCCTTGCCCAGACTTGCCTCGCGTAGGCTTCCTGTCCAGAAAGGAGCGGGCTGCGCGAGACTGGGAGATGCTACTGGCGCCTTCCTGGCTTCAGCTCCACTCCTGCCTTGCCTTTGCAGCTAGTCCCCAGGCGTTCTTGTGGAGGGCTTAGTTGCCGGTGGGTTGCACACTGCCAAGCGCTCCAGCAGTGAGGCCTCTATTAGAGGCAATGGGAGGGCAACTGCAGGGCTCCTCCAGCGGTTGCTTGACCGCCCAGACTCAGCACAGCACGGAGAGCAAAAGGCTCACAGGGCCCCTGGCTGGGGTCTGCAGCCCCACACTCCGGAGGTGAACTCCGGGAGAGCCCAGAAGGTGCCTGAGAGACGTCATTTCCCTAATACTCTCCTTCCCAGCAGAGACGTGTGCAGGTGGTTGGGGCCTGCCCCTGCGTGTCTGGGCTCCGGTCCACAGCCCCAGCTCAGGGAAGCAGCTCCTGAGTCAAGACCAGTGGGAGGCGCGGGGGGCCTCCCCTGGAAGCCTAGTTTACAGCATGCGGGAAGCGAGCCTCCTCGGGAGAAGAGAAGGCAGCCCGGCTGCGTGCGGCTGCATTCACTGTTTGGGCGGAGCCGAGTGCGCCTCCAGTACGGCAGAGCTCCAGCTCTGCTCAGACTCCGGATCTGGCAGAGTTGATTGCGTTAGGCTGCTCTGTCTGAGCGAGCCTTGCTCAGACTTCCCTCGCACATAGGCTTCCAGTCCAGGAAGGAGCGGGCTGCGCGAGACTGGGAGATGCTTCTGGCGCATTCCTGGCCTCAGCTCCACTCCTGCCTTGCCTTTGCACCTAGTTCCCAGGCGTTCTTGTGGAGGGCTTAGTTGCCGGTGGGTTGCACACTGCCAAGCGCTCCAGCAGTGAGGGCTCTATTAGAGGCAATGGGAGGGCAACTGCAGGGCTCCTCCAGCGGTTGCTTGACCGCCCAGACAGCACAGCACGGAGAGCCCAAGGCTCACAGGGCCCCTGGCTGGGGTCTGCAGCCCCACACACCGGAGGGGAATTCCGGGAGCGCCCAGAAGGTGCCAGACAAACGTCATTTTCCTAGTGATCTCCTCCCCAGCAGAGACGTGTGCAGGTGGTTGGGGCCTGCCCTTGAGTGTCTGGACTCCCTTCCACAGCCCCAGCTCAGGGAAGCAGTTCCTCAGCTAAGACCTGTAGGAGGCGCGGGGCGCCCCCGCCGGGAAGCCTAGTTTACAGCATGCCGGAAGCGAGCCTCCTCAGTACAAGAGAAGGCAGCCCAGGTGCGTGCGGCTGCAATCAGTACTTTGGCGGAGCCGAGTGCCCCTCCAGTATGGCAGAGCTCCAGCTCTGCTCAAAGGCCCGATCTCTCAGAGTTGCTGGTGTGAGGCTGCTGTGCCCTGGGTGAGCCTTGCCCAGACTTGCCTCGCGTTAGGCTTCCAGTCCAGAAAGGAGCGGGCTGCACGAGACTGGGAGATGCTACTCGCGCCTTCCTGCCTCAGCTTCACTCCTGCCTTGCCTTTGCACCTAGTCCCCAGGCGTTCTTGTGGAGGGCTTAGTTGCCGGTGGGTTGCACACTGCCAAGCGCTCCAGCAGTGAGGCCTCTATTAGAGGCAATGGGAGGGCAACTGCAGGGCTCCTCCAGCGGTTGCTTGACCGCCCAGACTCAGCACAGCACGGAGAGCACAAGGCTCACAGGGCCCCTGGCTGGGGTCTGCAGCCCCACACACCAGAGTTGAACTCCGGGAGCGCCCAGAAGGTGCCTGAGTTCCCTCATTTCCCTAGTGCTCTCCTCCCAGGCAGAGACGTGTGCAGGTGGTTGGGGCCTGCCCCTGCGTGTCTGAGCTCCTGTCCACAGTCCCAGCTCAGGGAAGCAGCTCCTTAGCCAAGACCTGTGGGAGGCGCAGGGGGCCCCGCCTGGAAGCCTAGTTTACAGCATGCGGGAAGCGAGTCTCCTCGGGAGAAGAGGAGCCAGCCCAGCTGCGTGCGGCTGCAATCTCTGCTTTGGCGGAGCCGAGTGCCCCTCCAGTACGGCAGAGCTCCAGTTCTGCTCAGAGGCCCGATCTGGCAGAGTTGCTGGCGTGAGGCTGCTCTGCCCAGGGCGAGATTTGCCCAGACTTGCCTCGCGGCTATTCTTCCAGTCCAGGAAGGAGCAGGCTGCGCGAGACTGGGAGATGCTACTGGCGCCTTCCTGGCCTCAGCTCCACTCCTGCCTTGCCTTTGCACCTAGTCCCCAGGCTTTCTTGTGAAAGGCTTAGTTGCCAGTGGGTTGCACACTGCCAAGCGCTCCAGCCGTGAGGGCTCTATTAGAGGCAAAGGGAGGGCTACTGCAAGTCGCCTCTTGCGTTTGCTTGACCGCCCAGACTCAGCACAGCACGGAAAGTACAAGGCTCACAGGGCCCCTGGCTAGGGTCTGCAGCCCCACACACCGGAGGGGAACTGCGTTAGCGCCCAGAAGGTGCCTGACAGACGTCATTTCCCTAGTGCTCTCCTCCCCAGCAGAGACGTGTGAAGGTGGTTGGGGCCTGCCCTTGAGTGTCTGGACTCCCTTCCTCAGCCCCAGGTCAGGGAAGCAGCTCCTCAGCTAAGACCTGTAGGAGGCGCGGGGCGCCCCCACCGGGAAGCCTAGTTTACAGCATGCCGGAAGCGAGCCTCCTCAGTACAAGAGAAGGCAGCACAAGTGCGTGCGGCTGCAATGAGTACTTTGGCGGAGCCGAGTGCCCCTCCAGTATGGCAGAGCTCAAACTCTGCTCAAAGGCCCGATCTCTCAGAGTTGCTGGCGTGAGGCTGCTGTGCCCTGCGCGAGCCTTGCCCAGACTTGCCTCACGTTAGGTTTCCAGTCCAGAAAGGAGCGGGCTGCGTGAGACTGGGAGATGCTACTGGCGCCTTCCTGGCCTCAGCTCCACTCCTGCCTTGCATTTGCACCTAGTCCCCAGGCGTTCTTGTGGAGGGGGTAGTTGCCATTGGGTTGCACACTGGCAAGCGCTCCAGCAGTGAGGGCTCTATTAGAGGCAATGGGAGGGCAACTGCAGGGCTCCTCCAGCGGCTGCTTGACCGCCCAGACTCAGCACAGCACGGAGAGCACAAGGTTCACAGGGCCCCTGGCTGGGGTCTGCAGCCCCACATACGCGGAAACTGACTCGGTGAGGGCCCAGAAGGTGCCTGACAGACGTCATTTCCCTAGTGATCTCCTCCCCAGCAGCGACGTGTGCAGGTGGTTGGGGCCTGCCCCTGCGTGTCTGGGCTCCCGTCCACAGCCCCAGCTCAGTGTAGCAGCTCCTGAGCCAAGACATGTGGGCGGCGAGGGGGGCCCCGCCTGGAAGGCTAGTTTACAGCATGCGGGAAGCGAGCCTCCTCGGGAGAAGAGAAGGCAGCCCTGCTGTGTGCGGCTGCATTCACTGCTTGGGCGGAGCCGAGGGTGCCTCCAGTGCGGCAGAGCTCCAGCTCTGCTCAGAGGCCCGATCTGGCAGAGTTGCTGGCGTGAGGCTGCTCTGCCCTTGGCGAGCCTTGCCCAGACTTGCCGCACGTTGGGCTTCCAGTCCAGAAAGGAGCGGGCTGCGTGAGACAGGGAGATGCTACTGGCGCCTTCCTGGCCTCAGCTCCACTCCTGCCTTGCCTTTGCACCTAGTCCCCAGGCGTTCTTGTGGAGGGCTTAGTTGCCGGTGGGTTGCACACTGCCAAGCGCTCCAGCAGTGAGGGCTCTATTAGAGGCAATGGGAGGGCAACTGCAGGGCTCCTCCAGCGGTTGGTTGACCGCCCAGACTCAGCACAGCACGGAGAGCACAAGGCTCACAGGGCCCCTGGCTGGGGTCTGCAGCCCCACACACCGGAGGTGAACTCCGGGAGCGCCCAGAAGATGACTGACAGACGTCATTTCCCTAGTGCTCTCCTCCCCAGCAGAGACGTGTGCAGGTGGTTGGGGCCTGCCCCTGCGTGTCTGGGCTCCCGTCCACAGCCCCACCTCAGGGAAGCAGCTCCTCAGCCAAGACCTGTGGGAGGCGCAGGGGGCCCCGCCTGGAAGCCCAGTTTACAGCATGCGGGAAGCGAGCGTCCTTGGGAGAAGGGGAGGCAGCCCAGCTGCGTGCGGCTGCAATCACTGCTTTGGCGGAGCCGAGTGCCCCTCCAGTACGGCAGAGCTCCAGCTATGCTGAAGGCCAGATCTGGAAGAGCTGCTGGCGTGAGGCTGCTCTGCCCTGGGCGAACCTTGCCCAGACTTGCCTCGCGGCTAGGCTTCCAGTCCAGGAAGGAGCAGGCTGTGCGAGACTGGGACATACTACTGGCGCCTTCCTGGCCTCATGTCCACTCCTGCCTTGCCTTTGCACCTAGTCCCCAGGCGTTCTTGTGGAGGGCTTAGTTGCCGGTGGGTTGCACACTGCCAAGCGCTCCAGAAGTGAGGGCTCTATTAGAGGCAATGGGAGGGCAACTGCAGGGCTCCTTCAGCGGTTGCTTGACCGCCCAGACTCAGCACAGCACGGAGAGCACAAGGTTCACAGGGCCCCTGACTGGGGTCTGCAGCCCCACACAGGCGGAAGGCTGACTCGGTGAGCGCCCAGAAGGTGCCTGACAGACGTCATTTCCCTAGGGCTCCCCACCCCAGCAGAGAAATGTGCAGGTGGTTTGGGCCTGCCCCTGCGTGTCTGGGCTCCCGTCCACAGCCCCAGCTCAGGGAAACAGCTCCTCAGCCAAGAACTGAAGGAGGCGCACGGCGCCCCCGCCTGGAATCCTAGTGCACAGCATGCGGGAAGCCACCCTCCTTGGGAGAAGAGGAGGCAGCCCAGATGCCTGCGGCTGCAATCACTGCTTGGGCGGAGCCGAGAGTGCCTCCTGTACGGCAGAGCTCCAGCTCTGCTCAGAGGCCCGATCTGGCAGAGTTGCTGGCGTGAGGCTGCTTTGCCCTGGGCGAGCCTTGCCCAGACTTTCCTCGAGGCTAGGCTTCCAGTGCAGGAAGGAGCAGGCTGCGCGAGATTTGGAGATGCTACTGGCGTCTTCCTGGCCTCAGCTCCACTCCTGCCTTGCCTTGGCACCTAGTCCCCTGGCGTTCTTGTGGAGGGCTTGTTGCCGGTGGGTTGCACACTGCCAAGCGCTCCAGCAGTGAGGGCTCTATTAGAGGCAATGGGAGGGCAACTGCAGGGCTCCTCCAGCGGTTGCTTGACCGCCAAGACTCAGCACAGCACGGAGAGCACAAGGCTCACAGGGCCCCTGGCTGGGGTCTGCAGCCCCACACACTCAGAGGCTGCCTCGATGAGCGGCCAGAAGATGCCTGACAGACGTCATTTCCCTAGTGCTCTCCTCCCCAGCAGAGACGTGTGCAGGTGGTTGGGGCCTGCCCCTGCGTGTCTGGGCTCCCGTCCACAGCCCCAGCTCAGGGAAGCAGCTCCTGAGCCCAGACCTGTGGGAGGCGCAGGTGGCCCCGCCTGGAAGCCTAGTTTACAGCATGCGGGAAGCGAGTCTCCTCGGGAGAAGAGGAGCCCGTCCAGCTGCGTGAGGCTGCATTCACTGCTTTGGCGGAGCCGAGTGCCACTCCAGTGCGGCAGAGGTCCAGCTCTGCTCAGAGGCCCGATCTGGCAGAGTTGCTGGCTTGAGGCTGCTCTGCCCAGGGCGAGCTTTGCCCAGACTTGCCTCGCGGCTAGGCTTCTAGTTCAGAAAGGAGCGGGCTGCGCGAGACTGCGAGATGCTACTGGCGCCTTCCTGGCCTCAGCTCCACTGCTGCCTTGCCTTTGCACTAACTCCCCAGGCGTTCTTGTGGAGGGCTTAGTTACCGGTGGGTTGCACACTTCCAAGCGCTCCAGCTTGAGGGCTCTATTAGAGGCAAAGTGAGGGCAACTGGAAGTCTATTCTTACGGTTGCTTGACCGCCCAGACTCAGCACAGCACTTAGAGCACAAGGCTCACAGGATCCCTGGCTGGGGTCTGCAGCCCGAAACACGCGGAGGCTGACTCGGTGAGCGCCCAGAAGGTGCCTGACAGACGTCATTTCCCTAGTGCTCTCCTCCACAGCAGAGACGTGTGCAGGTGGTGGGGCTTGCCCCTGCGTGATGGGCTCCCGTCCACAGCCCCAGCTCAGGGAAGGAGTTCCTGAGCCAAGACCTGTGGGAGGCGCAGGGGGCCCCGGCTGGTAGCCTAGTTTACAGCATGCGGGATGCGAGCCTCCTCGGGAGAAGAGAAGGCAGGCCGGCTGCGTGCGGCTCCATTCACTGCTTGGGCGGAGCCGAGTGCGCTTCCAGTACGGCAGAGCTCCAGCACTGCTCAGAGGCCTGATCTGGCAGAGTTACTTGCGTTAGGCTGCTCTGTCCTGGGCGAGCCTTGCCCAGACTTGCCTCGCACATAGGCTTCCAGTCCAGGAAGGAGCGGGCTGCCTGAGACTGGGAGATGCTACTGGCGCCTTCCTGGCCTCAGCTCCACTCCTGCCTTGCCTTTGCACCTAGTCCCCAGGCGTTCTTGTGGAGGGCTTAGTTGCCGGTGGGTTGCACACTGCCAAGCGCTCCAGCCGTGAGAGCTCTATTAGAAGCAAAGGGAGGGCTACTGCAAGTCGCCTCTTGCGTTTGCTTGACCGCCCAGACTCAGCACAGCACGGAAAGTACAAGGCTCACAGGGCCCCTGGCTGGGGTCTGCAGCCCCACACACCGGAGGGGAACTCCGGGAGCGCCCAGAAGGTGCCTGGCAGACGTCATTTCCCTAGTGCTCTCCTCCCCAGCAGAGACGTGTGCAGGTGGTTGGGGCCTGCCCTTGAGTGTCTGGACTCCCTTCCACAGCCCCAGCTCAGGGAAGCAGCTCCTCAGCTAAGACCTGTAGGAGGTGCGGGGCGCCCCCGCCGGGAAGCCTAGTTTGCAGCATGCCGGAAGCGAGCCTCCTCAGTACAAGAAAAGGCAGCCCAGCTGCGTGCGGCTGCAATCAGTACTTTGGCAGAGCCGAGTGCCCCTCCAGTATGGCAGAGCTCCAGCTCTGCTCAAAGGCCCGATCTCTCAGAGTTGCTGGCGTGAGGCTGCTGTGCCCTGAGCGAGCCTTGCCCAGACTTGCCTCGCGTTAGGCTTCCAGTCCAGAAAGGAGCAGGCTCCACGAGACTGGGAGATGATACTGGCGCCTTCCTGGCCTCAGCTCCACTCCTGCCTTGCATTTGCACCTACTCCCCAGGCGTTATTGTGGAGGGGTTAGTTGCCAGTGGGTTGCACACTGCCAAGCGCTCCAGCAGTGAGGGCTCTATTAGAGGCAATGGGAGGCCAACTGCAGGGCTCCTCCAGCGGTTGCTTGACCGCCCAGACTCAGCACAGCACGGAGAGCACAAGGCTCACAGGGCCCCTGGCTGGGGTCTGCAGTCCAACACACGCGGAGGCTGACTCGGTGAGCGCCCAGAAGGTGCCTGACAAACGTCATTTCCCTAGTGCTCTCCTCGCCAGCAGAGACATGTGCAGGTGGTTGGGGCCTGGCCCTGCGTGTCTGGGATCCCGTCCACAGCCCCACCTCAGGGAAGCAGCTCCTCAGCCAAGACCTGTGGGAGGCGCAGGGGGCCCCGCCTGAAAGCCCAGTTTACAGCATGCGGGAAGCGAGCGTCCTTGAGAGAAGGGGAGGCAGCCCAGCTGTGTGCGGCTGCATTCACTGCTTTGGCGGAGCCGAGTACGCCTCCAGTACGGCAGAGCTCCAGCTCTGCTCAGAGGCCTGATCTGGCAGAGTTGCTGGCGTGAGGCTGCTCTGCCCTGGGCGAGCATTGCCCAGACTTGCCTCTCGGCTAGGCTTCTAGTCCAGGAAGGAGCAGGCTGCGCGAGACTGGGAGATGCTACTGGCGCCTTCCTGGCCTAAGCACCACTCTTGCCTTGCATTTGCACCTAGACCCCAGGCGTTCTTGTGGTGGGCTTAGTTGCCGGTGGGTTGCACACTTCAAAGAGCACAAGCTTGAGGGCTCTATTAGAGGCAAAGTGAGGGCAAGTGGAAGTCTATTCTTACGGTTGCTTAACCACTCAGACTCAGCACAGCACGGAGAGCACAAGGCTCACAGGGTCCCTGGCTGGTGTCTGCAGCCCCACACACGCGAAGGCTGCCTCGGTGAGCGACCAGAAGGTGCCTGACAGACGTCATTTCTCTAGTGTTCTCCTCCCCAGCAGAGATATGTGCAGGTGGTTGGGGCCTGCCCCTGCGTGTCTGGGCTACCGTCCACAGCCCCAGCTCAGTGTAGCAGCTCCTGAGCCAAGACATGTGGGCGGCGAGGGGCGCCCCGCCTGGAAGACTAGTTTACAGCATGCGGGAAGCGAGCCTCCTCGGGAAAAGAGAAGGCAGCCCTGCTGTGTGCGGCTGCATTCACTGCTTGGGCGGAGCCGAGGGTCCTCCAGTACGGCAGAGCTCCAGCTCTGCTCAGAGGCCGGATCTGGCAGAATTGCTGGCGTGAGGCTGCTCTGCCCTGGGCGAGCCTTGCCCAGACTTGCTGCACGTTAGGCTTCCAGTCCAGAAAGGAGCGGGCTGCGTGAGACTGGGAGATGCTACTGGCGCCTTCCTGGCCTCAGCTCCACTCCTGCCTTGCCTTTGCACTTAGTCCCCAGGCGTTCTTGTGGAGGGCTTAGTTGCCGGTGGGTTGCACACTGCCAAGCGCTCCAGCAGTGAGGGCTCTATTAGAGGCAATGGGAGTGCAACTGCAGGGCTCCTTCAGCGGTTGCTTGACCGCTCAGACTCAGCACAGCATGGAGAGCACAAGGCTCACAGGGCCCCTGGCTGGTGTCTGCAGCCCCACACAGGCGGAGGCTGACTCGGTGAGCGCCCAGAAGGTGCATGACAGACATCATTTCCCTAGGTCTCCCCACCCCAGCAGAGAAATGTGCAGGTGGTTTGGGCCTGCCCCTGCGTGTCTGGGCTCCCGTCCACAGCCCCAGCTCAGGGAAACAGCTCCTCAGCCAAGAACTGAAGGAGGCGCGCGGCGCCCCCGCCTGGAAGCCTAGTGCACAGCATGCGGGAAGCGACCCTCCTTGGGAGAAGAAGAGGCAGCCCAGATGCCTGCGGCTGCAATCACTGCTTGGGCGGAGCCGAGAGCGCCTCCAGTACGGCAGAGCTCCACCTCTGCTCAGAGGCCCGATCTGGCAGAGTTGCTGGCGTGAGGCTGCTTTGCCATGGGCGAGCCTTGCCCAGACTTGCCTCTCGGCTAGGCTTCCAGTGCAGGAAGGAGAAGGCTGCGCGAGATTTGGAGATGCTACTGGCGCCTTCCTGGCCTCAGCTCCACTCCTGCCTTGCCTTTGCACCTAGTCCCCTAGCGTTCTTGTGGAGGGCATAGTTGCCGGTGGGTTGCACACTGCCAAGCGCTCCAGCAGTGAGGGCTCTATTAGAGGCAATGGGAGGGCAACTGCAGGGCTCCTCCAGCGGTTACTTGACCGCCCAGACTCAGCACAGCACGGAGAGCACAAGGCTCACAGGGCCCCTGGCTGGGGTCTGCAGCCCCACACACTCGGAGGCTGACTCGATGAGCGCCCAGAAGGTGCCTGACAGACGTCATTTCCCTAGTGCTCTCCTCCCCAGCAGAGACGTGTGCAGGTGGTTGGGGCCTGCCCCTGCGTGTCTGGGCTCCCGTCCACAGCCCCAGCTCTGGGAAGCACCTCCTGAGCCAAGACCTGTGGGAGGCGCAGGTGGCCCCTCCTGGAAGCCTTGTTTACAGCATGCGGGAAGCGAGCCTCCTCGGGAGAAGAGAAAGCAGCCCTGTTGTGTGCGGCTGCATTCACTGCTTTGGCGGAGCCGAGTGCGCCTCCAGTACGGCAGAGCTCCAGCTATGCTCAAGACCAGATCTGGCAGAGCTGCTGGCGTGAGGCTGCTCTGCCCTGGGCGAACCTTGCCCAGACTTGCCTTGCGGCTAGGCTTCAAGTCCAGGAAGGAGCAGGCTGCGCGAGAGTGGGAGATGCTACTGGCGCCTTCCTGGCCTCAGCTCCACTCCTGCCTTGCCTTTGCACCTAGTCCCCAGGCGTTCTTGTGGAGGGCTTAGTTGCCGGTGGGTTGCACACTGCCAAGCTCTCCAGCAGTGAGGGCTCTATTAGAGGCAATGGGAGGGCAACTGCCGGGCTCCTCCAGCGGTTGCTTGACCGCCCAGACTCAGCACAGCACGGAGAGCACAAGGGTCACAGGGCCCCTGGCTGGGGTCTCAGCCCCACACACCTGAGGTGAACTCCGGGATCGCCCAGAAGGTGCCTGAGAGACGTCATTTCCCTAGTGCGCTCCTTCCCAGCAGAGACGAGTGCAGGTGGTTGGGGCCTGATCCTGCGTGTCTGGGCTCCCGTCCACAGCCCCAGCTCAGGGAAGCAGCTCCTGAGCCAAGACCTGTGGGAGGCGCAGGGGGCCCCGCCTGGAAGCCTAGTTTACAGCATGCGGGAAGCGAGCCTCCTCAGTACAAGAGAAGGCAGCCCAGCTGCGTGCGGCTGCAATCACTACTTTGGCAGAGCCGAGTGACACTACAGTACGGCAGAGCTCCAGCTCTGCTCAAAGGCCCGATCTCTCAGATTTGCTGGCGTGAGGCTGCTGTGCCCTGGGCGAGCCTTGCCCAGACTTGCCGCACGTTAGGCTTCCAGTCCAGAAAGGAGCGGGCTGCGCGAGACTGGGAGATGCTACTGGCGCCTTCCTGGCCTCAGCTCCACTCCTGCCTTGCCTTTGAATCTAGTCCCCAGGCGTTCTTGTGGAGGGCTTAGTTGCCGGTGGGTTCCACACTGCCAAGCGCTCCAGCAGTTAGGGCTCTATTAGAGGCAATGGGAGGGCAACTGGAAGTCTATTCTTACGGTTGCTTGAACGCCGAGACTCAGCACAGCACGGAGAGCACAAGGATCACAGGGCCACTGGCTGGGGTCTGCAGCCCCAAACACGCGGAGGCTGACTCGGTGAGCGCCCAGAAGGTGCCTGACAGACGTCATTTCCCTAGTGCTCTCTTCCCCAGCAGAGACGTGTGCAGGTGGTTAGGGCCTGCCCCTGCGTATCTGGACTCCCGTCCAAAGCCCCAGCTCAGGGAAGCAGCTCCTCAGCCAAGACCTTTGGGAGGCGCAGGGGGCCCTGCCTGGAAGCCTAGTTTACAGCAAGCGGGAAGCGAGCCTCCTTGGAAGAAGGGGAGCCAGCCCAGCTGCGTGCAGCTGCAATCACTGCTTTGGCGGAGTCGAGTGCCCCTCCATTACGGCAGAGCTCCAGCTCTGCTCAGAGGCCCGATCTGGCAGAGTTGCTGGCGTGAGGCTGCTCTGCCCTGGGCGAGCCTTGCCCAGACTTGGAGCATGTTAGGCTTCCAGTCCAGAAAGGAGCGGGCTGCGTGAGACTGGGAGATGCTACTGGCGCCTTCCTGGCCTCAGCTCCACTCCTGCCTTGCCTTTGCAGCTAGTCCCCAGGCGTCTTTGTGGAGGGCTTAGTTGCCGGTGGGTTGCACACTGCCAAGCGCTCCAGCAGTGAGGGCTCTATTAGAGGCAATGGGAGGGCAACTGCAGGGCTCCTCCAGCGGTTGCTTGACCGCCCAGACTCAGCACAGCACGGAGAGCACAAAGCTCACAGGACCCCTGGCTGGGGTCTGCAGCCCCACACACCTGAGGTGAACTCCGGGAGCGCCCAGAATGTGCCTGACAGATGTCATTTCCCTAGTGCTCTCCTCCCCAGCAGAGACATGTGCAGGTGTTTGTGGCCTATCCCTGCGTCTCTGGGCTCCCGTGCACAGCCCCACCTCAGGGAAGCAGCTCCTCAGCCAAGACCTGTGGGAGGCGCACGGGGCCCTGCCTGGAAGCCCAGTTTACAGCATGCGGGAAGCGAGCCTCCTTGGGAGAAGGGGAGGCAGCCCAGCTGCGTGGGGCTGCAATCACTGCTTTGGCGGTGCCGAGTGCCCCTCCAGTACGGAAGAGCTCAGGCTCTGCTCAGAGGCCGATCTGGCAGAGTTGCTGGCGTGGGGCTGCTCTGACCTGGGCGAGCCTTGCCCAGACTTGCCTCACGTTGGGCTTCCAGTCCAGAAAGGAGCGGGCTGCGTGAGACTGGGAGATGCTACTGGCGCCTTCCTGGCCTCAGCTCCACTCCTGCCTTGCCTTTGCACCTAGTCCCCAGGCGTTCTTGTGGACGGCTTAGTTGCCGGTGTGTTGCACACTGCCAAGCGCTCCAGCAGTGAGGGCTCTATTAGAGGCAAAGGGAGGGCAACTGCAAGTTTCCTCTTGCGGTTGCTTGACCGCCCAGACTCAGCACAGCACGGAGAGCCCAAGGCTCACAGGGCCCCTGGCTGGGGTCTGCAGCCCCACACACGTGGAAACTGACTCGGTGAGCGCCCAGAAGGTGCCTGACAGACTTTATTTCCCTAGTGCTCTCCTCCCCAGCAGAGACGTGTGCAGGTGGTTGGGGCCTGCCCCTGCGTGTCTGGGCTCCCGTCCACATCCCCAGCTCAGGGAAGCAGCTCCTGAGCCAAGACCTGTGGGAGGCGCAGGGGGCCCTGCCTGGAAGCCTAGTTTACAGCATGCGGGAAGCGAGCCTCCTCGGGAGAAGAGAATGCAGCCCTGCTGCGTGTTGCTGCATTCACTGCTTTGGCGGAGCCGAGTGCGCCTCCAGTACGGCAGAGCTCCAGCTCTGCTCAGAGGCCCGATCTGGCAGAGCTGCTGGCGTGACTCTGCTCTGCCCTGCGCGAGCCTTGCCCAGACTTGCCTCGCGGCTAGGCTTCCAGTCCAGGAAGGAGCAGGCTGCGCGAGACTGGGAGATTCTACTGGCGCCATCCTGGCCTCAGCTCCACTCCTGCCTTGCCTTTGCACCTAGTCCCCAGGCGTTCTTGTGGAGGGCTTAGTTACCGGTGGGTTGCACACTGCCAAGTGCTCCAGCAATGAGTGCTCTATTAGAGGCAATGGGAGGGCAACTGCAAGGCTCCTCCAGCGGTTGCTTGACCGCCCAGATTCAGCAAAGCACGGAGAGCACAAGGCTCACAGGGCCCCTGGCTAGGGTCTGCAGCCCCACACACGCGGAGTCTAACTCAGTTAGCGCCCAGAAGGTGCCTGACAGACGTCATTTCCCTAGTGCTCTCCTCCCCAGCAGAGACGTGTGCAGGGGGTTGGGGCCTGCCCTTGAGTGTCTGGACTCCCTTCCACAGCCCCAGCTCAGGGAAGCAGCTCCTCAGCTAAGACCTGTAGGAGGCGCGGGGCGCCCCCGCCGGGAAGCCTAGTTTACAGCATGCCGGAAGTGAGCCTCCTCAGTACAAGAGAAGGCAGCCCAGCTGCGTGCGAATGCAATCAGTACTTTGGCGGAGCCGAGTGCCCCTCCAGTACGGCAGAGCTCCAGCTCTGCTCAAAGGTCCGATCTCTCATAGTTGCTGGCGTGAGCCTCCTGTGCCCTGGGCGAGCCTTGCCCAGACTTGCCTCGCGTAGGCTTCCTGTCCAGAAAGGAGCGGGCTGCGCGAGACTGGGAGATGCTACTGGCGCCATCCTGGCCTCAGCTCCACTCCTGCCTTGCATTTGCAGCTATTCCCCAGGCGTTCTTGTGGAGGGCTTAGTTGCCGGTGGGTTGCACACTGCCAAGCGCTCCAGCAGTGAGGGCTCTATTAGAGGCAATGGGAGGGCAACTGCAGGGCTCCTCCAGCGGTTGCTTGACCGCCCAGACTCAGCACAGCACGGAGAGCAAAAGGCTCACAGGGCCCCTGGCTGGGGTCTGCAGCCCCACACTCCGGTGGTGAACTCCGGGAGAGCCCAGAAGGTGCCTGAGAGAAGTCATTTCCCTAGTACTCTCCTTCCCAGCAGAAACGTGTGCAGGTGGTTGGGGCCTGCCCCTGCGTGTCTGGGCTCCCGTCCACAGCCCCAGCTCAGGGAAGCAGCTCCTGAGTCACGACCTTTGGGAGGCGCGGGGGGCCTCGCCTGGAAGCCTAGTTTACAGCATGCGGGAGGCGAGCCTCCTCGGGAGAAGAGAAGGCAGCCCTGCTTTGTGCGGCTGCATTCACTGCTTTGGCGGAGCCGAGTGCGCCTCCAATACGGCAGAGCTCCAGCTCTGCTCAGAGTCCGGATCTGGCAGAGTTGTTGAGTTAGACTGCTCTTTCCTGGGCGAGCCTTGCCCAGACTTGCCTCGCACATAGGCTTCCAGTCCAGGAAGGAGCGGGCTGCGCGAGACTGGGAGATGCTGCTGGCGCCTTCCTGGCCTCAGCTCCACTCCTGCCTTGCCTTTGCACCTAGTTCCCAGGCGTTCCTGTGGAGGGCTTAGTTGCCGGTGGGTTGCACACTGCCAAGCGCTCCAGCAGTGATGGCTCTATTAGAGGCAATGGGAAGGCAACTGCAGGGCTCCTCCAGTGGCTGCTTGACCGCCCAGACTCAGCACAGCACGGAGGCACAAGGCTCACCGGGCCCCTGGCTGGGGTCTGCAGCCCCACACACGCGGAGGCCCAGTCGGTGAGCGCGCAGAAGGTGCCTGACAGACGTCATTTCCCTAGTGCTCTCCTCCCCAGCAGAGACGTGTGCAGGCGGTTGGGGCCTGCCCTTGAGTGTCTGGACTCCCTTCCACAGCCCCAGCTCAGGGAAGCAGCTCCTCAGCTAAGACCTGTAGGAGGCGCGGGGCGCCCCCACCGGGAAGCCTAGTTTACAGCATACCGGAAGCGAGCCTCCTCAGTACAAGAGAAGGCAGCCCAGCTGCGTGCGGCTGCAATCAGTACTTTGGCAGAGCCGAGTGCCCCTCCAGTATGGCAGAGCTCCAGCTCTGCTCACAGGCCCGATCTTTCAGAGTTGCTTGCGTGAGGCTGCTGTGCCCTGGGCGAGCCTTGCCCAGACTTGCCTCGCGTTAGGCTTCCAGTCCAGAAAGGAGCAGGCTCCGCGAGACTGGGAGATGCTACTGGCGCCTTCCTGGCCTCAGCTCCACTCCTGCCTTGCATTTGCACCTAGTCCCGAGGCGTTCTTTTGGAGGGGTTAGTTGCCAGTGGGTTGCACACTGCCAAGCGCTCCAGCAGTGAGGGCTCTATTAGAGGCAATGGGAGGGCAACTGCAGGGCTCCTCCAGCGGCTGCTTGACCGCCCAGACTCAGCACAGCACGGAGAGCACAAGGCTCACAGGGCCCCTGGCTGTGGTCTGCAGTCCAACACACGGGGAGGCTGACACGGTGAGCGCCCAGAAGGTGCCTGACAGACGTCATTTCCCTAGTGCTCTCCTCCCCAGCAGAGACATGTGCAGGTGGTTGGGGCCTGGCCCTGCGTGTCTGGGCTCCCGTCCACAGCCCCACCTCAGGGAAGCAGTTCCTCAGCCAAGACCTGTGGGAGGCGCAGGGGCCCCGCCTGGAAGCCCAGTTTACAGCATGCGGGAAGCGAGCGTCCTTGGGAGAAGGGGAGGCAGCACAGCTGCGTGCGGCTGCAATCACTGCTTTGGCGGATCCGAGTGCCCCTCCATTAAGGCAGAGCTCCAGCTCTGCTCAGAGGCCCGCTCTGGCAGAGTTGCTGGCGTGAGGCTGCTCTGCCCTGGGCGAGCCTTTCCCAGACCTGCCGCACGTTAGGCTTCCAGTCCAGATAGGAGCGGGCTGCGTGAGACTGGGAGATGCTACTGGCGCCTTCCTGGCCTCAGCTTCACTCCTGCATTGCCTTTGCACCTAGTCCCCAGGCGTTCTTGTGAAAGGCTTAGTTGCCGGTGGGTTGCACACTGCCAAGCGCTCCAGCCGTGAGGGCTCTATTAGAGGCAAAGGGAGGGCTACTGCAAGTCGCCTCTTGCGTTTGCTTGACCGCCCAGAATCTGCACAGCACGGAAAGCACAAGGCTCACAGGGCCCCTGCCTGGGGTCTGCAGCCCCACACACCGGAGGGGAACTCCGGGAGCGCAAATAAGGTGCCTGACAGACGTCATTTCCCTAGTGCTCTCCTCCCAAGCAGAGACGTGTGCCGGTGCTTTGGGCCTGCCCCTGCGTGTCTGGGCTCCCGTCCACAGCCCCAGCTCAGGGAAGCAGCTCCTGAGCCAAGACCTGTGGGAGGCGCAGGGGGCCCCGCCTGGAAGCCTAGTTTACAGCATGCGGGAAGTGAGCCTCCTCGGGAGAAGAGAAGGCAGCCCTGATGTGTGGGGCTGCATTCACTGCTTTGGCGGAGCCGAGTGCGCCTCCAGTACGGCAGAGCTCCAGCTCTGCTCAGAGACCCGATCTGGCAGAGCTGCTGGCGTGAGGCTGCTCTGCCCTGGGCGAGCCTTGCCCAGACTTGCCTCGCGGCTAGGCTTCCAGTCCAGGAAGGAGCAGGCTGCGCGAGACTTGGAGATGCTGCTGGCGCCTTCCTGGCCTCAGCTCCACTCCTGCCTTGCCTTTGCACCTAGTCCCCAGGCGTTCTTGTGGAGGGCTTAGTTGCCGGTGGGTTGCACACTGCCAAGCGCTCCAACAGTGAGGGTTCTATTAGAGGCAAAGGGAGGGCTACTGCAAGTAGCCTCTTGCGTTTTCTTGACCGACCAGACTCAGCACAGCACGGAAAGTACAAGGCTCACAGGGCCCCTGGCTGGGGTCTGCAGCCCCACACACGCGGAGGCTGACTCGGTGAGCGCCCAGAAGGTGCCTGACAGACGTCATTTCCCTAGAGCTCTCCTCCCCAGCAGAGACGTGTGCAGGTGGTTAGGGCCTGCCCCTGCGTTTCTGGGCTCCCGTCCACAGCCCCAGCTCAGGGAAGCAGCTCCTCAGCTAAGACCTGTAGGACGCGTGGGGCGCCCCCGCCTGGAAGCCTAGTTTACAGCATGCCGGAAGCGAGCCTCCTCAGTACAAGAGAAGGCAGCCCAGCTGCGTGCGGCTGCAATCACTACTTTGGCAGAGCCGAGTGCCCCTCCAGTACGGCAGAGCTCCAGCTCTGCTCAAGGCCAGATCTGGCAGAGCTGCTGGCGTGAGGCTACTCTGCCCTGGGCGAACCTTGCCCAGACTTGCCTCGCGGCTAGGCTTCCAGTCCAGGAAGGAACAGGCTGCGCGAGACTTGGAGATGCTACTGGCGCCTTCCTGGCCTCAGCTCCACTCCTGCCTTGCCTTTGCACCTAGTCCCCAGGCGTTCTTGTGGAGGGCTTAGTTGCCGGTGGGTTGCACACTGACAAGCGCTCCAGCAGTGAGGGCTCTATTAGAGGCAATGGGAGGGCAACTGCAGGGCTCCTCCAGCGGTTGCTTGACCGCCCAGACTCAGCACAGCACGGAGAGCACAAGGCTCACAGGGCCCCTGGCTGGGGTCTGCAGCCCCACACACGCGGAGGCTGACTCGGTGAGCGCCCAGAAGGTGCCTGACAGACGTCATTTCCCTAGTGCTCTCCTCCCCAGCAGAGACGTGTGCAGGTGGTTGGGGCCTGCCCCTGCGTGTCTGGGCTCCCGTCCACAGCCCCAGCTCAGGGAAGCAGCTCCTGAGCCAAGACCTGTGTGAGGCGCAGGGAGCGCCGCCTGGAAGCCTAGTTTACAGCATGCGGGAAGCGAGCCTCCTCTGGAGAAGAGGAGGCAGCCCTGCTGTGTGCGGCTGCATTCACTTCTTTGGCGGAGCCGAGTGCGCCTCCAGGACGGCCGAGCTCCAGCTCTGCTCAGAGACCCGATCTGGCAGAGTTGCTGGCCTGAGGCTGCTCTGCCCTGGGCGAGCCTTGCCCAGACTTGCCTCGCGGTAGGCTTCCAGTCCAGGAAGGAGCAGGCTGCGCGAGACTGGGAAATGCTACTGGCGCCTTCCTGGCCTCAGCTCCACTCCTGCCTTGCCTTTGCACCTAGTCCCCAGGCGTTCCTGTGCAGGGCTTAGTTGCCGGTGGGTTGCACACTGCCAAGCGCTCCAGCAGTGAGGGCTCTATTAGAGGTAATGGGAGGGCAACTTCAGGGCTCCTCCAGCGGTTGCTTGACCGACAAGACTCAGTACAGCACGGAGAGCACAAGGCTCACAGGGCCCCTGGCTGGGGTCGGCAGCCCCACACACGCGGAGGCTGACTCGGTGAGCGTCCAGAAGTTGCCTGACAGACGTCATTTCCCTAGTGCTCTCCTCCCCAGCAGAGACGTGTGCAGGTGGTTTGTTCCTGACCCTGCGTGTCTGGGCTCCCGTCCACAGCCCCAGCTCAGGGAAGCAGCTCCTCAGCCAAGACCTGTAGGAGGCGCGGAGCGCCCCCGCCTGGAAGCCTAGTGAACAGCCTGCGGGAAGCGAGCCTCCTTGGGAGAAGAGGAGGCAGCCCAGATGCGTGCGGCTTCAATCACTGCTTTGGTGGAGCCGAGTGCACCTCCAGTAGGGCAGAGCTCCAGCTCTGCTCAGAGGCCCGATCTGGCAGTGTGCTGGCGTGAGGCTGCTCTGCCCTGGGCGAGCCTTGCCCAGACTTGCCTCGCGGCTAGGCTTCTAGTCCAGAAAGGAGCGGGCTGTGTGAGACTGGGAGATGCTACTGGCGCCTTCCTGGCCTCAGCTCCACTCCTGCCTTGCCTTTGCACCTAGTCCCCAGGATTTCTTGTGGAGGGCTTAGTTGCCAGTGGGTTGCACACTGCCAAGCGCACCAGCTTGAGGGCTCTATTAGAGGCAAAGTGAGGGCAACTGGAAATGTATTCTTACGGTTACTTGACCGCCCAGACTCAGCACAGCACGGAGAACACAAGGCACACAGGGCCCCTGGCTGGGGTCTGCAGCCCCAAACACGCGGAGGCTGACTCGGTGAGTGACCAGAAGGTGCCTGACAGACGTCATTTCCCTACTGCTCTCCTCCCCAGCAGAGACGTGTGCAGGTGGTTGGGGCCTGCCCCTGCGTGTCTGGGCTCCCGTCCACAGCCCCAGCTCAGGGAAGCAGCTCTTCAGCCAAGACCTGTAGGAGGCGCGGGGCGCCCCCGCCTGGAAGCCTAGTGCACAGCATGCGGGAAGCGAGCCTCTTCAGGAGAAGAGAAGGCAGCCCTGCTGTGTGCAGCTGCGTTCACTGCTTTGCCGAGCCGAGTTCGCCTCCAGTACGGCAGAGCTCCAGCTCTGCTCAGAGGCCCGATCTGGCAGAGTTGCTGGCGTGAGTCTGCTCTGCCCTGGGCGAGCCTTGCCCAGACTTTCTGCGGCTAGGCTTCCAGTCCAGAAAGGAGTGGGCTGCGCGAGACTGGGAGATGCTACTGGCGCCTTCCTGGCCTCAGCTCCACTCCTGCCTTGCCTTTGCAGCTAGTCCCCAGGCGTTCTTGTGGAGGGCTTAGTTGCCGGTGGGTTGCACACTGCCAAGCGCTCCAGCAGTGAGGGCTCTATTAGAGGCAATGGGAGGGCAACTGCAGGGCTCCTCCAGCGGTTGCTTGACCGCCCAGACTCAGCACAGCACGGAGAGCACAAGGCTCACAGGGCCCCTGGCTGGGGTCTGCAGCCCCACACACGCGGAGGCTGACTCGGTGAGCCCCCAGAAGGTGCCTGACCGACGTCATTTCCCTAGTGCTCTCCTCCCCAGCATAAACGTGTGCAGGTGGTTTGGGCCTGCCCCTGCGTGTCTGGGCTTCCGAACACAGCCCCAGCTCAGGGAAGCAGCTCCTCAGCCAAGACCTGTAGGAGGCGTGGGGCGCCCCCGCCTGGAAGCCTAGTGCACAGCATGCGGGAAGCGAGCATCCTTGGGAGAAGAGGAGGCAGCCCAGATGCGTGCGGCTGCAATCACTGCTTGGGAGGAGCGGAGTGCGCCTCCAGTACGAGAGAGCTCCAGCTCTGCTCAGAGGCCCGATCTGGCAGAGGGCTGATGTGAGGCTTTCTGCCCTTGGCGAGACTTGCCCAGACTTGCCTTGCGGCTAGGCTTCCAGTCCAGAAAGGAGGGGGCTGCGCGAGACTGGGAGATGCTACTGGCGCCTTCCTGGCCTGAGCTCCACTCCTGCCTTGCCTTTGCACCTAGTCCCCAGGCGTTCTTGTGGAGGGCTTAATTGCCCGGGGGTTGCACACTGACAAGCGCTCCAGCAGTGAGGGCTCTATTAGAGGCAATGGGAGGGCAACTGCAGGGCTCCTCCAGCGGTTGCTTGACCGCCCAGACTCAGCACAGCACGGAGAGCACAAGGCTCACAGGGCCCCTGGCTGGGGTCTGCAGCCCCACACACGCGGAGGCTGACTCGGTGAGCGCCCAGAAGGTGCCTGACAGACGTCATTTCCCTAGTGCTCTCCTCCCCAGCAGAGACGTGTGCAGGTGGTTGGGGCCTGCCCCTGCGTGTCTGGGCTCCCGTCCACAGCCCCAGCTCAGGGAAGCAGCTCCTGAGCCAAGACCTGTGTGAGGCGCAGGGAGCGCCGCCTGGAAGCCTAGTTTACAGCATGCGGGAAGCGAGCCTCCTCTGGAGAAGAGGAGGCAGCCCTGCTGTGTGCGGCTGCATTCACTGCTTTGGCGGAGCCGAGTGCGCCTCCAGGACGGCCGAGCTCCAGCTCTGCTCAGAGACCCGATCTGGCAGAGTTGCTGGCCTGAGGCTGCTCTGCCCTGGGCGAGCCTTGCCCAGACTTGGCTCGCGGTAGGCTTCCAGTCCAGGAAGGAGCAGGCTGCGCGAGACTGGGAAATGCTACTGGCGCCTTCCTGGCCTCAGCTCCACTCCTGCCTTTCCTTTGCACCTAGTCCCCAGGCGTTCCTGTGGAGGGCTTAGTTGCCGGTGGGTTGCACACTGCCAAGCGCTCCAGCAGTGAGGGCTCTATTAGAGGTAATGGGAGGGCAACTTCAGGGCTCCTCCAGCGGTTGCTTGACCGACCAGACTCAGTACAGCACGGAGAGCACAAGGCTCACAGGGCCCCTGGCTGGGGTCTGCAGCCCCACACACGCGGAGGCTGACTCGGTGAGCGCCCAGAAGGTGCCTGACAGACGTCATTTCCCTAGTGCTCTCCTCCCCAGCAGAGACGTGTGCAGGTGGTTTGGGCCTGCCCCTGCGTGTCTGGGCTCCCGACCACAGCCCCAGCTCAGGGAAGCAGCTCCTCAGCCAAGACCTGTAGGAGGCGCGGGGCGCCCCCGCCTGGAAGCCTAGTGCACAGCATGCGGGAAGCGAGCCTCCTTGGGAGAGGTGGAGGCATCCCAGACCCGTGAGGCTGCAATCACTCCTTGGGCGGAGCCGAGTGCGCTTCCACTACGTCAGAGTTCCAGCTCTGCTCAGAGGCCCGATCTGGCAGAGTGCTGGCGTGAGGCTGCTCTGCTCTCAGCGAGCCTTGCCCAGACTTGCCTCGCGGCTAGGCTTCCATTCCAGAACGGAGCGGGCTGCGTGAGACTGGGAGATGCTACTGGCGCCTTCCTGGCCTCAGCTCCACTCCTGCCTTGCCTTTGCACCTAGTCCCCAGGCATTCTTGTGGAGGGCTTAGTTGCCGGTAGGTTGCACACTGCCAAGCGCTCCAGCTTGAGGGCTCTATTACAGGCAAAGTGAGGGCAACTGGAAGTCTATTCTTACGGTTGCTTGACCGCCCAGACTCAGCACAGCACGGAGAGCACAAGGCTCACAGGGCCCCTGGCTGGGGTCTGCAGCCCCACACACGCGGAGGCTGACTCGGTGAGCGCCCAGAAGGTGCCTGACAGACGTCATTTCCCTAGTGCTCTCCTCCCCAGCAGAGACGTGTGCAGGTGCTTGGGGCCTGCCCCTGCGTGTCTGGGCTCCCGTCCACAGCCCCAGCTTAGGGAAGCAGCTCCTAAGCCAAGACATGTGGGATGCGCACGGGGCCCCGCCTGGAAGCCTAGTTTACAGCATGCGGGGAGCGAGCCTCCTTGGGAGAAGAGAAGGCAGCCCTGCTCTGTGTGGCGGCATTCACTGCTTTGGCGGAGCCAAGTGCGCCTCCAGTACTGCAGAGCTCCAGCTCTGCTCAGAGGCCCGATCTGGCAGCGTTGCTGGCGTGAGGTTGCTCTACCCTGGGCGAGCCTTTCCCAGACTTGCCTCGCGGATAGGCTTCCAGTCCAGGAAGGAGCAGGCTGCGCGAGACTGGGAGATGCTACTGGCGCCTTCCTGGCCTCAGCTCCACTCCTGCCTTGCCTTTGCACCTAGTCCCCAGGCGTTCTTGTGGAGGGCTTAGTTGCCGGTGGGTTGCACACTGCCAAGCGCTCCAGCTTGAGGGCTCTATTAGAGGCAAAGTGAGGGCAACTGGAAGTCTATTCTTACGGTTGCTTGACCGCCCAGACTCAGCACAGCACGGAGAGCACAAGGCTCACAGGGCCCCTGGCTGGGGTCTGCAGCCCCACACACGCGGAGGCTGACTCGGTGAGCGCCCAGAAGGTGCCTGACAGACGTCATTTCCCTAGTGCTCTCCTCCCCAGCAGAGACGTGTGCAGGTGGTTGGGGCCTGCCCTTGAGTGTCTGGACTCCCTTCCACAGCCCCAGCTCAGGGAAGCAGCTCCTCAGCTAAGACCTGTAGGAAGCGCAGGGCACACCCGCCGGGAAGCCTAGATTACAGCATGCCGTACGCGAGCCTCCTCAGTACAAGAGCAGGCCGCCCAGCTGCGTGCGGCTGCAATCAGTACTTTGGCGGAGCCGAGTGCCCCTCCAGTACGGCAGAGCTCCAGCTCTGCTCAAAGGCCCGATCTCTCAGAGTTGCTGGCGTGAGGCTGCTGTGCCCTGGGCCAGCCTTGCCAAGACTTGCCTCGCGTTAGGCTTCCAGTCCAGAAAGGAGGGGGCTGCGCGAGACTGGGAGATGCTACTGGCGCCATCCTGGCCTCAGCTCCACACCTGCCTTGCCGTTGCACCTAGTCCCCAGGCGTTCTTGTGGAGGGCTTAGTTGCCGGTGGGTTGCACAATGCCAAGCGCTCCAGCAGTGAGGGCTCTATTAGTGGTAATGGGAGGGCAACTGCAGGGCTCCTCCAGCGGTTGCTTGACCACCCAGACTCAGTACAGCACGGAGAGCACAAGGCTCACAGGGCCACTGGCTGGGGTCTGCAGCCCCACACACGCGGAGGCTGACTCGGTGAGCGCCCAGAAGGTTCCAGACAGACATTATTTCCCTAGTGCTCTCCTCCCCAGCAGAGACGTGTGCAGGTGGTTAGGGCCTGCCCCTGCGTGTCTGGGCTCCCGTCCACAGCCCCAGCTCAGGGAAGCAGCTCCTGAGCCAAGACCTGTGAGAGGCGCAGGGGGCCCCGCCTGGAAGCCTAGTTTACAGCATGTGGGAATCGAGCCTCCTTGAAAGAAGGGGAGGAAGCCCAGCTGCGTGCGGCTGCAATCACTGCTTTGGCTTAGTTGAGTGCCCCTCCATTACGGCACAGCTCCAGCTCTGCTCAGAGGCCCGATCTGGCAGAGTTGCTGGCATGAGGCTGCGCTGCCTGGGCGAAGCTTGCCCAGACTTGCCTCGCGGCAAGGCTTCCAGTCCAGGAAGGAGCAGGCTGCGCGAGACTGGGAGATGCTACTGGCGCCTTCCTGGCCTCAGCTCCACTCCTGCCTTGCCTTTGCACCTAGTCCCCAGGCGTTCTTTTTGAGGGCTTAGTTGCCGGTGAGTTGCACACTGCCAAGTGCTCCAGCAGTGAGGGCTCTATTAGAGGCAATGGGAGGGCAACTGCAGGGCTCCTCCAGCGGTTCTTTGACCGCCCAGACTCAGCACAGTACGGAGAGCACAAGGCTCACAGGGCCCCTGGCTGGGGTCTGCAGCCCCACACACCGGAGGTGAACTCCGGGAGCGCCCAGAAGTTGCCTGAGTGCCGTCATTTCCCTAGTGCTCTCCTCCCAGGCGGAGACGTGTGCAGATGGTTGGGGCCTGCCCCTGCGCGTCTGAGCTCCCGTCCACAGCCCCAGCTCAGGGAAGCAGCTCCTGAGCCAAGACCTGTGGGAGGCGCAAGGGGCCCCGCCTGGAAGCCTAGTTTACAGCATGCGGGAAGCGAGCCTCCTCCGGAGAAGAGAAGGCAGCCCTGTTGTGTGCGGCTGCATACACTGCTTTGGCGGAGCCGAGTGCGCCTCCAGTACGGCAGAGCTCCAGCTCTGCTCAGAGGCCCGATCTGGCAGAGTTGCTGGCGTGAGGCTGCGCTGCCCTGGGCGAACCTTGCCCAGACTTGCCTCGTGGCTAGGCTTCCAGTCCAGGAAGGAGCAGGCTGCGCCAGACTGGGAGATGCTACTGGCGCCTTCCTGGCCTCAGCTCCACTCCTGCCTTGCCTTTGCACCTAGTCCCCAGGCGTTCTTGTGGAGGGCTTAGTTGCCGGTGAGTTGCACACTGCCAAGCGCTCCAGCAGTGAGGGCTCTATTAGAGGCAATGGGAGGGCAACTGCAGGGCTCCTCCAGCGGTTCTTTGACCGCCCAGACTCAGCACAGCACGGAGAGCACAAGGCTCACAGGGCCCCTGGCTGGGGTCTGCAGCCCCACACACCGGAGGGGAACTCCGGGAGCGCCCAGAAGGTGCCTGACAGACGTCATTTCCCTAGTGCTCTCCTCCCCAGCAGAGACGTGTGCAGGTGGTTGGGGCCTGCCCTTGAGTGTCTGGACTCCCTTCCACAGCCCCAGCTCAGGGAAGCAGCTCCTCAGCTAAGACCTGTAGGAGGCGCGGGGCGCCCCCGCCGGGAAGCCTAGTTTACAGCATGCCGGAAGTGAGCCTCCTCAGTACAAGAGAAGGCAGCCCAGCTGCGTGCGAATGCAATCAGTACTTTGGCGGAGCCGAGTGCCCCTCCAGTACGGCAGAGCTCCAGCTCTGCTCAAAAGTCCGATCTCTCATAGTTACTGGCGTGAGCCTCCTGTGCCCTGGGCGAGCCTTGCCCAGACTTGCCTCGCGTAGGCTTCCTGTCCAGAAAGGAGCGGGCTGCGCGAGACTGGGAGATGCTACTGGCGCCATCCTGGCCTCAGCTCCACTCCTGCCTTGCATTTGCAGCTATTCCCCAGGCGTTCTTGTGGAGGGCTTAGTTGCCGGTGGGTTGCACACTGCCAAGCGCTCCAGCAGTGAGGGCTCTATTAGAGGCAATGGGAGGGCAACCTCAGGGCTCCTCCAGCGGTTGCTTGACCGCCCAGACTCAGCACAGCACGGAGAGCAAAAGGCTCACAGGACCCCTGGCTGGGGTCTGCAGCCACACACTCCGGTGGTGAACTCCGGGAGAGCCCAGAAGGTGCCTGAGAGAAGTCATTTCCCTAGTACTCTCCTTCCCAGCAGAAACGTGTGCAGGTGGTTGGGGCCTGCCCCTGCGTGTCTGGGCTCCCGTCCACAGCCCCAGCTCAGGGAAGCAGCTCCTGAGTCAAGACCTTTGGGAGGCGCGGGGGGCCTCGCCTGGAAGCCTAGTTTACAGCATGCGGGAGGCGAGCCTCCTCGGGAGAAGAGAAGGCAGCCCTGCTTTGTGCGGCTGCATTCACTGCTTTGGCGGAGCCGAGTGCGCCTCCAATACGGCAGAGCTCCAGCTCTGCTCAGAGTCCGGATCTGGCAGAGTTGTTGAGTTAGGCTGCTCTTTCCTGGGCGAGCCTTGCCCAGACTTGCCTCGCACATAGGCTTCCAGTCCAGGAAGGAGCGGGCTGCGCGAGACTGGGAGATGCAGCTGGCGCCTTCCTGGCCTCAGCTCCACTCCTGCCTTGCCTTTGCACCTAGTTCCCAGGTGTTCCTGTGGAGGGCTTAGTTCCCGGTGGGTTGCACACTGCCAAGCGCTCCAGCAGTGATGGCTCTATTAGAGGCAATGGGAGGGCAACTGCAGGGCTCCTCCAGCGGTTTCTTGACCGCCCAGACAGCACAGCACGGAGAGCCCAAGGCTCACAGGGCCCCTGGCTGGGGTCTGCCGCCCCATACACCGGAGGGGAATTCCGGGAGCGCCCAGAAGGTGCCAGAGAGACGTCATTTTCCTAGTGCTCTCCTCCCCAGCAGAGACGTGTGCAGGTGGTTGGGGCCTGCCCTTGAGTGTCTGGACTCCCTTCCACAGCCCCAGCTCAGGGAAGCAGCTCCTCAGCTAAGACCTGTAGGAGGCGCGGGGCGCCCCCGCCGGGAAGCCTAGTTTACAGCATGCCGGAAGCGAGCCTCCTCAGTACAAGAGAAGGCAGCCCAGCTGCGTGCGAAGGCAATCAGTACTTTGGCGGAGCCGAGTGCCCCTCCAGTACGGTAGAGCTCCAGCTCTGCTCAAAGGTCCGATCTCTCATAGTTGCTGGCGTGAGCCTCCTGTGCCCTGGGCGAGCCTTGCCAAGACTTGCCTCGCGTAGGCTTCCTGTCCAGAAAGGAGCGGGCTGCGCGAGACTGGGAGATGCTACTGGCGCCTTCCTGGCCTCAGTTCCACTCCTGCCTTGCATTTGCAGCTAGTCCCCAGGCGTTCTTGTGGAGGGCTTAGTTGCCGGTGGGTTGCACACTGCCAAGAGCTCCAGCAGTGAGGGCTCTATTAGAGGCAATGGGAGGGCAACTGCAGGGCTCCTCCAGCGGTTGCTTGACCGACCAGACTCAGCACAGCACGGAGAGCACAAGGCTCACAGGGCCTCTGGCTGGGGTCTGCAGCCCCACACTCCGGAGGTGAACTCCGGGAGAGCCCAGAAGGTGCCTGAGAGACGTCATTTCCCTAGTACTCTCCTTCCCAGCAGAGACGTGTGCAGGTGGTTGGGGCCTGCCCCTGCGTGTCTTGGCTCCCGTCCACAGCCCAAGCTAAGGGAAGCAGCTCCTGAGTGAAGACCTTTGGGAGACGTGGGGGTCCTCGCCTGGCAGCCTAGTTTACAGCATGCGGGAAGCGAGACTCCTCGGGAGAAGAGAAGGCAGCCCGGCTGCGTGCGGCTGCATTCCCTGCTTGGGCGGAGCCGAGTGCGCTTCTAGTACGGCAGAGCTCCAGCACTGCTCAGAGGCCCGATCTGGCAGAGTTGCTGGCGTGAGGCTGCTGTGTCCTGGGCGAGCCTTGCCCAGACTTGCCTCGCGGCTAGTCTTCCAGTCCAGGAAGGAGCAGGCTGCGCGAGACTGGGAGATTCTACTGGCGCCATCCTGGCCTAAGCTCCACTCCTGCCTTGCCTTTGCACCTAGTACCCAGGCGTTCTTGTGGAGGGCTTAGTTGCCGGTGGGTTGCACACTGCCAAGGGCTCCAGCTTGAGGGCTCTATTAGAGGCAAAGTGAGGGCAACTGGAAGTCTATTCTTACGGTTGCTTGAACGTCCAGACTCAGCACAGCACGGAGAGCACAAGGCTCTCATGGCCCCTGGCTGGGGTCTACAGCCCCACACACGCGGAGGCTGACTCGGTGAGTGCCCAGAAAGTGCCTGACAGACGTCATTTCCCTAGTGCTCTCCTCCCCAGCAGAGACGTGTGCAGGTGGTTGGGGCCTGCCCCTGTGTGTCTGGCTCCCGTCCACAGCCCAAGCTCAGGGAAGCAGCTCCTGAGCCAAGACCTGTGGGAGGTGCAGGGGGCCCCGCCTGGAAGCCTAGTTTACAGCATGAGGGACGCGAGTCTCCTCGGGAGAAGAGGAGCAGCCCAGCTGCGTGCGGCTGCAATCACTGCTTTGGCGGAGCCGAGTGCCCCTCCAGTACGGCAGAGCTCCAGCTCTGCTCAGAGGCCCGATCTGGCAGAGTTGCTCGCGTGAGGCTGCTCTGCCCAGGGCGAGCTTTGCCCAGACTTGCCTCGCGGCTAGGCTTCCAGTCCAGGAAGGAGCAGGCTGCGCGAGACTGGGAGATGCTACTGGCGCCTTCCTGGCCTCAGCTCCACTCCTGCCTTTCCTTTGCACCTAGTCCCCAGGCGTTCTTGTTGAGGGCTTAGTTGCCGGTGGGTTGCACACTGCCAAGCGCTCCAGCCGTGAGGGCTCTATTAGAGGCAAAGGGAGGGCTACTGCAAGTCGCCTCTTGCGTTTGCTTGACCGCCCAGACTCAGCACAGCACGGAAAGTACAAGGCTCACAGGGCCCCTGGCTGGGGTCTGCAGCCCCACACACCGGAGGGGAACTCCGGGAGCGCCCAGAAGGTGCCTGACAGACGTCATTTCCCTAGTGCTCTCCTCCCCAGGAGAGACATGTGCAGGTGGTTGGGGCCTGGCCCTGCGTGTCTGGGCTCCCGTCCACTGCCCCACCTCAGGGAAGCAGCTCCTCAGCCAAGACCTGTGGGAGGCGCAGGGGGCCCCGCCTGGTAGCCTAGTTTACAGCATGCGGGAAGCGGGCCTCCTTGGGAGAAGGTGAGGCAGCCCAGCTGCGTGCGGCTGCAATCACTGCTTTGGCGGATCCGAGTGCCCCTCCATTACGGAAGAGCTCCAACTCTGCTCAGAGGCCCGATCTGGCATAGTTGCTGGCGTGAGGCTGCTCTGCCCTGGGCGAGCCTTGCCCAGACTTGCCGCACGTTAGGCTTCCAGTCCAGATAGGAGCGGGCTGCGTGAGACTGGGAGATGCTACTGGCGCCTTCTTGTCCTCAGCTCCACTCCTGCCTTTCCTTTGCACCTAGTCCCCAGGCGTTCTTGTGAAAGGCGTAGTTGCCAGTGCGTTGCACACTGCCAAGCGCTCCAGCAGTGAGGGCTCTATTAGAGGCAAAGGGAGGGCAACTGCAGGGCTCCTCCAGCGGTTGCTTGACAGCCCAGACTCAGCACAGCACGGAGAGCACAAGGCTCACAGGGCCCCTGGCTGGGGTCTGCAGCCCCACACACGCGAAAGCTGACTCGGTGAGCGCCCAGAATGTGCATGACAGACGTCATTTCCCTATTGCTCTCCTCCCCAGCAGAGACGTGTGCAGGTTGTTTGGGCCTGCCCCTGCGGGTCTGGACTCACGTCCACAGCCCCAGCTCAGGGAAGCAGCTCCTGAGCCAAGACATGTGGGAGGCGCAGGTGGCCCCGCCTGGAAGCCTAGTTTACAGCATGCGGGAAGCGAGCCTCCTCGGGGGAAGAGAAGGCAGCCCTGCTGTGTGCGGCTGCAATCACTGCTTTGGCAGAGCCGAGTGCGCCTCCAGTACGGCAGAGCCCCAGCTCTGCTCAGAGGCCTGATCTGGCAGAGTTGCTGGCGTGAGGCTGCTCTGCCCTGGGCGAGCATTTCCCAGACTTGCCTCTCGGCTAGGCTTCCAGTCCAGGAAGGAGCAGGCTGCGCGAGACTGGGAGATGCTACTGGCGCCTTCCTGGCCTAAGCTCCACTCCTGCCTTGCCTTTGCACCTAGACCCCATGCGTTCTTGTGGAGGGCTTAGTTGCCGGTGGGTTGCACACTGCCAAGCGCTCCAGCAGTGACGGCTCTATTAGAGGCAATGGGAGGGCAACTGGAAGTCAATTCTTACGGTTGCTTGAACGCCGAGACTCAGCACAGCACCCAGAGCACAAGGATCACAGGGCCACTGGCTGGGGTCTGCAGCCCCACACACGCGGAGGCTGACTCGGTGAGCGCCCAGAAGGTGCCTGACAGACGTCATTTTCCTAGTGCTCTCCTCCCCAGCAGAGACGTGTGCAGGTGGTTAGGGCCTGCCCCTGCGTTTCTGGGCTCCCGTCCAAAGCCCCAGCTCAGGGAAGCAGCTCCTGAGCCAAGACCTGTGGGAGGCGCAGGGGGCCCCGCCTGGAAGCCTAGTTTACAGCATGCGGGAAGCGAGCCTCCTTGGGAGAAGGGGAGCCAGCCCAGCTGCGTGCGGCTGCAATCACTGCTTTGGCGGAGTCGAGTGCCCCTCCATTACGGCAGATCTCCAGCTCTGCTCAGAGGCCTGATATGGCAGAGTTGCTGGCGTGAGGCTGCTCTGCCCTGGGCGAGCCTTGCCCAGACTTGCCACACGTTAGGCTTCCAGTCCCGAAAGGAGCGGGCTGCGTGAGACTGGGAGATGCTACTGGCGCCTTCCTGGCCTCAGCTCCACTCCTGCCTTGCCTTTGCACCTAGACCCCAGGCGTTCTTGTGGTGGGCTTAGTTGCCGGTGGGTTGCACACTTCCAAGAGCTCCAGCTTGAGGGCTCTATTAGAGGCAAAGTGAGGGCAAGTGGAAGTCTATTCTTACGGTTGCTTAACCGCCCAGACTCAGCACAGCACGGAGAGCACAAGGCTCACAGGGTCCCTGGATGGGGTATGCAGCCCCACACACGCGGAGGCTGACTCGGTGAGTGCCCAGAAGGTGCCTGACAGACGTCATTTCCCTAGTGCTCTCCTCCCCAGCAGAGACGTGTGCAGGTGGTTGTGGCTTGCCCCTGCGTGTCTGGGCTCCCATCCACAGCCCCAGCTCAGGGAAGCAGCTCCTCAGCCAAGACCTGTAAGAGGCGCGGGGCGCCCCCGCCTGGAAGCCTAGTGCACAGCATGCGGGAAGCGAGCCTACTCGAGAGAAGAGAAGGCAGCCCTGCTGTTTGCGGCTACATTCACTGCTTTGGCGGAGCCGAGTGCCCCTCTAGTACGGCAGAGCACCAGCTCTGCTCAGAGGCCTGATATGGCAGAGTTGCTGGCGTGAGGCTGCTCTGCCCTGGGCGAGCCTTGCCCAGACTTGCCACACGTTAGGCTTCCAGTCCCGAAAGGAGCGGGCTGCGTGAGACTGGGAGATGCTACTGGCGCCTTCCTGGCCTCAGCTCCACTCCTGCCTTGCCTTTGCACCTAGTCCCTAGGTGTTCTTGTGGAGGGCTTAGTTGTCGGTGGGTTGCACACTGCCATGCGCTCCAGCAGTGTGGGCTCTATTAGAGGCAATGGGAGGGCAACTGCAGGGCTCCTCCAGCGGTTGCTTGACCGCCCAGACTCAGCACAGCACGGAGAGCACAAGGCTCACAGGACCCCTGGCTGTGGTCTGCAGCCCCAAACACCTGAGGTGAACTCCGGGAGCGCCCAGAAGGTGCCTGAATGCCGGCATTTCCCTAGTGCTCTCCTCCCAGGCAGAGACGTATGCAGGTGGTTGGGGCCTGCCCCTGCGTGTCTGATCTCCCGTCCACAGCCCCAGCTCAGGGAAGCAGCTCCTGAGCCAAGACCTGTGGGAGGCGCAGGTGGCCCCGCCTGGAAGCCTAGTTTACAGCATGCGGGAAGCGAGCCTCCTCCGGAGAAGAGAAGGCAGCCCTGCTGTGTGCGGCTGCATTCACTGCTTTGGCGCAGCCGAGTGTGCCTCCAGTACGGCAGAGCTCCAGCTCTGCTCAGAGGCCCGATCTGACAGAGTTGCTGGTGTTAGGCTGCTCTGTCCTGGGCGAGCCTTTCCCAGACTTGCTTCACACATAGGCTTCCAGTCCAGGATGGAGCGGGCTGCGCGAGACTGGGAGATGCTCCTGGCGCCTTCGTGGCCTCAGTTCCACTCCTGCCTTGCCTTTGCACCTAATTCCCAGGCGTTCCTGTGGAGGGCTTAGTTGCCGGTGGGTTGCACACTGCCAAGCGCTCCAGCAGTGAGGGCTCTATTAGAGGCAATGGGAGGGCAACTGCAGGGCTCCTCCAGCGGCTGATTGACCGCCCAGACTCAGCACAGCACGGAGAGCACAAGGCTCACAAGGCCCCTGGCTGGGGTCTGCAGCCCCACACACCGGAGGGGAATTCCGGGAGCGCCCAGAAGGTGCCAGACAGACGTCATTTTCCTAGTGCTCTCCTCCCCAGCAGAGACGTGTGCAGGTGGTTGGTGCCTGCCCTTGAGTGTCTGGACTCCCTTCCACAGACCCAGCTCAGGGAAGCAGCTCCTCAGCTAAGACCTGTAGGAGGCGCGGGGCGCCCCCGCCGGGAAGCCTAGTTTACAGCATGGCGGAAGCGAGCCTCCTCAGTACAAGAGAAGGCAGCCGAGCTGCGTGCGGCTGCAATCAGTACTTTGGCGGAGCCGAGTGCCCCTCCAGTACGGCAGAGCTCCAGCTCTGGTCAAAGGCCCGATCTCCCATAGTTGCTGGCGTGAGCCTCCTGTGCCCTGGGCGAGCCTTGCCCAGACTTGCCTCGCGTTGGGCTTCCAGTCCAGAAAGGAGAGGGCTGCGCGAGACTGGGAGATGCTACTGGCGCCTTCCTGGCCTCAGCTCCACTCCTGCCTTGCCTTTGCACCTAGTCCCCAGGCGTTCTTGTGGAGGGCTTAGTTGCCGGTGGGTTGCACACTGCCAAGCGCTCCAGTAGTGAGGGCTCTATCAGAGGCAAAGGGAGGGCTACTGCAAGTCGCCTCTTACGTTTGCTTGACCGCACAGACTCAGCACAGCACGGAAAGCACAAGGCTCACAGGGCCCCTGGCTGGGTTCTGCAGCCCCACACACCGGAGGCGAACTCCGGGAGCGCCCAGAAGGTGCCTGAAAGACGTCATTTCCCTCGTGCTCTCCTCCCCAGCAGAGACGTGTGTAGGTGGTTGGGGCCTGCCTCTGCGTGTCTGGGCTCCAGTCCACAGCCCCAGCTCAGGGAAGCAGCTCCTGAGCCAAGACCTGTGGGAGGCGCAGGGGGTCCCTCGTGGAAGCCTTGTTTACAGCATGCGGGAAGCCAGCCTCCTCGGGAGAAGAGAAGGCAGCCCTGCTGTGTGCGGCTGCATTCACTGCTTTGGCGGAGCCGAGTGCACCTCCAGTACGGCAGAGCTCCAGCTCTGCTCAGAGTCCGGATTTGGCAGAGTTGCTTGCGTTAGGCTGCTCTGTCCTGGGCGAGCCTTGCCCATACTTGCCTCGCACATAGGCTTCCAGTCCAGGAAGGAGCGGTCTGCGCGAGACTGGGAGATGCTGCTGGCGCCTTCCTGGCCTCAGCTCCACTCCTGCCTTGCCTTGCACCTAGTTCCCAGGCGTTCCTGTGGAGGGCTTAGTTGCCGGTGGGTTGCACACTGCCAAGCGCTCCAGCAGTGAGGGCTCTATTAGAGGCAATGGGAGGGCAACTGCAGTGCTCCTCCAGCGGCTGCTTGACCGCCCAGACTCAGCACAGCACGAAGAGCACAAGGCTCACAGGGCCCCTGGCTGGGGTCTGCAGCCCCACACACGCGGAGGCCGAGTCGGTGAGCGCGCAGAATGTGCCTGACAGACGTCATTTCCCTAGTGCTCTCCTCCCCAGCAGAGACGGGTGCAGGTGGTTGGGGCCTGCACCTGCGTGTCTGGGCTCCTGTCCACAGCCCCAGCTCAGGGAAGCAGCTCCCGAGCCAAGACCTGTGGGACGCGCAAGGGGCCCCTCCTGGAAGCCTAGGTAACAGCATGCGGGAAGCGAGACTCCTTGGGAGAAGAGGAGCCAGCCCAGCTGCGAGCGGCTGCAATCAATACTTTGGCGGAGCCGCGTGCCCCTCCAGTACGGCAGTGCTCCAGCTCTGCTCAGAGGCCCGATCTGGCAGAGTTGCTGGCGTGAGGCTGCTCTGCCCTGGGCGAGCCTTGCCCAGACTTGCCTCGCGGCTAGGCTTCCAGTCCAGGAAGGAGCAGGCTGCGCGAGACTGGGAGATGCTACTGGCGCCTTCCTGGCCTCAGCTCCACTCCTGCCTTGCCTTTGCACCTAGTCCCCAGGCGTTCTTGTGGAGGGCTTAGTTGCCTTTGGGTTGCACACTGCCACGCGCTCCAGCAGTGAGGGCTCTATTAGAGGCAATGGGAGGGCAACTGCAGGGCTCCTCCAGCGGTTGCCTGACCGCCCAGACAGCACAGCACGGAGAGCCCAAGGCTCACAGGGCCCCTGGCTGAGGTGTGCAGCCCCACACACCGGAGGGGAATTCCGGGAGCGCCCAGAAGGTGCCAGACAGACGTCATTTTCCTACTGCTCTCCTCCCCAGCAGAGACGTGTGCAGGTGGTTGGTGCCTGCCCTTGAGTGTCTGGACACCCTTCCACAGCCCCAGCTCAGGGAAGCAGCTCCTCAGCTAAGACGTGTAGGAGGCGCGGGGCGCCCCCGCCGGGAAGCCTAGTTTACAGCATGCCGGAAGCGAGCCTCCTCAGTACAAGAGAAGGCAGCCGAGCTGCGTGCGGCTGCAATCAGTACTTTGGCGGAGCCGAGTGCCCCTCCAGTACGGTAGAGCTCCAGCTCTGCTCTGAGGCCCGATCTGGCAGAGTTGCTGGCGTGAGGCTGCTCTGCCCTGGGCGAGCCTTGCCCAGACTTGCCTCGCTGCAAGGCTTCTAGTCCAGAAAGGAGCGGGCTGTGCGAGACTGGGAGATGCTACTGGCGCCTTCCTGGCCTCAGCTCCACTCCTGCCTTGCCTTTGCACCTAGTCCCCAGGATTTCTTGTGGAGGGCTTAGTTGCCAGTGGGTTGCACACTGCCAAGCGCACCAGCATGAGGGCTCTATTAGAGGCAAAGTGAGGGCAACTGGAAATGTATTCTTACGGTTACTTGACCGCCCAGACTCAGCACAGCACGGAGAACACAAGGCACACAGGGCCCCTGGCTGGGGTCTGCAGCCCCAAACACGCGGAGGCTGACTCGGTGAGCGCCCAAAAGGTGCCTGACAGACGTCATTTCCCTAGTGCTCTCCTCCCCAGCAGAGACGTGTTCAGGTGGTTGGGGCCTGCCCCTGCGTGTCTGGGCTTCCAAACACAGCCCCAGCTCAGGGAAGCAGCTCCTCAGCCAAGACCTGTAGGAGGCGTGGGGCGCCCCCGCCTGGAAGCCTAGTGCACAGCATGCGGGATGCGAGCCTATTTGGGAGAAGAGGAGGCAGACCAAATGCGTGCGGCTGCATTCACTGCTTGGGCGGAGCGGAGTGCGCCTCCAGTACGAGAGAGCTCCAGCTCTGCTCAGAGACCCGATCTGGCAGAGTTGCTGGCCTGAGGCTGCTCTGCCCTGGGCGAGCCTTGCCCAGACTTGCCTCGCGGCTAGGCTTCCAGTCCAGAAAGGAGCGGGCTGCGCGAGACTGGGAGATGCTACTGGCGCCTTCCTGGCCTCAGCTCCACTCCTGCCTTGCCTTTGCACCTAGTCCCCAGGCATTCTTGTGGAGGGCTTAGTTGCCGGTGGGTTGCACACTGCCAAGCGCTCCAGCTTGAGGGCTCTATTAGAGGCAAAGTGAGGGCAACTGGAAGTCTATTCTTACGGTTTCTTGACCGCCCAGACTCAGCACAGCACGGAGAGCACAAGGCTCACAGGGCCCCTGGCTGGGGTCTGCAGCCCCACACACGCGGAGGCTGACTCGGTGAGCGCCCAGAAGGTGCCTGACAGACGTCATTTCCCTAGTGCTCTCCTCCCCAGCAGAGACGTGTGCAGGTGGTTGGGGTCTGCCCCTGCGTGTCTGGGCTTCCGTCCACAGCCCCACCTCAGGGAAGTAGCTCCTCAGCCAAGACCTGTGGGAGGTGCAGGGGGCCGCGCCTGGAAGCCTAGTTTACAGCATGCAGGAAAGCGAGTCTCCTCGGGAGAAGAGGAGCCAGCCCAGCTGCGTGCGGCTGCAATCACTGCTTTGGCGGAGCCGAGTGCCCCTCCAGTACAGCAGAGCTCCAGCTCTGCTCAGAGGCCCTATCTGGCAGAGTTGCTGGCGTGAGGCTGCTCTGCCTTGGGCGAGCTTTGCCCAGACTTGCCTCGCGGCTAGGCTTCCAGTCCAGGAAGGAGCAGGCTGCGCGAGACTGGGAGATGCTACTGGCGTCTTCCTGGCCTCAGCTCCACTCCTGCCTTGCCTTTGCACCTAGTCCCCAGGCGTTCTTGTGGAGGGCTTAGTTGCCTTTGGGTTGCACACTGCCAAGCGCTCCAGCCGTGAGGACTCTATTAGAGGCAAAGGGAGGGCTACTGCAAGTCGCCTCTTGCGTTTGCTTGACCGCCCAGACTCAGCACAGCACGGAAAGTACAAGGCTCACACAGCCTCTGGCTGGGGTCTGCAGCCCCACACACCGGAGGGGAACTCCGGGAGCGCCCAGAAGGTTCCTGACAGATGTCATTTCCCTAGTGCTCTCCTCCCCAGCAGAGACGTGTGCAGGTGGTTGGGGCCTGCCCTTGAGTGTCTGGACTCCCTTCCACAGCCCCAGCTCAGGGAAGCAGCTCCTCAGCTAAGACCTGTAGGAGGCGCGGGGCGCCCCCGCCCGGAAGCCTAGTTTACAGCATGCCGGAAGCGAGCCTCCTCAGTAAAAGAGAAGGCAGCCCAGGTGCGTGCGGCTGCAATCAGTACTTTGGCGTAGCCGAGTCCCCCTTCAGTACGGCAGAGCTCGAGCTCTGCTCAAAGGCCCGATCTCTCAAAGTTGCTTTCGTGAGGCTGCTGTGCCCTGGGCGAGCCTTGCCCAGACTTGCCTCGCGTTAGGCTTCCAGTCCAGAAAGGAGGGGGCTGCGCGAGACTGGGTGATGCTACTGGCGCCTTCCTGGCCTCAGCTCCACTCCTGCCTTGCCTTTGCACCTAGTCCCCAGGCGTCCTTGTGGAGGGCTTAGTTGCCTTTGGGTTGCACACTGCCAAGCGCACCAGCTTGAGGGCTCTATTAGAGGCAAAGTGAGGGCAACTGGAAATGTATTCTTACGGTTACTTGACCGCCCAGAATCAGCACAGCACGGAGAGCACAAGGCACACAGGGCCCCTGGCTGGGGTCTGCAGCCCCACACACGCGGAGGCTGACTCGGTGAGTGCCCAGAAGGTGCCTGACAGACGTCATTTCCCTAGTGCTCTCCTCCCCAGCAGAGACGTGTGCAGGTGGTTTGTTCCTGCCCCTGCGTGTCTGGGCTCCCGTCCACAGCCCCAGCTCAGGGAAGCAGCTCCTCAGCCAAGACCTGTAGGAGGCTTGGGGCGCTCCCGCCTGGAAGCCTAGTGCACAGCATGCGGGAAGCGAGCCTCCTTGGGAGAAGAGGAGTCAGCCCAGATGCGTGCGGCTGCAATCACTGCTTGGGCGGAGCGGAGTGCGCCTCCAGTACGAGAGAGCTCCAGCTCTGCTCAGAGGCCCGATCTGGCAGAGGGCTGATGTGAGGCTGTCTGCCCTTGGCGAGCCTTGCCCAGACTTGCCTTGCGGCTAGGCTTCCAGTCCAGAAAGGAGGGGGCTGCGCGAGACTGGGAGATGCTACTGGCGCCTTCCTGGCCTCAGCTCCACTCCTGCCTTGCCTTTGAACCTTGTCCCCAGGCGTTCTTGTGGAGGGCTTAATTGCCCGGGGGTTGCACACTGACAAGCGCTCCAGCAGTGAGGGCTCTATTAGAGGCAATTGGAGGGCAACTGCAGGGCTCCTCCAGCGGTTGCTTGACCGCCCAGACTCAGCACAGCACGGAGAGCACAAGGCTCACAGGGCCCCTGGCTGGGGTCTGCAGCCCCACACACGCGGAGGCTGACTCGGTGAGCGCCCAGAAGGTGCCTGACAGACGTCATTTCCCTAGTGCTCTCCTCCCCAACAGAGACGTGTGCAGGTGGTTGGGGCCTGCCCCTGCGTGTCTGGGCTCCCGTCCACAGCCCCAGCTCAGGGAAGCAGCTCCTGAGCCAAGACCTGTGTGAGGCGCAGGGAGCGCCGCCTGGAAGCCTAGTTTACAGCATGCGGGAAGCGAGCCTCCTCTGGAGAAGAGGAGGCAGCCCTGCTGTGTGCGGCTGCATTCACTGCTTTGGCGGAGCCGAGTGCGCCTCCAGGACGGCCGAGCTCCAGCTCTGCTCAGAGACCCGATCTTTCAGAGTTGCTGGCCTGAGGCTGCTCTGCCCTGGGCGAGCCTTGCCCAGACTTGGCTCGCGGTAGGCTTCCAGTCCAGGAAGGAGCAGGCTGCGCGAGACTGGGAAATGCTACTGGCGCCTTCCTGGCCTCAGCTCCACTCCTGCCTTGCCTTTGCACCTAGTCCCCAGGCGTTCCTGTGGAGGGCTTATTTGCCGGTGGGTTGCACACTGCCAAGCGCTCCAGCAGTGAGGGCTCTATTAGAGGTAATGGGAGGGCAACTTCAGGGCTCCTCCAGCAGTTGCTTGACCGACCAGACTCAGTACAGCACGGAGAGCACAAGGCTCACAGGGCCCCTGGCTGGGGTCGGCAGCCCCACACACGCGGAGGCTGACTCGCTGAGCGTCCAGAAGGTGCCTGACAGACGTCATTTCCCTAGTACTCTCCTCCCCAGCAGAGACGTGTGCAGGTGGTTTGTTCCTGACCCTGCGTGTCTGGGCTCCCGTCCACAGCCCCAGCTCAGGGAAGCAGCTCCTCAGCCAAGACCTGTAGGAGGCGCGGAGCGCCCCCGCCTGGAAGCCTAGTGCACAGCATGCGGGAAGCGAGCCTCCTTGGGAGAAGAGGAGGCAGCCCAGATGCGTGCGGCTGCAATCACTGCTTTGGTGGAGCCGAGTGCACCTCCAGTAGGGCAGAGCTCCAGCTCTGCTCAGAGGCCCGATCTGGCAGTGTGCTGGCGTGAGGCTGCTCTGCCCTGGGCGAGCCTTGCCCAGACTTGCCTCGCGGCTAGGCTTCTAGTCCAGAAAGGAGCGGGCTGTGTGAGACTGGAAGATGCTACTGGCGCCTTCCTGGCCTCAGCTCCACTCCTGCCTTGCCTTTGCACCTAGTCCCCAGGATTTCTTGTGGAGGGCTTAGTTGCCAGTGGGTTGCACACTGCCAAGCGCACCAGCTTGAGGGCTCTATTAGAGGCAAAGTGAGGGCAACTGGAAATGTATTCTTACGGTTACTTGACCGCCCAGACTCAGCACAGCACGGAGAACACAAGGCACACAGGGCCCCTGGCTGGGGTCTGCAGCCCCAAACACGCGGAGGCTGACTCGGTGAGTGCCCAGAAGGTGCCTGACAGACGTCATTTCCCTACTGCTCTCCTCCCCAGCAGAGACGTGTGCAGGTGGTTGGGGCCTGCCCCTGCGTGTCTGGGCTCCCGTCCACAGCCCCAGCTCAGGGAAGCAGCTCCTCAGCCAAGACCTGTAGGAGGCGCGGGGCGCCCCCGCCTGGAAGCCTAGTGCACAGCATGCGGGAAGCGAGCCTCTTCAGGAGAAGAGAAGGCAGCCCTGCTGTGTGCAGCTGCGTTCACTGTTTTGCCGAGCCGAGTTCGCCTCCAGTAGGGCAGAGCTCCAGCTATGCTCAGAGACCCGATCTGGCAGAGTTGCTGGCGTGAGTCTGCTCTGCCCTGGGCGAGCCTTGCCCAGACTTGCTGCGGCTAGGCTTCCAGTTCAGAACGGAGCGGGCTGCGCGAGACTGGGAGATGCTACTGGCGCCTTCCTGGCCTCAGCTCCACTCCTGCCTTGCCTTTGCAGCTAGTCCCCAGGCGTTCTTGTGGAGGGCTTAGTTGCCGGTGGGTTGCACACTGCCAAGCGCTTCAGCAGTGAGGGCTCTATTAGAGGCAATGGGAGGGCAACTGCAGGGCTCCTCCAGCGGTTGCTTGACCGCCCAGACTCAGCACAGCACGGAGAGCACAAGGCTCACAGGGCCCCTGGCTGGGGTCTGCAGCCCCACACATGCGGAGGCTGACTCGGTGAGCGCCCAGAAGGTGCCTGACCGACGTCATTTCCCTAGTGCTCTCCTCCCCAGCATAAACGTGTGCAGGTGGTTTGGGCCTGCCCCTGCGTGTCTGGGCATCCGAACACAGCCCCAGCTCAGGGAAGCAGCTCCTCAGCCAAGACCTGTAGGAGGCGTGGGGCGCCCCCGCCTGGAAGCCTAGTGCACAGCATGCGGGAAGCGAGCATCCTTGGGAGAAGAGGAGGCAGCCCAGATGCGTGCGGCTGCAATCACTGCTTGGGAGGAGCGGAGTGCGCCTCCAGTACGAGAGAGCTCCCGCTGTGCTAAGAGGCCCGATCTGGCAGAGGGCTGATGTGAGGCTGTCTGCCCTTGGCGAGACTTGCCCAGACTTGCCCCGCGGCTAGGCTTCCAGTCCAGAAAGGAGGGGGCTGCGCGAGACTGGGAGATGCTACTGGCGCCTTCCTGGCCTCAGCTCCACTCCTGCCTTGCCTTTGCACCTAGTCCCCAGGCGTTCTTGTGGAGGGCTTAATTGCCCGGGGGTTGCACACTGACAAGCGCTCCAGCAGTGAGGGCTCTATTAGAGGCAATGGGAGGGCAACTGCAGGGCTCATCCAGCGGTTGCTTGACCGCCCAGACTCAGCACAGCACGGAGAGCACAAGGCTCACAGGGCCCCTGGCTGGGGTCTGCAGCCCCACACACGCGGAGGCTGACTCGGTGAGCGCCCAGAAGGTGCCTGACAGACGTCATTTCCCTAGTGCTCTCCTCCCCAGCAGAGACGTGTGCAGGTGGTTGGGGCCTGCCCCTGCGTGTCTGGGCTCCCGTCCACAGCCCCAGCTCAGGGAAGCAGCTCCTGAGCCAAGACCTGTGTGAGGCGCAGGGAGCGCCGCCTGGAAGCCTAGTTTACAGCATGCGGGAAGCGAGCCTCCTCTGGAGAAGAGGAGGCAGCCCTGCTGTGTGCGGCTGCATTCACTGCTTTGGCGGAGCCGAGTGCGCCTCCAGGACGAACGAGCTCCAGCTCTGCTCAGAGACCCGATCTGGCAGAGTTGCTGGCCTGAGGCTGCTCTGCCCTGGGCGAGCCTTGCCCAGAATTGGCTCGCGGTAGGCTTCCAGTCCAGGAAGGAGCAGGCTGCGCGAGACTGGGAAATGCTACTGGCGCCTTCCTGGCCTCAGCTCCACTCCTGCCTTGCCTTTGCACCTAGTCCCCAGGCGTTCCTGTGGAGGGCTTAGTTGCCGGTGGGTTGCACACTGCCAAGCGCTCCAGCAGTGAGGGCTCTATTAGAGGTAATGGGAGGGCAACTTCAGGGCTCCTCCAGCGGTTGCTTGACCGACCAGACTCAGTACAGCACGGAGAGCACAAGGCTCACAGGGCCCCTGGGTGGGGTCTGCAGCCCCACACACGCGGAGGCTGACTCAGTGAGCGCCCAGAAGGTGCCTGACAGACGTCATTTCCCTAGTGCTCTCCTCCCCAGCAGAGACGTGTGCAGGTGGTTTGGGCCTGCCCCTGCGTGTCTGGGCTCCCGAACACAGCCCCAGCTCAGGGAAGCAGCTCCTCAGCCAAGACCTGTAGGAGGCGCGGGGCGCCCCCGCCTGGAAGCCTAGTGCACAGCATGCGGGAAGCGAGCCTCCTTGGGAGAGGTGGAGGCATCCCAGACCCGTGAGGCTGCAATCACTCCTTGGGCGGAGCCGAGTGCGCTTCCACTACGTCAGAGTTCCAGCTCTGCTCAGAGGCCCGATCTGGCAGAGTGCTTGCGTGAGGCTGCTCTGCTCTCAGCGAGCCTTGCCCAGACTTGCCTCGCGGCTAGGCTTCCAGTCCAGAACGGAGCGGGCTGCGTGAGACTGGGAGATGCTACTGGCGCCTTCCTGGCCTCAGCTCCACTCCTGCCTTGCCTTTGCACCTAGTCCCCAGGCATTCTTGTGGAGGGCTTAGTTGCCGGTGTGTTGCACACTGCCAAGCGCTCCAGCTTGAGGGCTCTATTAGAGGCAAAGTGAGGGAAACTGGAAGTCTATTCTTACGGTTGCTTGACCGCCCAGACTCAGCACAGCACGGAGAGCACAAGGCTCACAGGGCCCCTGGCTGGGGTCTGCAGCCCCACACACGCGGAGGCTGACTCGGTGAGCGCCCAGAAGGTGCCTGACAGACGTCATTTCCCTAGTGCTCTCCTCCCCAGCAGAGACGTGTGCAGGTGCTTGGGGCATGCCCCTGCGTGTCTGGGCTCCCGTCCACAGCCCCAGCTTAGGGAAGCAGCTCCTAAGCCAAGATTTGTGGTATGCGCACGGGGCCCCGCCTGGAAGCCTAGTTTACAGCATGCGGGGAGCGAGCCTCCTCGGGAGAAGAGAAGGCAGCCCTGCTCTGTGTGGCGGCATTCACTGCTTTGGCGGAGCCAAGTGCGCCTCCAGTACTGCAGAGCTCCAGCTCTGCTCAGAGCCCCGATCTGGCAGAGTTGCTGGCGTGAGGTTGCTCTACCCTGGGCGAGCCTTTCCCAGACTTGCCTCGCGGATAGGCTTCCAGTCCAGGAAGGAGCAGGCTGCGCGAGACTGGGAGATGCTACTGGCGCCTTCCTGGCCTCAGCTCCACTCCTGCCTTGCCTTTGCACCTAGTCCCCAGGCGTTCTTTTGGAGGGCTTAGTTGCCGGTGGGTTGCACACTGCCAAGCGCTCCAGCAGTGAGGGCTCTATTAGAGGCAAAGTGAGGGCAACTGGAAGTCTATTCTTACGGTTGCTTGACCGCCCAGACTCAGCACAGCACGGAGAGCACAAGGCTCACAGGGCCCCTGGCTGGGGTCTGCAGCCCCACACACGCGGAGGCTGACTCGGTGAGCGCCCAGAAGGTGCCTGACAGACGTCATTTCCCTAGTGCTCTCCTCCCCAGCAGAGACGTGTGCAGGTGGTTGGGGCCTGCCCTTGAGTGTCTGGACTCCCTTCCACAGCCCCAGCTCAGGGAAGCAGCTCCTCAGCTAAGACCTGTAGGAGGCGCGGGGCGCTCCCGCCGGGAAGCCTAGTTTACAGCATGCCGGAAGCGAGCCTCCTCAGTACAAGAGAAGGCAGCCCAGCTGCGTGCGGATGCAATCAGTACTTTGGCGGAATCGAGTGCCCCTCCAGTAGGGCAGACCTCCAGCTCTGCTCAAAGGCCCGATCTCTCATAGTTGCTGGCGTGAGCCTCCTGTGCCCTGGGCGAGCCTTGCCCTGACTTGCCTCGCGTTAGGCTTCCAGTACAGAAAGGAGCAGGCTGCGCGAGACTGGGAGATGCTACTGGCGCCTTCCTGGCCTCAGCTCCACTCCTGCCTTGCCTTTGCAGCTAGTCCCCAGGCGATCTTGTGGAGGGCTTAGTTGCCGGTGGGTTGCACACTGCCAAGCGCTCCAGCAGTGAGGGCTCTATCAGAGGTAAAGGGAGGGCTACTGTAAGTCGCCTCTTCCGATTGCTTGACTGTCCAGACTCAGCACAGCACGGAAAGCACAAGGCTCACAGGGCCCCTGGCTGGGGTCTGCAGCCCCACACACCGGAGGCGAACTCCGGGAGCGCCCAGAAGGTGCCTGAAAGACGTCATTTCCCTAGTGCTCTCCTCCCCAGCAGAGACATGTGCAGGTGGTTGGGGCCTGCCCCTGCGTGTCTGGGCTCCCGTCCACAGCCCCAGCTCAGGGAAGGAGTTCCTGAGCCAAGACCTGTGGGAGGTGCAGGGGGCCAATCCTGGAAGCCTAGTTTACAGCAAGCGGGAAGCCAGCCTCCTCGGGAGAAGAGAAGGCAACCCTGCTGTGTGCGGCTGCATTCACTGCTTTGGCGGAGCCGAGTGCGCCTCTAGTACGGCAGAGCTCCAGCTCTGCTCAGAGTCCGGATCTGGCAGAGTTGCTTGCGTTAGGCTGCTCTGTCCTGGGCGAGCCTTCCCCAGACCTGCCTCGCACATAGGCTTCCAGTCCAGGAAGGAGAGGGCTGCGCGAGACTGGGAGATGCTGCTGGCGCCTTCCTGGCCTCAGCTCCACTCCTGCCTTGCCTTTGCACCTAGTTCCCAGGCGTTCCTGTGGAGGGCTTAGTTGCCGGTGGGTTGCACACTGCCAAGCGCTCCAGCAGTGAGGGCTCTATTAGAGGAAATGGGAGGGCTACTGCAGGGCTCCTCCAGCGGCTGCTTGACCGCCCAGACTCAGCACAGCACGGAGAGCACAAGGCTCACAGGGCCCCTGGCTGGGGTCTGCAGCCCCACACACGCGGATGCCGAGTCGGTGAGCGCGCAGAAGGTGCCTGACAGACGTCATTTCCCTAGTGCTCTCCTCCCCAGCAGAGACGTGTGCAGGTGGTTGGGGCCTGCCCCTGCGTGTCTGGGCTCCTGTCCACAGCCCCAGCTCAGGGAAGCAGCTCCTGAACCAAGACCTGTGGGAGGCTCAGGGGGCCCCGCCTGTAAGTCTAGTTTACAGCATGCGGGAAGCGAGACTCCTCGGGAGAAGAGGAGCCAGCCCAGCTGCGTGCGGCTTCAATCAATACTTTGGCCGAGCCGAGTGCCCCTCCAGTACGGCAGTGCTCCAGCTCTGCTCAGAGGCCCGATCTGGCAGAGTTGCTTGCGTGAGGCTGCTCTGCCCTGGGCGAGCCTTGCCCAGACTTGCCTCGCGGCTAGGCTTCCAGTCCAGGAAGGAGCAGGCTGCGTGAGACTGGGAGATGCTACTGGCGCCTTCCTGGCCTCAGCTCCACTCCTTCCTTGCCTTTGCACCTAGTCCCCAGAAGTTCTTGTGGAGGGCTTAGTTGCCGGTGGGTTGCACACTGCCAAGCGCTCCAGCAGTGAGGGCTCTATTAGAGGCAATGGGAGGGCAACTGCAGGGCTCCTCCAGCGGTTGCTTGACCGCCCAGACAGCACAGCACGGAGAGCCCAAGGCTCACAGGGCCCCTGTCTGGGGTCTGCAGCCCCACACACCGGAGGGGAATTCCGGGAGCGCCCAGAAGGTGCCAGACAGACGTCATTTTCCTAGTCCTCTCCTCCCCAGCAGAGACGTGTGCAGGTGGTTGGGGCCTGCCCTTGAGTTTCTGGACTCCCTTCCACAGCCCCAGCTCAGGGAAGCAGTTCCTCAGCTAAGACCTGTAGGAGGCGCGGGGCGCCCCCGCCGGGAAGCCTAGTTTACAGCATGCCGGAAGCGAGCCTCCTCAGTACAAGAGAAGGCAGCCCAGCTGCGTGGGATTGCAATCAGTACTTTGGCGGAGCCGAGTGCCCCTCCAGTACGGCAGAGCTCCAGCTCTGTTCAAAGGTCCGATCTCTCATAGTTGCTGGCGTGAGCCTCCTGTGCCCTGGGCGAGCCTAGCCCAGACTTGCCTCGCGTAGGCTTCCTGTCCAGAAAGGTGCGGGCTGGGCGAGACTGGGAGATGCTACTGGCGCCTTCCTGGCTTCAGCTCCACTCCTGCCTTGCCTTTGCAGCTAGTCCCCAGGCGTTCTTGTGGAGGGCTTAGTTGCCGGTGGGTTGCACACTGCCAAGCGCTCCAGCAGTGAGGCCTCCATTAGAGGCAATGGGAGGGCAACTGCAGGGCTCCTCCAGCGGTTGCTTGACCGCCCAGACTCAGCACAGCACGGAGAGCAAAAGGCTCACAGGGCCCCTGGCTGGGGTCAGCAGCCCCACACACCGGAGGCGAACTCCGGGAGCGCCCAGAAGGTGCCTGAAAGACGTCATTTCCCTAGTGCTCTCCTCCCCAGCAGAGACATGTGCAGGTGGTTGGGGCCTGCCCCTGCGTGTCTGGGCTCCCGTCCACAGCCCCAGCTCAGGGAAGTAGTTCCTGAGCCAAGACCTGTGGGAGGCGCATGGGGCCCCGCCTGGAAGCCTAGTTTACAGCATGCGGGAAGCGAGTCTCCTCGGGAGAAGAGGAGCCAGCCCAGCTGCGTGCGGCTGCAATCACTGCTTTGGCGGAGCCGAGTGCCCCTCCAGAACGGCAGAGCTCCAGCTCTGCTCAGAGTCCCGATCTGGCAGAGTTGCTGGCGTGAGGCTGCGCTGCCCAGGGCGAGCTTTGCCCAGACTTGCCTCGCGGCTAGGCTTCCATTCCAGGAAGGAGCAGGCTGCGCGAGACTGGGAGATGCTACTGGCGCCTTCCTGGCCTCAGCTCCACTCCTGCCTTGCCTTTGCAGCTAGACCCCAGGCGTTCTTGTGAAAGGCTTCGTTGCCGGTGGGTTGCATACTGCCAAGCGCTAGAGCCGTGAGGGCTCTATTAGAGGCAAAGGGAGGGCTACTGCAAGTCGCATCTTTCATTTGCTTGACCGCCCAGACTCAGCACAGCACGGAATGTACAAGGCTCACAGGGCCCCTGGCTGGGGTCTGCAGCCCCACACACCGGAGGGGAAATCCGGCAGCGCCCAGAAGGTGCCTGAGTGCCCTCATTTCCCTAGTGCTCTCCTCCCAGGCAGAGACGTGTGCACGTGGTTGGGGCCTGCCCCTGCGTGTCTGAGCTCCCGTCCACAGTCCCAGCTCAGGGAAGCAGCTCCTGAGCCAAGACCTGTGGGAGGCACAGGGGGCCCCGCCTGGAAGCCTAGTTTACAGCATGCGGGAAGCGAGCCTCCTCGGGAGAAGAGAAGGCAGCCCTGCTGTGTGCGGCTGCATTCACTGCTTTGGCGGAGCCGAGTGCGCCTCCAGTACGGCAGAGCTCCAGCTCTGCTCAGAGGCCCGATCTGGCAGAGTTGCTGGCGTTAGGCTGCTCTGTCCTGGGCGAACTTGCCCAGAATTGCCTCGCACATAGGCTTCCAGTCCAGGAAGGAGCGGGCTGCGCGAGACTGGGAGATGCTGCTGGCGCCTTCCTGGCCTCAGCTCCACTCCTGCCTTGCCTTTGCACCTAGTCCCCAGGCGTTCTTGTGAAAGGCTTAGTTGCCGGTGGGTTGCACACTGCCAAGCGCTCCAGCAGTGAAGGCTCTATTAGAGGCAAAGGGAGGGCAGCTTCAAGTTTCCTTCTGCGGTTGCTTGACCGCCCAGACTCAGCACAGCACGGAGAGCACAAGGCTCACAGGGCCCCTGGCTGGGGTCTGCAGCCCCACACACCGGAGGCGAAATCCGGGAGCGCCCAGAAGGTGCCTGACAGACGTCATTTCCCTAGTGCTCTCTTTCCCTGCAGAGACGTGGGCAGGTGGTTGTGGCCTGCCTCTGCGTGTCTGGGCTCCCGTCCACAGCCTCAGCTCAGGGAAGCAGCTCCTGAGTCAAGACCTGTGGGAGGCGCGGGGGGACCCATCTGGAAGCCTAGTTTACAGCATGTGGGAAGCGAGCCTCCTCGGGAGAAGAGAAGGCAGCCTGGCTGCTTGCGGCTGCATTCACTGCTTTGGCGGAGCCGAGTGCGCCTCCAGTACGGCAGAGCTCCAGCTCTGCTCAGAGGCCCAATCTGGCAGAGTTGCTTGCGTGAGGCTGCTCTGTCCTGGGCGACCTTGCCCAGAATTGCCTCGCACATAGGCTTCCAGTCCAGGAAGGAGCGGGCTGCGCGAGACTGGGAGATGCTACTGTCGCCTTCCTGGCCTCAGCTCCACTCCTGCCTTGTCTTTGCACCTAGTCCCCAGGCGTTCTTGTGGAGGGCTTAGTTGCCGGTGGGTTGCATACTGCCAAGCGCTCCAGCAGTGAGGGCTCTATTTGAGGCAATGGGAGGGCAACTGCAGGGCTCCTCCAGCGGTTGCTTGACCGCCCAGACTCAGCACAGCACGGAGAGCACAAGGCTCACAGGGCCCCTGGCTGGGGTCTGCAGCCCCACACACCGGAGGTGAACTCCGGGAGCGCCCAGAAGGTGCCTGAGTGCCGTCATTTCCCTAGTGCTCTCCTCCCAGGCAGAGACGTGTGTAGGTGGTTGGGGCCTGCCCCTGCGTGTCTGAGCTCCCGTCCACAGCCCCAGCTCAGGGAAGCAGCTCCTGAGCCAAGACCTGTGGGAGGCGCAGGGGGCCCCGCCTGGAAGCCTAGTTTACAGCATGTGGGAAGCGAGCCTCCTCGGGAGAAGAGAAGGCAGCCCTGCTGTGTGCGGCTGCATTCACTGCTTTGGCGGAGCCGAGTGCACCTCCAGTACGGCAGAGCTCCAGCTCTGCTCAGAGGCCCGATCTGGCAGAGTTGCTGGCGTGAGGCTGCTGTGCCCTGGGCGAGCCTTGCCCAGACTTGCCGCACGTTAGGCTTCCAGTCCAGATAGGAGCGGGCTGCGTGAGACTGGGAGATGCTACTGGCGCCTTCCTGGCCTCAGCTCCACTCCTGCCTTGCCTTTGCACCTAGTCCCCAGGCGTTCTTGTGAAAGGCTTAGTTGCCGGTGGGTTGCACACTGCCAAGCGCTCCAGCCGTGAGGGCTCTATTAGAGGCAAAGGGAGGGCTACTGCAAGTCGCCTCTTGCTTTTGCTTGACCGCCCAGACTCTGCAGAGCACGGAAAGCACAAGGCTCACAGGGCGCCTGGCTGGGGTTTGCAGCCCCACACACGCAGAGGCTGACTCGGTGAGCGCCCAGAAGGTGCCTGACAGACGTCATTTTCCTAGTGCTCTCCTCCCCAGCAGAGACGTGTGCAGGTGGTTGGCGCCTGCCCCTGCGTGTCTGGGCTACCGTCCACAGCCCCAGCACAGGGAAGCAGCTCCTGAGCCAAGACCTGTGGGAGGCGCAGGGGGGCCCTCCTGGAAGCCTAGTTTAGAGTATGCGGGAAGCCAGCCTCCTCGGGAGAAGAGAAGGCAGCCCTGCTGTGTGCGGCTGCATTAACTGCTTTGGCGGAGCCGAGTGCACCTCCAGTACGGCAGAGCTCCAGCTCTGCTCAGAGGCCTGATCTGGCAGAGTTGCTGGCGTGAGCCTGCTCTGGTGGGCGAGCCTTGCCCAGACTTGCCTCGAGGCTAGGCTTCCAGTCCAGGAAGGAGCAGAATGAGCGATACTGGGAGATGCTACTGGCGCTTTCCTGGCCTAAGCTCCACTCCTGCCTTGCCTTTGCACCTAGTCCCCAGGCGTTCTTGTGGAATGCTTAGTTGCCGGTGGGTTGCACACTGCCAAGCGCTCCAGCAGTGAGGTCTCTATTAGAGGCAATTGGAGGGCAACTGCAGGGCTCCTCCAGAGGTTGCTTGACCGCCCAGACTCAGCACAGCACGGAGAGCACAAGGCTCACAGGGCCCCTGGCTGGGGTCTGCAGCCCCACACAAGCGAAGGCTGACTCGTTGAGCGCCCAGAAGTTGCCTGACAGACGTCATTTCCCTAGTGCTCTCCTCCCCAGCAGAGACGTGTGCAGGTGGTTGGGGCCTGACTCTGCGTGTCTGGGCTCCCGTCCACAGGCCCAGCTCAGGGAAGCAGCTCCTCAGCCAAGACTTGTAGGAGGCGCGGGGCGCCCCCTCCTGGAAGCCTAGTGCACAGCATGCGGGAAGCGAGCCTCCTTGGGAGAAGAGGAGGCAGCCCGGATGCGTGGGGCTGCAATCACTGCTTGGGCGGAGCCGAGTGCGCCTCCAGTACCACAGAGCTCCAGCTCTGCTCAGAGGCCCGATCTGGCAGAGTGCTGGCGTAAGGCTGCTCTGCCCTTGGCGAGCCTTTCCCAGACTTGCCTCGCGGCTAGGCTTCCAGTCCGGAAAGGAGCGGGCTGCGCGAGACTTGGAGATGCTACTGGCGCCTTCCTGGCCTCAGCTCCACTCCTGCCTTGCCTTTGCACCTAGTCTCCAGGCGTTCTTGTGGAGGGCTTAGTTGCCGGTGGATTGCACACTGCCAACGGCTCCAGCTTGAGGGCTCTATTAGAGGCAACGTGAGGGCAACTGGAAGTCTATTCTTACAGTTGCTTGACCGCCCAGACTCAGCACAGCACGGAGAGCACAAGGCTCTCAGGGCCCCTGGGTGGGGTCTACAGCCCCACACACGCGGAGGCTGACTCGGTTAGTGCCCAGAAAGTGCCTTACAGACGTCATTTCCCTAGTGCTCTCCTCCCCAGCAGAGACGTGTGCAGTTGGTTGGGGCCTGCCCTTGAGTGTCTGGACTCCCTTCCACAGCCCCAGCTCAGGGAAGCAGCTCCTCAGCTAAGACCTGTAGGAGGCGCGGGGCGCCCCCGCCGGGAAGCCTAGTTTACAGCATGCCGGAAGCGAGCCTCCTCAGTACAAGAGAAGGCAGCCAAGGTGCGTGCCGCTGCAATCAGTACTTTGGCGGAGCCGAGTGCCCCTCCAGTATGGCAGAGCTCCAGCTCTGCTCAAAGGCCCGATTTCTCAGAGTTGCTGGCGTGAGGCTGCTGTGCCCTGCGCGAGCCTTGCCCAGACTTGCCTCGCGTTAGGCTTCCAGTCCAGAAAGGAGCGGGCTTCGCGAAACTGGGAGATGCTACTGGCGCCTTCCTGGCCTCAGCTCCACTCCTGCCTTGCATTTGCACCTAGTCCCCAGGCGTTCTTGTGGAGGGGGTAGTTGCCAGTGGGTTGCACACTGGCAAGCGCTCCAGCAGTGAGGGCTCTATTAGAGGCAATGGGAGGGCAACTGCAGGGCTCCTCCTGCGGCTGCTTGACCGCCCAGACTCAGCACAGCATGCAGCGCACGAGACTCACAGGGCCCCTGGCTGGGGTCTGCAGCCCCACACACGCGGAGGCCGAGTCGGTGAGCGCGCAGAAGGTGCCTGACAGACGTCATTTCCCTAGTGCTCTCCTCCCCAGCAGAGACATGTGCAGGTGGTTGGGGCCTGGCCCTGCGTGTCTGGGCTCCCGTCCACTGCCCCACCTCAGGGAAGCAGCTCCTCAGCCAAGACCTGTGGGAGGCGCAGGGGGCCCCGCCTGGAAGCCTAGTTTACAGCATGCGGGAAGCGGGCCTCCTTGGGAGAAGGTGAGGCAGCCCAGCTGCGTGCGGCTGCAATCACTGCTTTGGCAGAGTCGAGTGCCCCTCCATTACGGCAGAGCTCCAGCTCTGCTCAGAGGCCTGATATGGCAGAGTTGCTGGCGTGAGGCTGCTATGCCCTGGGCGAGCCTTGCCCAGACTTGCCGCACGTTAGGCTTCCAGTCCCGAAAGGAGCGGGCTGCGTGAGACTGGGAGATGCTACTGGCGCCTTCCTGGCCTCAGCTCCACTCCTGCCTTGCCTTTGCACCTAGTCCCCAGGCGTTCTTGTGGAGGGCTTAGTTGCCGGTGGGTTGCACACTGCCAAGCGCTCCAGCAGTGTGGGCTCTATTAGAGGCAATGGGAGGGCAACTGCAGGGCTCCTCCAGCGGATGCTTGACCGCCCAGACTCAGCACAACACGGAGAGCACAAGGCTCACAGGACCCCTGGCTGGGGTCTGCGGCCCCACACACCTGAGGTGAACTCCGGGAGCGCTCAGAAGTTGCCTGAGTGCCGGCATTTCCCTAGTGCTCTCCTCCCAGTCAGAGACGTATGCAGGTGGTTGGGGCCTGCCCCTGCGTGTCTGATCTCCCGTCCACAGCCCCAGCTCAGGGAAGCAGCTCCTGAGCCAAGACCTCTGGGAGGCGCAAGTGGCCCCGCCTGGAAGCCTAGTTTACAGCATGCGGGAAGCGAGCCTCCTCCGGAGAAGAGAAGGCAGCCCTGCTGTGTGTGGCTGCATTCACTGCTTTGGCGCAGCCGAGTGTGCCTCCAGTACGGCAGAGCTCCAGCTCTGCTCAGAGGCCCGATCTGACAGAGTTGCTGGCGTTAGGCTGCTCTGTCCTGGGCGAGCCTTGCCCAGACTTGCTTCACACATAGGCTTCCAGTCCAGGAAGGAGCGGGCTGCGCGAGACTGGGAAATGCTCCTGGCGCCATCCTGGCCTCAGCTCCACTCCTGCCTTGCCTTTGCAGCTAGTCCCCAGGCGTTCTTGTGGAGGGCTTAGTTGCCGGTGGGTTGCACACTGCCAAGCGCTCCAGCAGTGAGGGCTCTATTAGAGGCAATGGGAGGGCAACTGCAGGGCTCCTCCAGCGGTTGCTTGACCGCCCAGACTCTGCACAGCACGGAGAGCACAAGGCTCACAGGGCCGCTGGCTGGGGTCTGCAGCCCCACACACGCGGAGGCTGACTCGGTGAGCGCCCAGAAGGTGCTGACCGACGTCATTTCCCTAGTGCTCTCCTCCCCAGCATAAACGTGTGCAGGTGGTTTGGGCCTGCCCCTGCGTGTCTGGGCTTCCGAACACAGCCCCAGCTCAGGGAAGCAGCTCCTCAGCCAAGACCTGTAGGAGGCGTGGGGCGCCCCCGCCTGGAAGCCTAGTGCACAGCATGCGGGAAGCGAGCATCCTTGGGAGAAGAGAAGGCAACCCTGCTGTGTGCGGCTGCATTCACTGCTTTGGCGGAGCCGAGTACGCCTCCAGTACGGCAGAGCTCCAGCTCTGCTCAGAGGCCTGATCTGGCAGAGTTGCTGGCGTGAGGCTGCTCTGCCCTGGGCGAGCATTGCCCAGACTTGCCTCTCGGCTAGGCTTCTAGTCCAGGAAGGAGCAGGCTGCGCGAGACTGGGAGATGCTACTGGCGCCTTCCTGTCCTAAGCACCACTCCTGCTTGCATTTGCACCTAGACCCCAGGCGTTCTTGTGGTGGGCTTAGTTGCCGGTGGGTTGCACACTTCCAAGAGCACCAGCTTGAGGGCACTATTAGAGGCAAAGCGAGGGCAAGTGGAAGTCTATTCTTACGGTTGCTTAACCGCCCAGACTCAGCACAGCATGGAGAGCACAAGGCTCACAGGGCCCCTGGCTGGTGTCTGCAGCCCCACACAGGCGGAGGCTGACTCGGTGAGCGCCCAGAAGGTGCATGACAGACATCATTTCCCTAGGTCTCCCCACCCAAGCAGAGAAATGTGCAGGTGGTTTGGGCCTGCCCCTGCGTGTCTGGGCTCCCGTCCACAGCCCCAGCTCAGGGAAACAGCTCCTCAGCCAAGAACTGAAGGAGGCGCGCGGCGCCCCCGCCTGGAAGCCTGTGCACAGCATGCGGGAAGCGACCCTCCTTGGGAGAAGAGGAGGCAGCCCAGATGCCTGCGGCTGCAATCACTGCTTGGGCGGAGCCGAGAGCGCCTCCAGTACGGCAGAGCTCCACCTCTGCTCTGAGGCCCGATCTGGCAGAGTTGCTGGTGTGAGGCTGCATTGCCCTGGGCGAGCCTTGCCCAGACTTGCCTCTCGGCTAGGCTTCCAGTGCAGGAAGGAGAAGGCTGCGCGAGATTTGGAGATGCTACTGGCGCCTTCCTGGCCTCAGCTCCACTCCTGCCTTGCCTTTGCACCTAGTCCCCTAGCGTTCTTGTGGAGGGCTTAGTTGCCGGTGGGTTGCACACTGCCAAGCGCTCCAGCAGTGAGGGCTCTATTAGAGGCAATGGGAGGGCAACTGCAGGGCTCCTCAAGCGGTTACTTGACCGCCAAGACTCAGCACAGCACGGAGAGCACAAGGCTCACAGGGCCCCTGGCTGGGGTCTGCAGCCCCACACACTCGGAGGCTGACTCGATGAGCGCCCAGAAGGTGCCTGAGAGACGTCATTTCCCTAGTGCTCTCCTCCCCAGCAGAGACGTGTGCAGGTGGTTGGGGCCTGCCCCTGCGTGTCTGGGCTCCCGTCCACAGCCCCAGCTCTGGGAAGCACCTCCTGAGCCAAGACCTGTGGGAGGCGCAGGTGGCCCCTCCTGGAAGCCTAGTTTACAGCATGCGGGAAGCGAGCCTCCTCGGGAGAAGAGAAAGTAGCCCTGCTGTGTGCGGCTGCATTCACTGCTTTGGCGGAGCCGAGTGCGCCTCCAGTACGGCAGAGCTCCAGCTATGCTCAAGACCAGATCTGGCAGAGCTGCTGGCGTGAGGCTGCTCTGCCCTGGGCGAACCTTGCCCAGACTTGCCTCGCGGCTAGGCTTCAAGTCCAGGAAGGAGCAGGCTGCGCGAAAGTGGGAGATGCTACTGGCGCCTTCCTGGCCTCAGCTCCACTCCTGCCTTGCCTTTGCACCTAGTCTCCAGGCGTTCTTGTGGAGGGCTTAGTTGCCGGTGGGTTGCACACTGCCAAGCTCTCCAGCAGTGAGGGCTCTATTAGAGGCAATGGGAGGGCAACTGCCGGGCTCCTCCAGCGGTTGCTTGACCGCCCAGACTCAGCACAGCACGGAGAGCACAAGGCTCACAGGGCCCCTGGCTGGGGTCTCAGCCCCACACACCTGAGGTGAACTCCGGGAGCGCCCAGAAGGTGCCTGAGAGACGTCATTTCCCTAGTGCTCTCCTTCCCAGCAGAGACGAGTGCAGGTGGTTGGGGCCTGATCCTGCGTGTCTGGGCTCCCGTCCACAGCCCCAGCTCAGGGAAGCAGCTCCTGAGCCAAGACCTGTGGGAGGCGCAGGGGGCCCCGCCTGGAAGCCTAGTTTACAGCATGCGGGAAGCGAGCCTCCTTGGGAGAAGGGGAGGCAGCCCAGCTGCGTGCGGCTGCAATCACTGCTTTGGCGGTGCCGAGTGCCCCTCCAGTACGGAAGAGCTCAGGCTCTGCTCAGAGGCCGATCTGGCAGAGTTGCTGGCGTGAGGCTGCTCTGCCCTGGGCGAGCCTTGCCCAGACTTGCCTCACGTTGGGCTTCCAGTCCAGAAAGGAGCGGGCTGCGTGAGAATGGGAGATGCTACTGGCGCCTTCCTGGCCTCAGCTCCACTCCTGCCTTGCCTTTGCACCTAGTCCCCAGGCGTTCATGTGGACGGCTTAGTTGCCGGTGTGTTGCACACTGCCAAGCGCTCCAGCAGTGAGGGCTCTATTAGAGGCAAAGGGAGGGCAACTGCAAGTTTCCTCTTGCGGTTGTTTGACCGCCCAGACTCAGCACAGCACGGAGAGCCCAAGGCTCACAGGGCCCCCAGCTGGGGTCTGCAGCCCCACACACACGGAAACTGACTCGGTGAGCGCCCAGAAGGTGCCTGACAGACGTCATTTCCCTAGTGCTCTCCTCCCCAGCAAAGACGTGTGCAGGTGCTTGGGGCCTGCCCCTGCGTGTCTGGGCTCCTGTCCACATCCCCAGCTCAGGGAAGCAGCTCCTGAGCCAAGACCTGTGGGAGGCGCAGGGGGCCCTGCCTGGAAGCCTAGTTTACAGCATGCGGGAAGCGAGCCTCCTCGGGAGAAGAGAATGCAGCCCTGCTGCGTGTTGCTGCATTCACTGCTTTGGCGGAGCCGAGTGCGCCTCCAGTACGGCAGAGCTCCAGCTCTGCTCAGAGGCCCGATCTGGCAGAGCTGCTGGCGTGAGGCTGCTCTGCACTGCGCGAGCCTTGCCCAGACTTGCCTCGCGGCTAGGCTTCCAGTCCAGGAAGGAGCAGGCTGCGCGAGACTGGGAGATTCTACTGGCGCCATCCTGGCCTCAGCTCCACTCCTGCCTTGCCTTTGCACCTAGTCCCCAGGCGTTCTTGTGGAGGGCTTAGTTGCCGGTGGGTTGCACACTGCCACGTGCTCCAGCAATGAGGGCTCTATTAGAGGCAATGGGAGGGCAACTGCAGGGCTCCTCCAGCGGTTGCTTGACCTCCCAGACTCAGCACAGCACGGAGAGCACAAGGCTCACAGGGCCCTTGGCTGGGGTGTGCAGCCCCACACACGCGGAGGCCGAGTCGGTGAGCGCGCAGAAGGTGCCTGACAGACGTCATTTCCCTAGTGCTCTCCTCCCCAGCAGAGACGTGTGCAGGTGGTTGGGGCCTGCCCCTGCGTGTCTGGGCTCCTGTCCACAGCCCCAGCTCAGGGAAGCAGCTCCTGAGCCAAGACCTGTGGGAGGCGCAGGGGCCCCGCCTGGAAGCCTAGTTTACAGCATGCGGGAAGCGAGACTCCTCGGGAGAAGAGGAGCCAGCCCAGCTGCGTGCTGCTGCAATCAATACTTTGGCGGAGCCGAGTACCCCTCTAGTTCGGCCGTGCTCCAGCTCTGCTCTGAGGCCCGATCTGGCAGAGTTGCTTGCGTGAGGCTGCTCTGCCCTGGGCGAGCCTTGCCCAGACTTGCCTCGCGGCTAGGCTTCCAGTCCAGGAAGGAGCAGGCTGCGTGAGACTGGGAGAAGCTACTGGCGCCTTCCTGGCCTCAGCTCCACTCCTGCCTTGCCTTTGCACCTAGTCCCCAGGCGTTCTTGTGGAGGGCTTAGTTGCCGGTGGGTTGCACACTGCCAAGCGCTCCAGCAGTGAGGGCTCTATCAGAGGCAAAGGAAGGGCTACTGCAAGTCGCCTCTTTCGTTTGCTTGACCGCCCAGACTCAGCACAGCACGGAAAGCACAAGGCTCACAGGGCCCCTGGCTGGGGTCTGCAGCCCCACACACCGGAGGGGAATTCCGGGAGCGCCCAGAAGGTGCCAGACAGACGTCATTTTCCTAGTGCTCTCCTCCCCAGCAGAGACGTGTGCAGGTGGTTGGAGCCTGCCCTTGAGTGTCTGGACTCCCTTCCACAGCCCCAGCTCAGGGAAGCAGCTCCTCAGCTAAGACCTGTAGGAGGCGCGGGGCGCCCCCGCCGGGAAGCCTAGTTTACAGCATGCCGGAAGCGAGCCTCCTCAGTACAAGAGAAGGCAGCCCAGCTGCGTGTGAATGCAATCAGTACTTTGGCGGAGCCGAGTGCCCCTCCAGTACGGCAGAGCTCCAGCTCTGCTCAAAGGTCTGATCTCTCATAGTTGCTGGCGTGAGCCTCCTGTGCCCTGGGCGAGCCTGCCCAGACTTGCCTCGCGTAGGCTTCCTGTCCAGAAAGGAGCGGGCTGCGCGAGACTGGGAGATGCTACTGGCGCCTTCCAGGCCTCAGCTCCACTCCTGCCTTGCCTTTGCACCTAGTCCCCAGGCGTTCTTGTGGACGGCTTAGTTGCCGGTGTGTTGCACACTGACAAGCGCTCCAGCAGTGAGGGCTCTATTAGTGGCAAAGGGAGGGCAACTGCAAGTTTCCACTTGCGGTTGCTTGACCGCCCAGACTCAGCACAGCACGGAGAGCCCAAGGCTCACAGGGCCCTGGCTGGGGTCTGCAGCCAAACACACGCGGAAACTGACTCGATGAGCGCCCAGAAGGTGCCTGACAGACGTCATTTCCCTAGTGCTCTCCTCCCCAGCAGAGACATGTGCAGGTGGTTGGGCCCTGTCCCTGCGTGTCTGGGCTCCCGTGCACAGCCCCACCTCAGGGAAGCAGCTCCTCAGCCAAGACCTGTGGGAGGCGCACGGGGCCCCGCCTGGAAGCCCAGTTTAGAGCATGCGGGAAGCGAGCCTCCTTGGGAGAAGGGGAGGCAGCCCAGCTGCGTACGGCTGCAATCACTGCTTTGGCGGTGCCGAGTGCCCCTCCAGTACGGAAGAGCTCCAGCTCTGCTCAGAGGCCCGATCTGGCAGAGTTGCTGGCGTGAGGCTGCTCTGCCCTGGGCGAGCCTTGCCCAGACTTGCCTCACGTTAGGCTACCAGTCCAGAAAGGAGTGGGCTGCGCGAGACTGGGAGATGCTACGGGCGCCTTTCTGGCCTCAGCTCCACTCCTGCCTTGCCTTTGCACCTAGTTCCCAGGCGTTCTTGTGGAGGGCTTAGTTGCCGGTGGGTTGCACACTGCCAAACGCTCCAGCAGTGTGGGCTCTATTAGAGGCAATGGGAGGGCAACTGCAGGGCTCCTCCAGCGGTTGCTTGACCGCCCAGACTCAGCACAGCACGGAGAGCACAAGGCTCACAGGGCCCCTGGCTGGGGTCTGCAGCCCCACACAGCGGAGGTGAACTCCGGGAGCGCCCAGAAGGTGCCAGACAGACGTCATTTTCCTAGTGCTCTCCTCCCCAGCAGAGACGTGTGCAGGTGGTTGGGGCCTGCCCTTGAGTGTCTGGACTCCCTTCCACAGCCCCAGCTCAGGGAAGCAGCTCCTCAGCTAAGACCTGTAGGAGGCGCGGGGCGCCCCCGCCGGGAAGCCTAGTTTACAGCATGCCGGAAGTGAGCCTCCTCAGTACAAGAGAAGGCAGCCCAGCTGCGTGCGAATGCAATCAGTACTTTGGCGGATCCGAGTGCCCCTCCAGTACGGCAAAGCTCCAGCTCTGCTCAAAGGTCCGATCTCTCATAGTTGCTGGCGTGAGCCTCCTGTGCCCTGGGCGAGCCTTGCCCAGACTTGCCTCGCGTAGGCTTCCTGTCCAGAAAGGAGCGGGCTGCGCGAGACTGGGAGATGCTACTGGCGCCATCCTGGCCTCAGCTCCACTCCTGCCTTGCCTTTGCAGCTAGTCCCCAGGCGTTCTTGTGGAGGGCTTAGTTGCCGGTGGGTTGCACACTGCCAAGCGCACCAGCAGTGAGGGCTCTATTAGAGGCAATGGGAGGGCAACTGCAGGGCTCCTCCAGCGGTTGCTTGACCGCCCAGACTCAGCACAGCACGGAGAGCAAAAGGCTCACAGGGCCCCTGGCTGGGGTCTGCAGCCCCACACTCCGGAGGTGAACTCCGGGAGAGCCCAGAAGGTGCCTGAGAGACGTCATTTCCCTAGTACTCTCCTTCCCAGCAGAAACGTGTGCAGGTGGTTGGGGCCTGCCCCTGCGTGTCTGGGCTCCCGTCCACAGCCCCAGCTCAGGGAAGCAGCTCCTGAGTCAAGACCTTTGGGAGGCGCGGGGGGCTTCGCCTGGAAGCCTAGTTTACAGCATGCGGGAAGCGAGCCTCCTCGGGAGAAGAGAAGGCAGCCCTGCTTTGTGCGGCTGCATTCACTGCTTTGGCGGAGCCGAGTGCGCCTCCAATACGGCAGAGCTCCAGCTCTGCTCAGAGTCCGGATCTGGCAGAGTTGCTTGAGTTAGGCTGCTCTTTCCTGGGCGAGCCTTGCCCAGACTTGCCTCGCGTAGGCTTCCAGTCCAGGAAGGAGCGGGTTGCGCGAGACTGGGAGATGCTGCTGGCGCCTTCCTGGCCTCAGCTCCACTCCTGCCTTGCCTTTGCACCTAGTTCCCAGGCGTTCCTGTGGAAGGCTTAGTTGCCGGTGGGTTGCACACTGCCAAGCGCTCCAGCAGTGAGGGCTCTATTAGAGGCAATGGGAGGGCAACTGCAGGGCTCCTCCAGCGGCTGCTTGATCGCCCAGACTCAGCACAGCACGGAGGCACAAGGCTCACAGGGCCCCTGGCTGGGGTCTGCAGCCCCACACACGCGGAGGCCGAGTCGGTGAGCACGCAGAAAGTGCCTGACAGACGTCATTTCCCTAGTGCTCTCCTCCCCAGCAGAGACGTGTGCAGGTGGTTGGGGCCTGCCCCTGCGTGTCTGGGCTCCTGTCCACAGCCCCAGCTCAGGGAAGCAGCTCCTGAGCCAAGACCTGTGGGAGGCGCAGGGGGCCCCGCCTGGAAGCCTAGTTTACAGCATGCGGGAAGCGAGACTCCTCGGGAGAAGAGGAGCCAGCCCAGCTGCGTGCGGCTGCAATCAATACTTTGGCGGAGCCGAGTACCCCTCTAGTACGGCCGTGCTCCAGCTCTGCTCAGAGGCCCGATCTGGCAGAGTTGCTTGCGTGAGGCTGCTCTGCCCTGGGCGAGCCTTGCCCAGACTTGCCTCGCGGCTAGGCTTCCAGTCCAGGAAGGAGCAGGCTGCGTGAGACTGGGAGAAGCTACTGGCGCCTTCCTGGCCTCAGCTCCACTCCTGCCTTGCTTTTGCACCTAGTCCCCAGGCGTTCTTGTGGAGGGCTTAGTTGCCGGTGGGTTGCACACTGCCAAGCGCTCCAGCAGTGAGGGCTCTATCAGAGGCAAAGGGAGGGCTACTGCAAGTCGCCTCTTTCGTTTGCTTGACCGCCCAGACTCAGCACAGCACGGAAAGCACAAGGCTCACAGGGCCCCTGGCTGGGGTCTGCAGCCCCACACAACGGAGGGGAATTCCGGGAGCGCCCAGAAGGTGCCAGACAGACGTCATTTTCCTAGTGCTCTCCTCCCCAGCAGAGACGTGTGCAGGTGGTTGGGGCCTGCCCCTGCGTGTCTGGGCTCCCGTCCACAGCCCCAGCTCTGGGAAGCACCTCCTGAGCCAAGACCTGTGGGAGGCGCAGGTGGCCCCTCCTGGAAGCCTAGTTTACAGCATGCGGGAAGCGAGCCTCCTCGGGAGAAGAGAAAGTAGCCCTGCTGTGTGCGGCTGCATTCACTGCTTTGGCGGAGCCGAGTGCGCCTCCAGTACGGCAGAGCTCCAGCTATGCTCAAGACCAGATCTGGCAGAGCTGCTGGCGTGAGGCTGCTCTGCCCTGGGCGAACCTTGCCCAGACTTGCCTCGCGGCTAGGCTTCAAGTCCAGGAAGGAGCAGGCTGCGCGAAAGTGGGAGATGCTACTGGCGCCTTCCTGGCCTCAGCTCCACTCCTGCCTTGCCTTTGCACCTAGTCTCCAGGCGTTCTTGTGGAGGGCTTAGTTGCCGGTGGGTTGCACACTGCCAAGCTCTCCAGCAGTGAGGGCTCTATTAGAGGCAATGGGAGGGCAACTGCCGGGCTCCTCCAGCGGTTGCTTGACCGCCCAGACTCAGCACAGCACGGAGAGCACAAGGCTCACAGGGCCCCTGGCTGGGGTCTCAGCCCCACACACCTGAGGTGAACTCCGGGAGCGCCCAGAAGGTGCCTGAGAGACGTCATTTCCCTAGTGCTCTCCTTCCCAGCAGAGACGAGTGCAGGTGGTTGGGGCCTGATCCTGCGTGTCTGGGCTCCCGTCCACAGCCCCAGCTCAGGGAAGCAGCTCCTGAGCCAAGACCTGTGGGAGGCGCAGGGGGCCCCGCCTGGAAGCCTAGTTTACAGCATGCGGGAAGCGAGCCTCCTTGGGAGAAGGGGAGGCAGCCCAGCTGCGTGCGGCTGCAATCACTGCTTTGGCGGTGCCGAGTGCCCCTCCAGTACGGAAGAGCTCAGGCTCTGCTCAGAGGCCGATCTGGCAGAGTTGCTGGCGTGAGGCTGCTCTGCCCTGGGCGAGCCTTGCCCAGACTTGCCTCACGTTGGGCTTCCAGTCCAGAAAGGAGCGGGCTGCGTGAGACTGGGAGATGCTACTGGCGCCTTCCTGGCCTCAGCTCCACTCCTGCCTTGCCTTTGCACCTAGTCCCCAGGCGTTCATGTGGACGGCTTAGTTGCCGGTGTGTTGCACACTGCCAAGCGCTCCAGCAGTGAGGGCTCTATTAGAGGCAAAGGGAGGGCAACTGCAAGTTTCCTCTTGCGGTTGTTTGACCGCCCAGACTCAGCACAGCACGGAGAGCCCAAGGCTCACAGGGCCCCCAGCTGGGGTCTGCAGCCCCACACACACGGAAACTGACTCGGTGAGCGCCCAGAAGGTGCCTGACAGACGTCATTTCCCTAGTGCTCTCCTCCCCAGCAAAGACGTGTGCAGGTGCTTGGGGCCTGCCCCTGCGTGTCTGGGCTCCTGTCCACATCCCCAGCTCAGGGAAGCAGCTCCTGAGCCAAGACCTGTGGGAGGCGCAGGGGGCCCTGCCTGGAAGCCTAGTTTACAGCATGCGGGAAGCGAGCCTCCTCGGGAGAAGAGAATGCAGCCCTGCTGCGTGTTGCTGCATTCACTGCTTTGGCGGAGCCGAGTGCGCCTCCAGTACGGCAGAGCTCCAGCTCTGCTCAGAGGCCCGATCTGGCAGAGCTGCTGGCGTGAGGCTGCTCTGCACTGCGCGAGCCTTGCCCAGACTTGCCTCGCGGCTAGGCTTCCAGTCCAGGAAGGAGCAGGCTGCGCGAGACTGGGAGATTCTACTGGCGCCATCCTGGCCTCAGCTCCACTCCTGCCTTGCCTTTGCACCTAGTCCCCAGGCGTTCTTGTGGAGGGCTTAGTTGCCGGTGGGTTGCACACTGCCACGTGCTCCAGCAATGAGGGCTCTATTAGAGGCAATGGGAGGGCAACTGCAGGGCTCCTCCAGCGGTTGCTTGACCTCCCAGACTCAGCACAGCACGGAGAGCACAAGGCTCACAGGGCCCCTGGCTGGGGTGTGCAGCCCCACACACGCGGAGGCCGAGTCGGTGAGCGCGCAGAAGGTGCCTGACAGACGTCATTTCCCTAGTGCTCTCCTCCCCAGCAGAGACGTGTGCAGGTGGTTGGGGCCTGCCCCTGCGTGTCTGGGCTCCTGTCCACAGCCCCAGCTCAGGGAAGCAGCTCCTGAGCCAAGACCTGTGGGAGGCGCAGGGGCCCCGCCTGGAAGCCTAGTTTACAGCATGCGGGAAGCGAGACTCCTCGGGAGAAGAGGAGCCAGCCCAGCTGCGTGCTGCTGCAATCAATACTTTGGCGGAGCCGAGTACCCCTCTAGTTCGGCCGTGCTCCAGCTCTGCTCTGAGGCCCGATCTGGCAGAGTTGCTTGCGTGAGGCTGCTCTGCCCTGGGCGAGCCTTGCCCAGACTTGCCTCGCGGCTAGGCTTCCAGTCCAGGAAGGAGCAGGCTGCGTGAGACTGGGAGAAGCTACTGGCGCCTTCCTGGCCTCAGCTCCACTCCTGCCTTGCCTTTGCACCTAGTCCCCAGGCGTTCTTGTGGAGGGCTTAGTTGCCGGTGGGTTGCACACTGCCAAGCGCTCCAGCAGTGAGGGCTCTATCAGAGGCAAAGGAAGGGCTACTGCAAGTCGCCTCTTTCGTTTGCTTGACCGCCCAGACTCAGCACAGCACGGAAAGCACAAGGCTCACAGGGCCCCTGGCTGGGGTCTGCAGCCCCACACACCGGAGGGGAATTCCGGGAGCGCCCAGAAGGTGCCAGACAGACGTCATTTTCCTAGTGCTCTCCTCCCCAGCAGAGACGTGTGCAGGTGGTTGGAGCCTGCCCTTGAGTGTCTGGACTCCCTTCCACAGCCCCAGCTCAGGGAAGCAGCTCCTCAGCTAAGACCTGTAGGAGGCGCGGGGCGCCCCCGCCGGGAAGCCTAGTTTACAGCATGCCGGAAGCGAGCCTCCTCAGTACAAGAGAAGGCAGCCCAGCTGCGTGTGAATGCAATCAGTACTTTGGCGGAGCCGAGTGCCCCTCCAGTACGGCAGAGCTCCAGCTCTGCTCAAAGGTCTGATCTCTCATAGTTGCTGGCGTGAGCCTCCTGTGCCCTGGGCGAGCCTGCCCAGACTTGCCTCGCGTAGGCTTCCTGTCCAGAAAGGAGCGGGCTGCGCGAGACTGGGAGATGCTACTGGCGCCTTCCAGGCCTCAGCTCCACTCCTGCCTTGCCTTTGCACCTAGTCCCCAGGCGTTCTTGTGGACGGCTTAGTTGCCGGTGTGTTGCACACTGACAAGCGCTCCAGCAGTGAGGGCTCTATTAGTGGCAAAGGGAGGGCAACTGCAAGTTTCCACTTGCGGTTGCTTGACCGCCCAGACTCAGCACAGCACGGAGAGCCCAAGGCTCACAGGGCCCTGGCTGGGGTCTGCAGCCAAACACACGCGGAAACTGACTCGATGAGCGCCCAGAAGGTGCCTGACAGACGTCATTTCCCTAGTGCTCTCCTCCCCAGCAGAGACATGTGCAGGTGGTTGGGCCCTGTCCCTGCGTGTCTGGGCTCCCGTGCACAGCCCCACCTCAGGGAAGCAGCTCCTCAGCCAAGACCTGTGGGAGGCGCACGGGGCCCCGCCTGGAAGCCCAGTTTAGAGCATGCGGGAAGCGAGCCTCCTTGGGAGAAGGGGAGGCAGCCCAGCTGCGTACGGCTGCAATCACTGCTTTGGCGGTGCCGAGTGCCCCTCCAGTACGGAAGAGCTCCAGCTCTGCTCAGAGGCCCGATCTGGCAGAGTTGCTGGCGTGAGGCTGCTCTGCCCTGGGCGAGCCTTGCCCAGACTTGCCTCACGTTAGGCTACCAGTCCAGAAAGGAGTGGGCTGCGCGAGACTGGGAGATGCTACGGGCGCCTTTCTGGCCTCAGCTCCACTCCTGCCTTGCCTTTGCACCTAGTTCCCAGGCGTTCTTGTGGAGGGCTTAGTTGCCGGTGGGTTGCACACTGCCAAACGCTCCAGCAGTGTGGGCTCTATTAGAGGCAATGGGAGGGCAACTGCAGGGCTCCTCCAGCGGTTGCTTGACCGCCCAGACTCAGCACAGCACGGAGAGCACAAGGCTCACAGGGCCCCTGGCTGGGGTCTGCAGCCCCACACAGCGGAGGTGAACTCCGGGAGCGCCCAGAAGGTGCCAGACAGACGTCATTTTCCTAGTGCTCTCCTCCCCAGCAGAGACGTGTGCAGGTGGTTGGGGCCTGCCCTTGAGTGTCTGGACTCCCTTCCACAGCCCCAGCTCAGGGAAGCAGCTCCTCAGCTAAGACCTGTAGGAGGCGCGGGGCGCCCCCGCCGGGAAGCCTAGTTTACAGCATGCCGGAAGTGAGCCTCCTCAGTACAAGAGAAGGCAGCCCAGCTGCGTGCGAATGCAATCAGTACTTTGGCGGATCCGAGTGCCCCTCCAGTACGGCAAAGCTCCAGCTCTGCTCAAAGGTCCGATCTCTCATAGTTGCTGGCGTGAGCCTCCTGTGCCCTGGGCGAGCCTTGCCCAGACTTGCCTCGCGTAGGCTTCCTGTCCAGAAAGGAGCGGGCTGCGCGAGACTGGGAGATGCTACTGGCGCCATCCTGGCCTCAGCTCCACTCCTGCCTTGCCTTTGCAGCTAGTCCCCAGGCGTTCTTGTGGAGGGCTTAGTTGCCGGTGGGTTGCACACTGCCAAGCGCACCAGCAGTGAGGGCTCTATTAGAGGCAATGGGAGGGCAACTGCAGGGCTCCTCCAGCGGTTGCTTGACCGCCCAGACTCAGCACAGCACGGAGAGCAAAAGGCTCACAGGGCCCCTGGCTGGGGTCTGCAGCCCCACACTCCGGAGGTGAACTCCGGGAGAGCCCAGAAGGTGCCTGAGAGACGTCATTTCCCTAGTACTCTCCTTCCCAGCAGAAACGTGTGCAGGTGGTTGGGGCCTGCCCCTGCGTGTCTGGGCTCCCGTCCACAGCCCCAGCTCAGGGAAGCAGCTCCTGAGTCAAGACCTTTGGGAGGCGCGGGGGGCTTCGCCTGGAAGCCTAGTTTACAGCATGCGGGAAGCGAGCCTCCTCGGGAGAAGAGAAGGCAGCCCTGCTTTGTGCGGCTGCATTCACTGCTTTGGCGGAGCCGAGTGCGCCTCCAATACGGCAGAGCTCCAGCTCTGCTCAGAGTCCGGATCTGGCAGAGTTGCTTGAGTTAGGCTGCTCTTTCCTGGGCGAGCCTTGCCCAGACTTGCCTCGCGTAGGCTTCCAGTCCAGGAAGGAGCGGGTTGCGCGAGACTGGGAGATGCTGCTGGCGCCTTCCTGGCCTCAGCTCCACTCCTGCCTTGCCTTTGCACCTAGTTCCCAGGCGTTCCTGTGGAAGGCTTAGTTGCCGGTGGGTTGCACACTGCCAAGCGCTCCAGCAGTGAGGGCTCTATTAGAGGCAATGGGAGGGCAACTGCAGGGCTCCTCCAGCGGCTGCTTGATCGCCCAGACTCAGCACAGCACGGAGGCACAAGGCTCACAGGGCCCCTGGCTGGGGTCTGCAGCCCCACACACGCGGAGGCCGAGTCGGTGAGCACGCAGAAAGTGCCTGACAGACGTCATTTCCCTAGTGCTCTCCTCCCCAGCAGAGACGTGTGCAGGTGGTTGGGGCCTGCCCCTGCGTGTCTGGGCTCCTGTCCACAGCCCCAGCTCAGGGAAGCAGCTCCTGAGCCAAGACCTGTGGGAGGCGCAGGGGGCCCCGCCTGGAAGCCTAGTTTACAGCATGCGGGAAGCGAGACTCCTCGGGAGAAGAGGAGCCAGCCCAGCTGCGTGCGGCTGCAATCAATACTTTGGCGGAGCCGAGTACCCCTCTAGTACGGCCGTGCTCCAGCTCTGCTCAGAGGCCCGATCTGGCAGAGTTGCTTGCGTGAGGCTGCTCTGCCCTGGGCGAGCCTTGCCCAGACTTGCCTCGCGGCTAGGCTTCCAGTCCAGGAAGGAGCAGGCTGCGTGAGACTGGGAGAAGCTACTGGCGCCTTCCTGGCCTCAGCTCCACTCCTGCCTTGCTTTTGCACCTAGTCCCCAGGCGTTCTTGTGGAGGGCTTAGTTGCCGGTGGGTTGCACACTGCCAAGCGCTCCAGCAGTGAGGGCTCTATCAGAGGCAAAGGGAGGGCTACTGCAAGTCGCCTCTTTCGTTTGCTTGACCGCCCAGACTCAGCACAGCACGGAAAGCACAAGGCTCACAGGGCCCCTGGCTGGGGTCTGCAGCCCCACACACCGGAGGGGAATTCCGGGAGCGCCCAGAAGGTGCCAGACAGACGTCATTTTCCTAGTGCTCTCCTCCCCAGCAGAGACGTGTGCAGGTGGTTGGAGCCTGCCCTTGAGTGTCTGGACTCCCTTCCACAGCCCCAGCTCAGGGAAGCAGCTCCTCAGCTAAGACCTGTAGGAGGCGCGGGGCGCCCCCGCCGGGAAGCCTAGTTTACAGCATGCCGGAAGCGAGCCTCCTCAGTTCAAGAGAAGGCAGCCCAGCTGCGTGCGAATGCAATCAGTACTTTGGCGGAGCCGAGTGCCCCTCCAGTACGGCAGAGCTCCAGCTCTGCTCAAAGGTCCGATCTCTCATAGTTGCTGGCGTGAGCCTCCTGTGCCCTGGGCGAGCCTTGCCCAGACTTGCCTCGCGTAGGCTTACTGTCCAGAAAGGAGCGGGCTGCGCGAGACTGGGAGATGCTACTGGCGCCTTCCAGGCCTCAGCTCCACTCCTGCCTTGCCTTTGCACCTAGTCCCCAGGCGTTCTTGTGGACGGCTTAGTTGCCGGTGTGTTGCACACTGACAAGCGCTCCAGCAGTGAGGGCTCTATTAGAGGCAAAGGGAGGGCAACTGCAAGTTTCCTCTTGCGGTTGCTTGACCGCCCAGACTCAGCACAGCACGGAGAGCCCAAGGCTCACAGGGCCCCTGGCTGGGGTCTGCAGCCAAACACACGGGGAAACTGACTCGATGAGCGCCCAGAAGGTGCCTGACAGACGTCATTTCCCTAGTGCTCTCCTCCCCAGCAGAGACATGTGCAGGTGGTTGGGCCCTGTCCCTGCGTGTCTGGGCTCCCGTGCACAGCCCCACCTCAGGGAAGCAGCTCCTCAGCCAAGACCTGTGCGAGGCGCACGGGGCCCCGCCTGGAAGCCCAGTTTAGAGCATGCGGGAAGCGAGCCTCCTTGGGAGAAGGGGAGGCAGCCCAGCTGCGTACGGCTGCAATCTATGCTTTGGCGGTGCCGAGTGCCCCTCCAGTACGGAAGAGCTCCAGCTCTGCTCAGAGGCCCGATCTGGCAGAGATGCTGGCGTGAGGCTGCTCTGCCCTGGGCGAGCCTTGCCCAGACTTGCCTCACGTTAGGCTACCAGTCCAGAAAGGAGTGGGCTGCGCGAGACTGGGAGATGCTACGGGCGCCTTTCTGGCCTCAGCTCCACTCCTGCCTTGCCTTTGCACCTACTCCCCAGGCGTTCTTGTGGAGGGCTTAGTTGCCGGTGGGTTGCACACTGCCAAACGCTCCAGCAGTGTGGGCTCTATTAGAGGCAATGGGAGGGCAACTGCAGGGCTCCTCCAGCGGTTGCTTGACCGCCCAGACTCAGCACAGCACGGAGAGCACAAGGCTCACAGGGCCCCTGGCTGGGGTCTGCAGCCCCACACACCGGAGGTGAACTCCGGGAGCGCCCAGAAGGTGCCAGACAGACGTCATTTTCCTAGTGCTCTCCTCCCCAGCAGAGACGTGTGCAGGTGGTTGGGGCCTGCCCTTGAGTGTCTGGACTCCCTTCCACAGCCCCAGCTCAGGGAAGCAGCTCCTCAGCTAAGACCTGTAGGAGGCGCGGGGCGCCCCCGCCGGGTACTCTAGTTTACAGCATGCCGGAAGCGAGCCTCCTCAGTACAAGAGAAGGCAGCCCAGCTGCGTGCGGATGCAATCAGTACTTTGGCGGAGCCGAGTGCCCCTCCAGTACGGCAGAGCTCCAGCTCTGCTCAAAGGCCCGATCTCTCATAGTTGCTGGCGTTAGCCTCCTGTGCCCTGGGCCAGCCTTGCCCAGACTTGCCTCGCGTTAGGCTTCCAGTCCAGAAAGGAGCGGGCTACGCGAGACTGGGAGATGCTACTGGCGCCTTCCTGGCCTCAGCTCCACTCCTGCCTTGCCTTTGCACCTAGTCCCCAGGCGTTCTTGTGGAGGGCTTAGTTGCCGGTGGGTTGCACACTGCCAAGCGCTCCAGCAGTGAGGGCTCTATCAGAGGCAAAGGGAGGGCTACTGCAAGTCGCCTCTTTCGTTTGCTTGACCGCCCAGAATCAGCACAGCACGGAAAGCACAAGGCTCACGGGGCCCCTGGATGGGGTCTGCAGCCCCACACACCGGAGGCGAACTCTGGGAGCGCCCAGAAGGTGCCTGAAAGACGTCATGGCCCTAGTGCTCTCCTCCCCAGCAGAGACGTGTGCACGTGGTTGGGGCCTGCCCCTGCGTGTCTGGGCTCCCGTCCACATCCCCAGCTCAAGGAAGGAGTTCCTGAGCCAAGACCTGTGGGAGGCGCAGGGGTCCCCGCCTGCAAGCCTAGTTTACAGCATGCGGGAAGCGAGCCTCCTCGGGAGAAGTGAAGGCAGGCCGGCTGCGTGCGGCTGCATTCACTGCTTGGGCGGAGCCGAGTGCGCTTCCAGTACAGCAGAGCTCCAGCACTGCTCAGAGGCCCGATCTGGCAGAGTTGCTGGCGTGAGGCTGCTCTGCCCTGGGCTAGCCTTGCCCAGACTTGCCTCGCACATAGGCTTCCAGTCCAGAAAGGAGCAGGCTGCGCGAGACTGGGAGATGCTACTGGCGCCTTCCTGGCCTCAGCTCCACTCCTGCCTTTCCTTTGCACCTAGTCCCCAGGCGTTCTTGTGGAGGGCTTAGTTGCTGGTGGGTTGCACACTGCCAAGCGCTCCAGCAGTGAGGGCTCTATTAGAGGCAAAGTGAGGGCAAGTGGAAGTCTATTCTTACGGTTGCTTGACCGCCCAGACTCAGCACAGCACTTAGAGCACAAGGCTCACAGGGTCCCTGGCTGGGGTCTGCAGCCCCACACACGCGGATGCTGACTCGGTGAGCGCCCAGAATGTGCCTGACAGACGTCATTTCCCTAGTGCTCTCCTCCACAGCAGAGACGTGTGCAGGTGGTTGGGGCCTGCCCCCGCGTGTCTGGGAACCCGTCCACAGCCCCACCTCAGGGAAGCAGCTCCTCAGCCAAGACCTGTGGGAGGTGCAGGGGGCCCCGCCTGGAAGCCTAGGTTACAGCATGCAGGAAGCGAGTCTCCTCGGGAGAAGAGGAGTCAGCCCAGCAGCTTGTGGCTGCAATCACTGCTTTGGCGGAGCCGAGTGCCCCTCCTGTACGGCAGAGCTCCAGCTCTGCTCAGAGGCCCTATCTGGCAGAGTTGCTGGCGTGAGGCTGCTCTGCCCAGGGCGAGCTTTGCCCAATCTTGCCTCGCGGCTAGGCTTCCAGTCCAGGAAGAAGCAGGCTGCGCGAGACTGGGAGATGCTCCTGGCGCCTTCCTGGCCTCAGCTCCAGTCTTGCCTTGCCTTTGCACCTAGTTCCCAGGCGTTCTTGTGGAGGGCTTAGTTGCCGGTGGGTTGCACACTGCCAAACGCTCCATCAGTGAGGGCTCTATCAGAGGCAAAGGGAGGGCTACTGCAAGTCGCCTCTTTCGTTTGCTTGACCGCCCAGACTCAGCACAGCACGGAAAGCACAAGGCTCACAGGGCCCCTGGCTGGGGTCTGCAGCCCCACACACCGGAGGCGAACTCCGGGAGCGCCCAGAAGGTGCCTGACAGACGTCATTTCCCAAGTGCTCTCCTCCCCAGCAGAGACGTGTGCAGGTGCTTGGGGCCTGCCCCTGCGTGTCTGTGCTCCCGTCCACAGCCCCTGCTCAGGGAACCAGCTCCTGAGCCAAGACCTGTGGGAGGCGCAGGGGGCCCTTACTGGAAGCCTAGTTTACAGCATGCGGGAAGCGGGCCTACTCGGGAGAAAAGAAGGCAGCCCTGCTGCGTGTGGCTGCATTCACTGCTTTAGCGGAGCCGAGTGCGCCTCCAGTACGGCAGAGCTCCAGCTCTGCTCAGAGGCCCGATCTGGCAGAGCTGCTGGCGTGAAGCTGCTCTGCCCTGGGCGAGCCTTGCCCAGACTTGCCTCGCGGCTAGGCTTCCAGTCCAGTAAGGAGCAGGCTGCGCGAGACTGGGAGATTCTACTGGCGCCATCCTGGCCTCAGCTCCACTCCTGCCTTGCCTTTGCACCTAGTCCCCAGGCGTTCTTGTGGAGGGCTTAGTTGCCGGTGGGTTGCACACTGCCAAGCGCTCCAGCAGTGAGGGCTCTATCAGAGGCAATGGGAGGGCAACTGCAGGGCTCCTCCAGCGGTTGCTTGACCGCCCAGACTCAGCACAGCACGGAGAGCATAAGGTTCACAGGGCCCCTGGCTGGGGTCTGCAGCCCCACACACGCGGAGGCTAACTCAGTTAGCGCCCAGATGGTGCCTGACAGACGTCATTTCCCTAGTGCTCTCCTCCCCAGCAGAGACGTGTGTAGGTGGTTGGGGCCTTCCCCTGCGTGTCTGGGCTCCAGTCCACAGCCCCAGCTCAGGGAAGCAGCTCCTGAGCCAAGACCTGTGGGAGGCGCAGGGGGCAACATCTGGAAGCCTAGTTTACAGCATGCGGGAAGCGAGACTCCTCGGGAGAAGAGGAGCCATCCCAGCTGCGTGTGGCTGCTATCAATACTTTGGCGGAGCCGAGTGCCCCTCCAGTACGGCAGTGCTCCAGCTCTGCTCAGAGGCCCGATCTGGCAGAGTTGCTTGCGTGAGGCTGCTCTGCCCTGGGCGAGCCTTGCCCAGACTTGCCTCGCGGCTAGGCTTCCAGTCCAGGAAGGAGCAGGCTGCGCGAGACTGGGAGATGCTACTGGCGCCTTCCTGGCCTCAGAACCACTCCTGCCTTGCCTTTGCACCTAGTCCCCAGGCGTTCTTGTGGAGGGCTTAATTGCCGGTGGGTTGCACACTGCCAAGCGCTCCAGCAGTGAGGGCTCTATTAGAGGCAATGGGAGGGCAACTGCAGGGCTCCTCCAGCGGTTGCTTGACCGCCCAGACAGCACAGCACGGAGAGCCAAAGGCTCACAGGGCCCCTGGCTGGGGTCTGCAGCCCCACACACCGGAGGGGAATTCCGGGAGCGCCCAGAAGGTGCCAGACAGACGTCATTTTCCTAGTGCTCTCCTCCCCAGCAGAGACGTGTGCAGGTGGTTGGGGCCTGCCCTTGAGTGTCTGGACTCCCTTCCACAGCCCCAGCTCAGGGAAGCAGCTCCTCAGCTAAGACCTGTAGGAGGCGCGGGGCGCCCCCGCCGGGAAGCCTAGTTTACAGCATGCCGGAAGCGAGCCTCCTCAGTACAAGAGAAGGCAGCCCAGCTGCGTGCGAAGGCAATCAGTACTTTGGCGGAGCCGAGTGCCCCTCCAGTACGGCAGAGCTCCAACTCTGCTCAAAGTTCCGATCTCTCATAGTTGCTGGCGTGAGCCTCCTGTGCCCTGGGCGAGCCTTGCCCAGACTTGCCTCGCGTAGGCTTCCTGTCCAGAAAGGAGCGGGCTGCGCGAGACTGGGAGATGCTACTGGCGCCTTCCTGGCCTCAGTTCCACTCCTGCCTTGCATTTGCAGCTAGTCCCCAGGCGTTCTTGTGGAGGGCTTAGTTGCCGGTGGGTTGCACACTGCCAAGCGCTCCAGCAGTGAGGGCTCTATTAGAGGCAATGGGAGGGCAACTGCAGGGCTCCTCCAGCGGTTGCTTGACCGCCCAGACTCAGCACAGTACGGAGAGCACAAGGCTCACAGGGCCCCTGGCTGGGGTCTGCAGCCCCACACTCCGGAGGTGAACTCCGGGAGAGCCCAGAAGGTGCCTGAGAGACGTCATTTCCCTAGTACTCTCCTTCCCAGCAGAGACGTGTGCAGGTGGTTGGGGCCTGCCCCTGCGTGTTTGGGCTCCCGTCCACAGCCCCACCTCAGGGAAGCAGCTCCTCAGCCAAGACCTGTGGGAGGCACACAGGGCCCCGCCTGGAAGCCCAGTTTACAGCATGCGGGAAGCGAGCCTCCTTGGGAGAAGGGGAGGCAGCCCAGCTGCGTGCGGCTGCAATCACTGCTTTGGCGGTGCCGAGTGCCCCTCCAGTACGGAAGAGCTCAGGCTCTGCTCAGAGGCCGATCTGGCAGAGTTGCTGGCGTGAGGCTGCTCTGCCCTGGGCGAGCCTTGCCCAGACTTGCCTCACGTTGGGCTTCCAGTCCAGAAAGGAGCGGGCTGCGTGAGACTGGGAGATGCTACTGGCGCCTTCCTGGCCTCAGCTCCACTCCTGCCTTGCCTTTGCACCTAGTCCCCAGGCGTTCTTGTGGACGGCTTAGTTGCCGGTGTGTTGCACACTGCCAAGCGCTCCAGCAGTGAGGGCTCTATTAGAGGCAAAGGGAGGGCAACTGCAAGTTTCCTCTTGCGGTTGCTTGACCGCCCAGACTAAGCACAGCACGGAGAGCCCAAGGCTCACAGGGCCCCTGGCTGGGGTCTGCAGCCCCACACACGCGGAAACTGACTCGGTGAGCGCCCAGAAGGTGCCTGACAGACGTCATTTCCCTAGTGCTCTCCTCCCCAGCAGAGACGTGTGCAGGTGGTTGGGGCCTGCGCTTGAGTGTCTGGACTCCCTTCCACAGCCCCAGCTCAGGGAAGCAGCTCCTCAGCTAAGACCTGTAGGAGGCGCGGGGCGCCCCCGCCGGGAAGCCTAGTTTACAGCATGCCGGAAGTGAGCCTCCTCAGTACAAGAGAAGGCAGCCCAGCTGCGTGCGAATGCAATCAGTACTTTGGCGGAGCCGAGTGCCCCTCCAGTACGGCAGAGCTCCAGCTCTGCTCAAAGGTCCGATCTCTCATAGTTGCTGGCGTGAGCCTCCTGTGCCCTGGGCGAGCCTTGCCCAGACTTGCCTCGCGTAGGCTTCCTGTCCAGAAAGGAGCGGGCTGCGCGAGACTGGGAGATGCTACTGGCGCCATCCTGGCCTTAGCTCCACTCCTGCCTTGCATTTGCAGCTATTCCCCAGGCGTTCTTATGGAGGGCTTACTTGCCGGTGGGTTGCACACTGCCAAGCGCTCCAGCAGTGAGGTCTCTATTAGAGGCAATGGGAGGGCAACTGCAGGGCTCCTCCAGCGGCTGCTTGACCGCCCAGACTCAGCACAGCATGCAGAGCACGAGACTCACAGGGCCCCTGGCTGGGGTCTGCAGCCCCACACTCCGGTGGTGAACTCCGGGAGAGCCCAGAAGGTGCCTGAGAGAAGTCATTTCCCTAGTACTCTCCTTCCCAGCAGAAACGTGTTCAGGTGGTTGGGGCCTGCCCCTGCGTGTCTGGGCTCCCGTCCACAGCCCCAGCTCAGGGAAGCAGCTCCTGAGTCAAGACCTTTGGGAGGCGCGGGGGGCCTCGCCTGGAAGCCTAGTTTACAGCATGCGGGAGGCGAGCCTCCTCGGGAGAAGAGAAGGCAGCCCTGCTTTGTGCGGCTGCATTCACTGCTTTGGCGGAGCCGAGTGCGCCTCCAATACGGCAGAGCTCCAGCTCTGCTCAGAGTCCGGATCTGGCAGAGTTGCTTGAGTTAGGCTGCTCTTTCCTGGGCGAGCCTTGCCCAGACTTGCCTCGCACATAGGCTTCCAGTCCAGGAAGGAGCGGGCTGCGCGAGACTGGGAGATGCTGCTGGCGCCTTCCTGGCCTCAGTTCCACTCCTGCCTTGCCTTTGCACCTAGTTCCCAGGCGTTCCTGTGGAGGGCTTAGTTGCCGGTGGGTTGCACACTGCCAAGCGCTCCAGCAGTGAGGGCTCTATTAGAGGCAATGGGAGGGCAACTGCAGGGCTCCTCCAGCGGCTGCTTGACCGCCCAGACTCAGCACAGCACGGAGGCACAAGGCTCACAGGGCCCCTGGCTGGGGTCTGCAGCCCCACACACGCGGAGGCCGAGTCGGTGAGCGCCCAGAAGGTGCCTGACAGACGTCATTTCCCTAGTGCTCTCCTCCCCAGCAGAGACGTGTGCAGCTGGTTGGGGCCTGCCCCTGCGTGTCTGGGCTCCTGTCCACAGCCCCAGCTCAGGGAAGCAGCTCCTGAGCCAAGACCTGTGGGAGGCGCAGGGGCCCCGCCTGGAAGCCTAGTTTACAGGATGCGGGAAGCGAGACTCCTCGGGAGAAGAGGAGCCAGCCCAGCTGCGTGCTGCTGCAATCAATACTTTGGCGGAGCCGAGTACCCCTCTAGTACGGCCGTGCTCCAGCTCTGCTCAGAGGCCCGATCTGGCAGAGTTGCTTGCGTGAGGCTGCTCTGCCCTGGGCGAGCCTTGCCCAGACTTGCCTCGCGGCTAGGCTTCCAGTCCAGGAAGGAGCAGGCTGCGTGAGACTGGGAGAAGCTACTGGCGACTTCCTGGCCTCAGCTCCACTCCTGCCTTGCCTTTGCACCTAGTCCCCAGGCGTTCTTGTGGAGGGCTTAGTTGCCGGTGGGTTGCACACTGCCAAGCGCTCCAGCAGTGAGGGCTCTATCAGAGGCAAAGGGAGGGCTACTGCAAGTCGCCTCTTTCGTTTGCTTGATCGCCCAGACTCAGCACAGCACGGAAAGCACAAGGCTCACAGGGCCCCTGGCTGGGGTCTGCAGCCCCACACACCGGAGGGGAATTCCGGGACCGCCCAGAAGGTGCCAGACAGACGTCATTTTCCTAGTGCTCTCCTCCCCAGCAGAGAGGTGTGCAGGTGGTTGGAGCCTGCCCTTGAGTGTCTGGACTCCCTTCCACAGCCCCAGCTCAGGGAAGCAGCTCCTCAGCTAAGACCTGTAGGAGGCGCGGGGCGCCACCGCCGGGAAGCCTAGTTTACAGCATGCCGGAAGCGAGCCACCTCAGTACAAGAGAAGGCAGCCCAGCTGCGTGCGAATGCAATCAGTACTTTGGCGGAGCCGAGTGCCCCTCCAGTACGGCAGAGCTCCAGCTCTGCTCAAAGGTCCGATCTCTCATAGTTGCTGGCGTGAGCCTCCTGTGCCCTGGGCGAGCCTTGCCCAGACTTGCCTCGCGTAGGCTTCCTGTCCAGAAAGGAGCGGGCTGCGCGAGACTGGGAGATGCTACTGGCGCCTTCCAGGCCTCAGCTCCACTCCTGCCTTGCCTTTGCACCTAGTCCCCAGGCGTTCTTGTGGACGGCTTAGTTGCCGGTGTGTTGCACAGTGACAAGCGCTCCAGCAGTGAGGGCTCTATTAGAGGCAAAGGGAGGGCAACTGCAAGTTTCCTCTTGCGGTTGCTTGACCGCCCAGACTCAGCACAGCACGGAGAGCCCAAGGCTCACACGGCCCCTGGCTGGGGTCTGCAGCCAAACACACGCGGAAACTGACTCGATGAGCGCCCAGAAGGTGCCTGACAGACGTCATTTCCCTAGTGCTCTCCTCCCCAGCAGAGACATGTGCAGGTGGTTGGGCCCTGTCCCTGCGTGTCTGGGCTCCCGTGCACAGCCCCACCTCAGGGAAGCAGCTCCTCAGCCAAGACCTGTGGGAGGCGCACGAGGCCCCGCCTGGAAGCCCAGTTTAGAGCATGCGGGAAGCGAGCCTCCTTGGGAGAAGGGGAGGCAGCCAAGCTGCGTACGGCTGCAATCACTGCTTTGGCGGTGCCGAGTGCCCCTCCAGTACGGAAGAGCTCCAGCTCTGCTCAGAGACCCGATCTGGCAGAGTTGCTGGCGTGAGGCTGCTCTGCCCTGGGCGAGCCTTGCCCAGACTTGCCTCACGTTAGGCTACCAGTCCAGAAAGGAGTGGGCTGCGCGAGACTGGGAGATGCTACGGGCGCCTTTCTGGCCTCAGCTCCACTCCTGCCTTGCCTTTGCACCTAGTCCCCAGGCGTTCTTGTGGAGGGCTTAGTTGCCGGTGGGTTGCACACTGCCAAACGCTCCAGCAGTGTGGGCTCTATTAGAGGCAATGGGAGGGCAACTGCAGGGCTCCTCCAGCGGTTGCTTGACCGCCCAGACTCAGCACAGCACGGAGAGCACAAGGCTCACAGGGCCCCTGGCTGGGGTCTGCAGCCCCACACAGCGGAGGTGAACTCCGGGAGCGCCCAGAAGGTGCCAGACAGACGTCATTTTCCTAGTGCTCTCCTCCCCAGCAGAGACGTGTGCAGGTGGTTGGGGCCTGCCCTTGAGTGTCTGGACTCCCTTCCACAGCCCCAGCTCAGGGAAGCAGCTCCTCAGCTAAGACCTGTAGGAGGCGCGGGGCGCCCCCGCCGGGAAGCCTAGTTTACAGCATGCCGGAAGTGAGCCTCCTCAGTACAAGAGAAGGCAGCCCAGCTGCGTGCGAATGCAATCAGCACTTTGGCGGAGCCGAGTGCCCCTCCAGTACGGCAAAGCTCCAGCTCTGCTCAAAGGTCCGATCTCTCATAGTTGCTGGCGTGAGCCTCCTGTGCCCTGGGCGAGCCTTGCCCAGACTTGCCTCGCGTAGGCTTCCTGTCCAGAAAGGAGCGGGCTGCGCGAGACTGGGAGATGCTACTGGCGCCATCCTGGCCTCAGCTCCACTCCTGCCTTGCATTTGCAGCTAGTCCCCAGGCGTTCTTGTGGAGGGCTTAGTTGCCGGTGGGTTGCACACTGCCAAGCGCACCAGCAGTGAGGGCTCTATTAGAGGCAATGGGAGGGCAACTGCAGGGCTCCTCCAGCGGTTGCTTGACCGCCCAGACTCAGCACAGCACGGAGAGCACAAGGCTCACAGGGCCCCTGGCTGGGGTCTGCAGCCCCACACTCCGGAGGTGAACTCCGGGAGAGCCCAGAAGGTGCCTGAGAGACGTCATTTCCCTAGTACTCTCCTTCCCAGCAGAAACGTGTGCAGGTGGTTGGGGCCTGCCCCTGCGTGTCTGGGCTCCCGTCCACAGCCCCAGCTCAGGGAAGCAGCTCCTGAGTCAAGACCTTTGGGAGGCGCGGGGGGCCTCGCCTGGAAGCCTAGTTTACAGCATGCGGGAAGCGAGCCTCCTCGGGAGAAGACAAGGCAGCCCTGCTTTGTGCGGCTGCATTCACTGCTTTGGCGGAGCCGAGTGCGCCTCCAATACGGCAGAGCTCCAGCTCTGCTCAGAGTCCGGATCTGGCAGAGTTGCTTGAGTTAGGCTGCTCTTTCCTGGGCGAGCCTTGCCCAGACTTGCCTCGCACATAGGCTTCCAGTCCAGGAAGGAGCGGGTTGCGCGAGACTGGGAGATGCTGCTGGCGCCTTCCTGGCCTCAGCTCCACTCCTGCCTTGCCTTTGCACCTAGTTCCCAGGCGTTCCTGTGGAGGGCTTAGTTGCCGGTGGGTTGCACACTGCCAAGCGCTCCAGCAGTGAGGGCTCTATTAGAGGCAATGGGAGGGCAACTGCAGGGCTCCTCCAGCGGCTGCTTGACTGCCCAGACTCAGCACAGCACGGAGGCACAAGGCTCACAGGGCCCCTGGCTGGGGTCTGCAGCCCCACACACGCGGAGGCCGAGTCGGTGAGCGCGCAGAAAGTGCCTGACAGACGTCATTTCCCTAGTGCTCTCCTCCCCAGCAGAGACGTGTGCAGGTGGTTGGGGCCTGACCCTGCGTGTCTGGGCTCCTGTCCACAGCCCCAGCTCAGGGAAGCAGCTCCTGAGCCAAGACCTGTGGGAGGCGCAGGGGGCCCCACCTGGAAGCCTAGTTTACAGCATGCGGGAAGCGAGACTCCTCGGGAGAAGAGGAGCCAGCCCAGCTGCGTGCGGCTGCAATCAATACTTTGGCGGAGCCGAGTACCCCTCTAGTACGGCCGTGCTCCAGCTCTGCTCAGAGGCCCGATCTGGCAGAGTTGCTTGCGTGAGGCTGCTCTGCCCTGGGCGAGCCTTGCCCAGACTTGCCTCGCGGCTAGGCTTCCAGTCCAGGAAGGAGCAGGCTGCGTGAGACTGGGAGAAGCTACTGGCGCCTTCCTGGCCTCAGCTCCACTCCTGCCTTGCTTTTGCACCTAGTCCCCAGGCGTTCTTGTGGAGGGCTTAGTTGCCGGTGGGTTGCACACTGCCAAGCGCTCCAGCAGTGAGGGCTCTATCAGAGGCAAAGGGAGGGCTACTGCAAGTCGCCTCTTTCGTTTGCTTGACCGCCCAGACTCAGCACAGCACGGAAAGCACAAGGCTCACAGGGCCCCTGGCTGGGGTCTGCAGCCCCACACACCGGAGGGGAATTCCGGGAGCGCCCAGAAGGTGCCAGACAGACGTCATTTTCCTAGTGCTCTCCTCCCCAGCAGAGACGTGTGCAGGTGGTTGGAGCCTGCCCTTGAGTGTCTGGACTCCCTTCCACAGCCCCAGCTCAGGGAAGCAGCTCCTCAGCTAAGACCTGTAGGAGGCGCGGGGCGCCCCCGCCGGGAAGCCTAGTTTACAGCATGCCGGAAGCGAGCCTTCTCAGTTCAAGAGAAGGCAGCCCAGCTGCGTGCGAATGCAATCAGTACTTTGGCGGAGCCGAGTGCCCCTCCAGTACGACAGAGCTCCAGCTCTGCTCAAAGGTCCGATCTCTCATAGTTGCTGGCGTGAGCCTCCTGTGCCCTGGGCGAGCCTTGCCCAGACTTGCCTCGCGTAGGCTTCCTGTCCAGAAAGGAGCGGGCTGCGCGAGACTGGGAGATGCTACTGGCGCCTTCCAGGCCTCAGCTCCACTCCTGCCTTGCCTTTGCAGCTAGTCCCCAGGCGTTCTTGTGGACGGCTTAGTTGCCGGTGTGTTGCACACTGACAAGCGCTCCAGCAGTGAGGGCTCTATTAGAGGCAAAGGGAGGGCAACTGCAAGTTTCCTCTTGCGGTTGCTTGACCGCCCAGACTCAGCACAGCACGGAGAGCCCAAGGCTCACAGGGCCCCTGGCTGGGGTCTGCAGCCAAACACACGGGGAAACTGACTCGATGAGCGCCCAGAAGGTGCCTGACAGACGTCATTTCCCTAGTGCTCTCCTCCCCAGCAGAGACATGTGCAGGTGGTTGGGCCCTGTCCCTGCGTGTCTGGGCTCCCGTGCACAGCCCCACCTCAGGGAAGCAGCTCCTCAGCCAAGACCTGTGCGAGGCGCACGGGGCCCCGCCTGGAAGCCCAGTTTAGAGCATGCGGGAAGCGAGCCTCCTTGGGAGAAGGGGAGGCAGCCCAGCTGCGTACGGATGCAATCACTGCTTTGGCGGTGCCGAGTGCCCCTCCAGTACGGAAGAGCTCCAGCTCTGCTCAGAGGCCCGATCTGGCAGAGTTGCTGGCGTGAGGCTGCTCTGCCCTGGGCGAGCCTTGCCCAGACTTGCCTCACGTTAGGCTACCAGTCCAGAAAGGAGTGGGCTGCGCGAGACTGGGAGATGCTACGGGCGCCTTTCTGGCCTCAGCTCCACTCCTGCCTTGCCTTTGCACCTACTCCCCAGGCGTTCTTGTGGAGGGCTTAGTTGCCGGTGGGTTGCACACTGCCAAACGCTCCAGCAGTGTGGGCTCTATTAGAGGCAATGGGAGGGCAACTGCAGGGCTCCTCCAGCGGTTGCTTGACCGCCCAGACAGCACAGCACGGAGAGCACAAGGCTCACAGGGCCCCTGGCTGGGGTCTGCAGCCCCACACACCGGAGGGGAATTCCGGGAGCGCCCAGAAGGTGCCAGACAGACGTCATTTTCCTAGTGCTCTCCTCCCCAGCAGAGACGTGTGCAGGGGGTTGGGGCCTGCCCTTGAGTGTCTGGACTCCCTTCCACAGCCCCAGCTCAAGGAAGCAGCTCCTCAGCTAAGACCTGTAGGAGGCGCGGGGCGCCCCCGCCGGGAAGCCTAGTTTACAGCATGCCGGAAGCGAGCCTCCTCAGTACAAGAGAAGGCAGCCCAGCTGCGTACGAAGGCAATCAGTACTTTGGCGGAGCCGAGTGCCCCTCCAGTACGGCAGAGCTCCAGCTCTGCTCAAAGTTCCGATCTCTCATAGTTGCTGGCGTGAGCCTCCTGTGCCCTGGGCGAGCCTTGCCCAGACTTGCCTCGCGTAGGCTTCCTGTCCAGAAAGGAGCGGGCTGCGCTAGACTGGGAGATGCTACTGGCGCCTTCCTGGCCTCAGTTCCACTCCTGCCTTGCATTTGCAGCTAGTCCCCAGGCGTTCTTGTGGAGGGCTTAGTTGCCGGTGGGTTGCACACTGCCAAGCGCTCCAGCAGTGAGGGCTCTATTAGAGGCAATGGGAGGGCAACTGCAGGGCTCCTCCAGCGGTTGCTTGACCGCCCAGACTCAGCACAGCACGGAGAGCACAAGGCTCACAGGGCCCCTGGCTGGGGTCTGCAGCCCCACACTCCGGAGGTGAACTCCGGGAGAGCCCAGAAGGTGCCTGAGAGACGTCATTTCCCTAGTACTCTCCTTCCCAGCAGAGACGTGTGCAGGTGGTTGGGGCCTGCCCCTGCGTGTCTGGGCTCCCGTCCACAGCCCCAGCTCAAGGAAGCAGAACCTGAGTCAAGACCTTTGGGAGGCGCGGGGGGCCTCGCCTGGAAGCCTAGTTTACAGCATGCGGGAAGCGAGCCTCCTCGGGAGAAGAGAAGGCAGCCCGGCTGCGTGCGGCTGCATTCACTGCTTGGGCGGAGCCGAGTGCGCTTCTAGTACGGCAGAGCTCCAGCACTGCTCAGAGGCCCGATCTGGCAGAATTGCTGGCGTGAGGCTGCTCTGCCCTGGGGGAGCCTTGCCCAGACTTGCCTCGCGTAGGCTTCCTGTCCAGAAAGGAGCGGGCTGCGCGAGACTGGGAGATGCTACTGGCGCCTTCCTGGCCTCAGCTCCACTCCTGCCTTGCCTTAGCACCTAGTCCCCAGGCATTCTTGTGGACGGCTTAGTTGCCGGTGTGTTGCACACTGCCAAGCGCTCCAGCAGTGAGGGCTCTATTACAGGCAAAGTGTGGGCAACTGCAAGTTTCCTCTTGCGGTTGCTTGACCGCCCAGACTCAGCACAGCACGGAGAGCCCAAGGCTCACAAGGCCCCTGGCTGGGGTCTGCAGCCCCACCCACGTGGAAACTGACTCGGTGAGCGCCCAGAAGGTGCCTGACAGACGTCATTTCGCTAGTGCTCTTCTCCCCAGCAGAGACGTGTGCAGGTGCTTGGGGCCTGCCCCTTCGTGTCTGGGCTCCCGTCCACAGCCCCAGCTCAGGGATGCAGCTCCTGAGCCAAGACCTGTGGGAGGCGCAGGGGGCCCTGCCTGGAAGCCTAGTGCACAGCATGCGGGAAGCGAGCCTCCTTGGGAGAAGAGGAGGCAGCCCAGATGCCTTGGCCTGCAATCACTGCTTGGGCGGAGCCGAGTGCGCCTCCAGTACGGCAGAGCTCCAGCTCTGCTCAGAGGCCCGATCTGGCAGAGTGCTGGCGTGAGGCTGCTCTGCCCTGGGCGAGCCTTGCCCAGACTTGCCTCGCGGCTAGGCTTCCAGTTCAGAAAAGAGTGGGCTGCGCGAGACTGGGAGATGCTACTGGCGCCTTCCTGGCCTCAGCTCCACTCCTGCCTTGCGTTTGCACATAGTCCCCAGGCGTTCTTGTGGAGGGCTTAGTTGCCGGTGGGTTGCACACTGCCAAGCGCTCCAGCTTGAGGGCTCTATTAGAGGCAAAGTGAGGGCAACTGGATGTCTATTCTTACGGTTGCTTGACTGCCCAGACTCAGCACAGCACGGAGAGCACAAGGCTCACAGGGCCCCTGTCTGGGGTCTGAAGTCCCACACACACGGAAACTGACTCGGTGAGCACGCAGAAGTTGCCTGAGAGACGTCATTTCCCTAGTGCTCTCCTCCCCAGCAGAGACGTGTGCAGGTGGTTGGGGCCTGCCCCTGCGTGTCTGGGCTCCCGTCCACAGCCCCAGCTCAGGGAACCAGCTCCTGAGCCAAGACCTGTGGTAGGCGCAGGGGGCCCCGCCTGGAAGCCTAGTTTACAGCATGCGGGAAGCGAGCCTCCTCGGGAGAAGAGAAGGCAGCCCTGCTGTGTGCGGCTGCATTCACTGCTTTGGTGGAGCCGAGTGTGCCTCCAGCACGGCAGAGCTCCAGCTTTGCTCAGAGGCCCGATCTGGCAGAGTTCTAGCGTGAGGCTGCTCTGCCCTTGGCGAGCCTTGCCCAGACTTGCCTCGAGGCTCCGCTTCCAGTCCAGAAAGGAGCGGGTTGCGCGAGACTGGGAGATGCTACTGGCGCCTTCCTGGCCTCAGCTCCACTCCTGCCTTGCCTTTGCACCTAGTCCCCAGGCGTTCGTGTGGAGGGCTTAGTTGCCTTTGGGTTGCAAACTGCCAAGCGCTCCAGCAGTGAGGGCTCTATTAGTCGTAATGGGTGGGCAACTGCAGGGCTCCTCCAGCGGTTGCTTGACCGCCCAGACTCAGCACAGCACGGAAAGCACAAGGCTCACAGGGCCACTGGCTGGGGTCTGCAGCCCCACACACGTGGAGGCTGACTCGGTGAGCGCCCAGAAGGTGCCTGACAGACGTCATTTCCCTCGTGCTCTCCTCCCCAGCAGATACGTGTGCAGGTGGTTTCTTCCTGACCCTGCGTGTCTGGGCTCCCGTCCACAGCCCCAGCTCAGGGAACCAGCTCCTCAGACAAGACCTGTAGGAGGCGCGGGGCGCCCCCGCCTGGAAGCCTAGTGCAGAGCATGTGGGAAGAGAGCCTCCTGGGGATAAGAGGAGGCAGCCCAAATGCGTGCGGCTGCAATCACTGCTTTGGTGGAGCCGAGTGCACCTCCAGTACGGCAGAGCTCCAGTTCTGCTCAGAGGCCCGATCTGGCAGAGTGCTGGCGTGAGGCTGCTCTGCCCTGGGCGAGCCTTGCCCAGAATTGCCTCGCGGCTAGGTTTCTAGTCCAGAAAGGAGCGGGCTGTGCGAGACTGGGAGATGCTACTGGCGCCTTCCTGGCCTCAGCTCCACTCCTGCCTTGCCTTTGCATCTAGTCCCCAGGAGTTCTTGTGGAGGGCTTAGTTGCAAGTGGGTTGCACACTGCCAAGCGCTCCAGCTTGAGGGCTCTATTAGAGGCAAAATGAGGGCAACTGGAAGTCTATTCTTACGGTTACTTGACCGCCCAGACTCAGCACAGCTCGGAGAGCACAAGGCTCACAGGGACCCTGGCTGGGGTCTGCAGCCCCACACACCGGAGTTGAACTCCGGGAGCGCCCAGAAGGTGCCTGACAGACGTCATTTCCCTAGTGCTCTCCTCCCCAGCAGAGACGTGTGCAGGTGGTTGGGGCCTGCCCCTGCGTGTCTGGGCTCCCGTCCACAGCCCCAGATCAGGGAAGCAGCTCCTGAGCCAAGAACTGTGGGAGGCGCAGGGGGCCCCGCCTGGAAGCCTAGTTTACAGCATGCGGGAAGCGAGCCTCCTCGGGAGAAGAGAAAGCAGCCCTGCTGTGTGCGGCTGCATTCACTGCTTTGGCGGAGCCGAGTGCGCCTCCAGTACGGCAGATCTCCAGCTCTGCTCAAGGCCAGATCTGGCAGAGCTGCTGGCGTGAGGCTGCTCTGCCCTGCCCGAGCCTTGCCCAGATTTGCCTCGCGGCTAGGCTTCCAGTCCAGGAAGGAGCAGGCTGCGCGAGACTGGGAGATGCTACTGGCGCCTTCCTGGCCTCAGCTCCACTCCTGCCTTGCCTTTGCACCTAGTCCCCAGGCATTCTTGTGGAGGGCTTAGTTGCCGGTGGGTTGCACACTGCCAAGGGCTCCAGCTTGAGGGCTCTATTAGAGGCAAAGTGAGGGCAACTGGAAGTCTATTCTTACGGTTGCTTGAACGTCCAGACTCAGCACAGCACGGAGAGCACAAGGCTCTCAGGGCCCCTGGCTGGTGTCTACAGCCCCACACACGCAGAGGCTGACTCGGTGAGTGCCCAGAAAGTGCCTGACAGACGTCATTTCCCTAGTGCTCTCCTCCCCAGCAGAGACGTGTGCAGGTGGTTGGGGCCTGCCCCTGTGTGTCTGGCTCCCGTCCACAGCCCAAGCTCAGGGAAGCAGCTCCTGAGCCAAGACCTGTGGGAGGTGCAGGGGGCCCCGCCTGGAAGCCTAGTTTACAGCATGAGGGACGCGAGTCTCCTCGGGAGAAGAGGAGCAGCCCAGCTGCGTGCGGCTGCAATCACTGCTTTGGCGGAGCCGAGTGCCCCTCCAGTACGGCAGAGCTCCAGCTCTGCTCAGAGGCCCGATCTGGCAGAGTTGCTCGCGTGAGGCTGCTCTGCCCAGGGCGAGCTTTGCCCAGACTTGCCTCGCGGCTAGGCTTCCAGTCCAGGAAGGAGCAGGCTGCGCGAGACTGGGAGATGCTACTGGCGCCTTCCTGGCCTCAGCTCCACTCCTGCCTTTCCTTTGCACCTAGTCCCCAGGCTTTCTTGTGGAGGGCTTAGTTGCCGTTGGGTTGCACACTGCCAAGCGCTCCAGCCGTGAGGGCTCTATTAGAGGCAAAGGGAGGGCTACTGCAAGTCGCCTCTTGCGTTTGCTTGACCGCCCATACTCAGCACAGCACGGAAAGTACAAGGCTCACAGGGCCCCTGGCTGGGGTCTGCAGCCCCACACACCGGAGGGGAACTCCGGGAGCGCCCAGAAGGTGCCTGACAGACGTCATTTCCCTAGTGCTCTCCTTCCCTGCAGAGACGTGGGCAGGTGGTTGTGGCCTGCCTCTGCGTGCCTGGGCTCCCGTCCACAGCCTCGGCTCAGGGAAGCAGCTCCTGAGTCAAGACCTGTGGGAGGCGCGGGGGGCCCCACCTGGAAGCCTAGTTTACAGCATGTGGGAAGCGAGCCTCCTCGGGAGAAGAGAAGGCAGCCCTGCTGTGTGCGGCTGCATTCACTGCTTTGGCGGAGCCGAGTGCACCTCCAGTACGGCAGAGCTCCAGCTCTGCTCAGAGGCCTGATCTGGCAGAGTTGCTGGCGTGAGGCTGCTCTGCCCTGGGCGAGCCTTGCCCAGACTTGCCTCGAGGCTAGGCTTCCAGTCCAGGAAGGAGCAGAATGCGCGATACTGGGAGATGCTACTGGCGCTTTCCTGGCCTAAGCTCCACTCCTGCCTTGCCTTTGCACCTAGTCCCCAGGCGTTCTTGTGAAAGGCTTAGTTGCCGGTGGGTTGCACACTGCCAAGCGCTCCAGCAGTGAGGTCTCTATTAGAGGCAATGGGAGGGCAACTGCAGGGCTCCTCCAGCGGTTGCTTGACCGCCCAGACTCAGCACAGCACGGAGAGCACAAGGCTCACAGGGCCCCTGGCTGGGGTCTGCAGCCCCACACAAGCGGCGGCTGACTCGTTGAGCGCCCAGAAGTTGCCTGACAGACGTCATTTCCCTAGTGCTCTCCTCCCCAGCAGAGACGTGTGCAGGTGGTTGGGGCCTGACCCTGCGTGTCTGGGCTCCCGTCCGCAGCCCCAGCTCAGGGAAGCAGCTCCTCAGCCAAGACCTGTAGGAGGCGCGGGGCGCCCCCTCCTGGAAGCCTAGTGCACAGCATGCGGGACGCGACCCTCCTTGGGAGAAGAGGAGGCAGCCCGGATGCCTGGGGCTGCAATCACTGCTTAGGCGGAGCCGAATGCGCCTCCAGTACCGCAGAGCTCCAGCTCTGCTCAGAGGCCCGATCTGGCAGAGTGCTGGCGTAAGGCTGCTCTGCCCTTGGCGAGCCTTGCCCAGACTTGCCTCGCGGCTAGGCTTCCAGTCCAGAAAGGAGCGGGCTGCGCGAGACTGGGAGATGCTACTGGCGCCTTCCTGGCCTCAGCTCCACTCCTGCCTTGCCTTTGCACCTAGTCCCCAGGCGTTCTTGTGGAGGGCTCAGTTGCCGGTGGGTTGCACACTGCCAAGGGCTCCAGCTTGAGGGCTCTATTAGAGGCAAAGTGAGGGCAACTGGAAGTCTATTCTTGCAGTTGCTTGACCGCCCAGACTCAGCACAGCACGGAGAGCACAAGGCTCTCAGGGCCCCTGGGTGGGCTCTACAGCCCCACACACGCGGAGGCTGACTCGGTTAGTGCACAGAAAGTGCCTGACAGACGTCATTTCCCTAGTGCTCTCCTCCCCAGCAGAGACGTGTGCAGTTGGTTGGGGCCTGCCCTTGAGTGTCTGGACTCCCTTCCACAGCCCCAGCTCAGGGAAGCAGCTCCTCAGCTAAGACCTGTAGGAAGCGCGGGGCGCCCCCGCCGGGAAGCCTGGTTTACAGCATGCCGAAAGCGAGCCTCCTCAGGAGAAGTGAAGGCAGCCCAGGTGCGTGCGGCTGCAATCAGTACTTTGGCGGAGCCGAGTGCCCCTCCAGTATGGCAGAGCTCCAGCTCTGCTCAAAGGCCCGATCTCTCAGAGTTGCTGGCGTGAGGCTGCTGTGCCCTGGGCGAGGCTTGCCCAGACTGGCCTAGCGTTAGGCTTCCAGTCCAGAAAGGAGCGGGCTGCGCGAGGCTGGGAGATGCTACTGGCGCCTTCCTGGCCTCAGCTCTACTCCTGCCTTGCCTTTGCACCTAGTCCCCAGGCGTTCTTGTGGAGGGCTTAGTTGCCGGTGGGTTGCACACTGCCAAGCGCTCCAGCAGTGAGGGCTCTATTAGAGGCAATGGGAGGGCAACTGCAGGGCTCCTCCAGCGGTTGCTTGACCGCCCAGACTCAGCACAGCACGGAGAGCACAAGGCTCACAGGGCCCCTGGCTGGGGTCTGCAAGCCCACACACCGGAGGGGAACTCTGGGAGCGCCTTGAAGGTGCCTGAGTGCCGTCATTTCCCTAGTGCTCTCCTCCCATGCAGAGACATGTGCAGGTGGTTGGGGCCTGCCCCTGCGTGTCTGAGCTCCCGTCCACAGCCCCAGCTCAGGAAAGCAGCTCCTGAGCCAAGACCTGTGGGAGGCGCAGGGGGCCCCGCCTGGAAGCCTAGTTTACAGCATGCGGGAAGCGAGTCTCCTCGGGAGAAGAGGAGCCAGCCCAGCTGCGTGCGGCTGCAATCTCTGCTTTGGCGGAGCCGAGTGCCCCTCCAGTACGGCAGAGCTCCAGCTCTGCTCAGAGGCCCGATCTGGCAGAGTTGCTGGCGTGAGGCTGCTCTGCCCAGGGCGAGATTTGCCCAGACTTGCCTCGCGGCTAGGCTTCCAGTCCAGGAAGGAGCAGGCTGCGCGAGACTGGGAGATGCTACTGGCGCCTTCCTGGCCTCAGCTCCACTCCTGCCTTGCCTTTGCACCTAGTCCCCAGGCGTTCTTGTGAAAGGCTTAGTTGCCGGTGGGTTGCACACTGCCAAGCGCTCCAGCCGTGAGGGCTCTATTAGAGGCAAAGGGAGGGCTACTGCAAGTCGCCTCTTGCGTTTGCTTGACCGCCCAGACTCTGCACAGCACGGAAAGTACAAGGCTCACAGGGCCCCTGGCTGGGGTCTGCAGCCCCACACACCGGAGGGGAACTCTGGGAGCGCCCAGAAGGTGCCTGACAGATGTCATTTCCCTAGTGCTCTCCTCCCCAGCAGAGACGTGTGCAGGTGGTTGGGGCCTGCCCTTGAGTGTCTGGACTCCCTTCCACAGCCCCAGCTCAGGGAAGCAGCTCCTCAGCTAAGACCTGTAGGAGGCGCGGGGCGCCCCCACCGGGAAGCCTAGTTTACAGCATGCCGAAAGCGAGCCTCCTCAGTACAAGAGAAGGCAGCACAGGTGCGTGCGGCTGCAATCAGTACTTTGGCGGAGCCGAGTGCCCCTCCAGTATGGCAGAGCTCCAGCTCTGCTCAAAGGCCCGATCTCTCAGAGTTGCTGGCGTGAGACTGCTGTGCCCTGCGCGAGCCTTGCCCAGACTTGCCTCGCGTTAGGCTTCCAGTCCAGAAAGGAGCAGGCTTTGCGAGACTGGGAGATGCTACTGGCGCCTTCCTGGCCTCAGCTCCACTCCTGCCTTGCCTTTGCACCTAGTCCCCAGGCGTTCTTGTGGAGGGGTTAGTTGCCAGTGGGTTGCACACTGCCAAGCGCTCCAGCAGTGAGGGCTCTATTAGAGGCAATGGGAGGGCAACTGCATGGCTCCTCCAGCGGCTGCTTGACCGCCCAGACTCAGCACAGCATGCAGAGCACAAGACTCACAGGGCCCCTGGCTGGGGTCTGCAGCCCCACACACGCGGAGGCCGAGTCGGTGAGCGCGCAGAATGTGCCTGACAGACGTCATTTCCCTAGTGCTCTCCTCCCCAGCAGAGACATGTGCAGGTGGTTGGGGCCTGGCCGTGCGTGTCTGGGCTCCCGTCCACTGCCCCACCTCAGGGAAGCAGCTCCTCAGCCAAGACTTGTGGGAGGCGCAGGGGGCCCCGCCTGGAAGCCTAGTTTACAGCATCCGGGAAGCGGGCCTCCTTGGGAGAAGGTGAGGCAGCCCAGCTGCGTGCGGCTGCAATCACTGCTTTGGCGGATCCGAGTGCCCCTCCATTACGGCAGAGCTCCAGCTCTGCTCAGAGGCCCGATATGGCATAGTTGCTGGCGTGAGGCCGCTCTGCCCTGGGCGAGCCTTGCTCAGACTTGCCTCGCACATAGGCTTCCAGTCCAGAAAGGAGCAGGCTGCGCGAGACTGGGAGATGCTACTGGCGCCTTCCTGGCCTCAGCTCCACTCCTGCCTTGCCTTTGCACCTAGTCCCCAGGCGTTCTTGTGGAGGGCTTAGTTGCCGGTGGGTTGCACACTGCCAAGCGCTCCAGCTTGAGGGCTCTATTAGAGGCAAAGTGAGGGCAACTGGAAGTCTATTCTTACGGTTGCTTGACCGCCCAGACTCAGCACAGCACGAAGCGCACAAGGCTCTCAGGGCCCCTGGCTGGGGTCTATAGCCCCACACACGCGGAGGCTGACTCGGTGAGTGCCCAGAAAGTGCCTGACAGACATCATTTCCCTAGTGATCTCCTCCCCAGCAGAGACGTGTGCAGGTGTTTGGGGCCTGCCCCTGTGTGTCTGGGCTCACGTCCACAGCCCCAGCTCAGGGAAGCAGCTCCTGAGCCAAGACCTGTGGGAGGTGCAGGGGTCCCGCCTGGAAGCCTAGTTTAAAGCATGCCGGAAGCGAGCCTTCTCAGTTCAAGAGAAGGCAGCCCAGCTGCGTGCGAATGCAATCAGTACTTTGGCGGAGCCGAGTGCCCCTCCAGTACGACAGAGCTCCAGCTCTGCTCAAAGGTCCGATCTCTCATAGTTGCTGGCGTGAGCCTCCTGTGCCCTGGGCGAGCCTTGCCCAGACTTGCCTCGCGTAGGCTTCCTGTCCAGAAAGGAGCGGGCTGCGCGAGACTGGGAGATGCTACTGGCGCCTTCCAGGCCTCAGCTCCACTCCTGCCTTGCCTTTGCAGCTAGTCCCCAGGCGTTCTTGTGGACGGCTTAGTTGCCGGTGTGTTGCACACTGACAAGCGCTCCAGCAGTGAGGGCTCTATTAGAGGCAAAGGGAGGGCAACTGCAAGTTTCCTCTTGCGGTTGCTTGACCGCCCAGACTCAGCACAGCACGGAGAGCCCAAGGCTCACAGGGCCCCTGGCTGGGGTCTGCAGCCAAACACACGGGGAAACTGACTCGATGAGCGCCCAGAAGGTGCCTGACAGACGTCATTTCCCTAGTGCTCTCCTCCCCAGCAGAGACATGTGCAGGTGGTTGGGCCCTGTCCCTGCGTGTCTGGGCTCCCGTGCACAGCCCCACCTCAGGGAAGCAGCTCCTCAGCCAAGACCTGTGCGAGGCGCACGGGGCCCCGCCTGGAAGCCCAGTTTAGAGCATGCGGGAAGCGAGCCTCCTTGGGAGAAGGGGAGGCAGCCCAGCTGCGTACGGATGCAATCACTGCTTTGGCGGTGCCGAGTGCCCCTCCAGTACGGAAGAGCTCCAGCTCTGCTCAGAGGCCCGATCTGGCAGAGTTGCTGGCGTGAGGCTGCTCTGCCCTGGGCGAGCCTTGCCCAGACTTGCCTCACGTTAGGCTACCAGTCCAGAAAGGAGTGGGCTGCGCGAGACTGGGAGATGCTACGGGCGCCTTTCTGGCCTCAGCTCCACTCCTGCCTTGCCTTTGCACCTACTCCCCAGGCGTTCTTGTGGAGGGCTTAGTTGCCGGTGGGTTGCACACTGCCAAACGCTCCAGCAGTGTGGGCTCTATTAGAGGCAATGGGAGGGCAACTGCAGGGCTCCTCCAGCGGTTGCTTGACCGCCCAGACAGCACAGCACGGAGAGCACAAGGCTCACAGGGCCCCTGGCTGGGGTCTGCAGCCCCACACACCGGAGGGGAATTCCGGGAGCGCCCAGAAGGTGCCAGACAGACGTCATTTTCCTAGTGCTCTCCTCCCCAGCAGAGACGTGTGCAGGGGGTTGGGGCCTGCCCTTGAGTGTCTGGACTCCCTTCCACAGCCCCAGCTCAAGGAAGCAGCTCCTCAGCTAAGACCTGTAGGAGGCGCGGGGCGCCCCCGCCGGGAAGCCTAGTTTACAGCATGCCGGAAGCGAGCCTCCTCAGTACAAGAGAAGGCAGCCCAGCTGCGTACGAAGGCAATCAGTACTTTGGCGGAGCCGAGTGCCCCTCCAGTACGGCAGAGCTCCAGCTCTGCTCAAAGTTCCGATCTCTCATAGTTGCTGGCGTGAGCCTCCTGTGCCCTGGGCGAGCCTTGCCCAGACTTGCCTCGCGTAGGCTTCCTGTCCAGAAAGGAGCGGGCTGCGCTAGACTGGGAGATGCTACTGGCGCCTTCCTGGCCTCAGTTCCACTCCTGCCTTGCATTTGCAGCTAGTCCCCAGTCGTTCTTGTGGAGGGCTTAGTTGCCGGTGGGTTGCACACTGCCAAGCGCTCCAGCAGTGAGGGCTCTATTAGAGGCAATGGGAGGGCAACTGCAGGGCTCCTCCAGCGGTTGCTTGACCGCCCAGACTCAGCACAGCACGGAGAGCACAAGGCTCACAGGGCCCCTGGCTGGGGTCTGCAGCCCCACACTCCGGAGGTGAACTCCGGGAGAGCCCAGAAGGTGCCTGAGAGACGTCATTTCCCTAGTACTCTCCTTCCCAGCAGAGACGTGTGCAGGTGGTTGGGGCCTGCCCCTGCGTGTCTGGGCTCCCGTCCACAGCCCCAGCTCAAGGAAGCAGAACCTGAGTCAAGACCTTTGGGAGGCGCGGGGGGCCTCGCCTGGAAGCCTAGTTTACAGCATGCGGGAAGCGAGCCTCCTCGGGAGAAGAGAAGGCAGCCCGGCTGCGTGCGGCTGCATTCACTGCTTGGGCGGAGCCGAGTGCGCTTCTAGTACGGCAGAGCTCCAGCACTGCTCAGAGGCCCGATCTGGCAGAATTGCTGGCGTGAGGCTGCTCTGCCCTATGGGAGCCTTGCCCAGACTTGCCTCGCGTAGGCTTCCTGTCCAGAAAGGAGCGGGCTGCGCGAGACTGGGAGATGCTACTGGCGCCTTCCTGGCCTCAGCTCCACTCCTGCCTTGCCTTAGCACCTAGTCCCCAGGCATTCTTGTGGACGGCTTAGTTGCCGGTGTGTTGCACACTGCCAAGCGCTCCAGCAGTGAGGGCTCTATTACAGGCAAAGTGTGGGCAACTGCAAGTTTCCTCTTGCGGTTGCTTGACCGCCCAGACTCAGCACAGCACGGAGAGCCCAAGGCTCACAAGGCCCCTGGCTGGGGTCTGCAGCCCCACCCACGTGGAAACTGACTCGGTGAGCGCCCAGAAGGTGCCTGACAGACGTCATTTCGCTAGTGCTCTTCTCCCCAGCAGAGACGTGTGCAGGTGCTTGGGGCCTGCCCCTTCGTGTCTGGGCTCCCGTCCACAGCCCCAGCTCAGGGATGCAGCTCCTGAGCCAAGACCTGTGGGAGGCGCAGGGGGCCCTGCCTGGAAGCCTAGTGCACAGCATGCGGGAAGCGAGCCTCCTTGGGAGAAGAGGAGGCAGCCCAGATGCCTTGGCCTGCAATCACTGCTTGGGCGGAGCCGAGTGCGCCTCCAGTACGGCAGAGCTCCAGCTCTGCTCAGAGGCCCGATCTGGCAGAGTGCTGGCGTGAGGCTGCTCTGCCCTGGGCGAGCCTTGCCCAGACTTGCCTCGCGGCTAGGCTTCCAGTTCAGAAAAGAGTGGGCTGCGCGAGACTGGGAGATGCTACTGGCGCCTTCCTGGCCTCAGCTCCACTCCTGCCTTGCGTTTGCACATAGTCCCCAGGCGTTCTTGTGGAGGGCTTAGTTGCCGGTGGGTTGCACACTGCCAAGCGCTCCAGCTTGAGGGCTCTATTAGAGGCAAAGTGAGGGCAACTGGATGTCTATTCTTACGGTTGCTTGACTGCCCAGACTCAGCACAGCACGGAGAGCACAAGGCTCACAGGGCCCCTGTCTGGGGTCTGAAGTCCCACACACACGGAAACTGACTCGGTGAGCACGCAGAAGTTGCCTGAGAGACGTCATTTCCCTAGTGCTCTCCTCCCCAGCAGAGACGTGTGCAGGTGGTTGGGGCCTGCCCCTGCGTGTCTGGGCTCCCGTCCACAGCCCCAGCTCAGGGAACCAGCTCCTGAGCCAAGACCTGTGGTAGGCGCAGGGGGCCCCGCCTGGAAGCCTAGTTTACAGCATGCGGGAAGCGAGCCTCCTCGGGAGAAGAGAAGGCAGCCCTGCTGTGTGCGGCTGCATTCACTGCTTTGGTGGAGCCGAGTGTGCCTCCAGCACGGCAGAGCTCCAGCTTTGCTCAGAGGCCCGATCTGGCAGAGTTCTAGCGTGAGGCTGCTCTGCCCTTGGCGAGCCTTGCCCAGACTTGCCTCGAGGCTCCGCTTCCAGTCCAGAAAGGAGCGGGTTGCGCGAGACTGGGAGATGCTACTGGCGCCTTCCTGGCCTCAGCTCCACTCCTGCCTTGCCTTTGCACCTAGTCCCCAGGCGTTCGTGTGGAGGGCTTAGTTGCCTTTGGGTTGCAAACTGCCAAGCGCTCCAGCAGTGAGGGCTCTATTAGTCGTAATGGGTGGGCAACTGCAGGGCTCCTCCAGCGGTTGCTTGACCGCCCAGACTCAGCACAGCACGGAAAGCACAAGGCTCACAGGGCCACTGGCTGGGGTCTGCAGCCCCACACACGTGGAGGCTGACTCGGTGAGCGCCCAGAAGGTGCCTGACAGACGTCATTTCCCTCGTGCTCTCCTCCCCAGCAGATACGTGTGCAGGTGGTTTCTTCCTGACCCTGCGTGTCTGGGCTCCCGTCCACAGCCCCAGCTCAGGGAACCAGCTCCTCAGACAAGACCTGTAGGAGGCGCGGGGCGCCCCCGCCTGGAAGCCTAGTGCAGAGCATGTGGGAAGAGAGCCTCCTGGGGATAAGAGGAGGCAGCCCAAATGCGTGCGGCTGCAATCACTGCTTTGGTGGAGCCGAGTGCACCTCCAGTACGGCAGAGCTCCAGTTCTGCTCAGAGGCCCGATCTGGCAGAGTGCTGGCGTGAGGCTGCTCTGCCCTGGGCGAGCCTTGCCCAGAATTGCCTCGCGGCTAGGTTTCTAGTCCAGAAAGGAGCGGGCTGTGCGAGACTGGGAGATGCTACTGGCGCCTTCCTGGCCTCAGCTCCACTCCTGCCTTGCCTTTGCATCTAGTCCCCAGGAGTTCT